>NC_090271.1:166657208-166970208 GCF_040414725.1 Anabrus simplex
GTTTTTCGGATGTTAGTTTTTATTTTGTAAAATAAACTATTAATATGAGTATTGAGGAGCATTTTAGTCAGTTCTTGACGTACAAACAAAAATTCACACCTCCAGTTTTCTTTCAGGTCTGAAAGGGTTATTGCTGGATAGTGATATGAGTGCTTCCACATCAAGAGAATATCATCATCCTGATACTGATAGGGTCTAGTTTTTTTATAGCCATAGCTTTAGTCCGGCTCCATGGCTAAATGGTTAGCGTGCTGGCCTTTGGTCACAGGGGTCCTGGGTTCGATTCCCGGCAGGGTCGGGATTTTTAACCATAATTGGTTAATTTCGCTGGCACTGGGGCTGGGTGTATGTGACGTCTTCATCATCATTTCATCCTTATCACGACGCGCAGGTCACCTACGGGTGTCAAATCCAAAGACCTGCACCTGGCGAGCCGAACATGTCCTCGGACCCTCCAGGCACTAAAATCCATACGCCATTTCATTTTTTCAGCCATAGCTTTAGTGCAGGATAGTGATATAACTGCTCCCACATCAAGAGAACATCGTTCGCCTGATACTGATAGAGGCTAGTTTGTATAGCCATAGCTTTAGTGCAGTGTAGTGATATAACTGCTCTCACATCAAAAGAACATTATCCTCCTGATATGATAGAGTCTAATTTGTATAGCCATAACGATAGTGCCTTATAGTGATATGAGTGCTTCCGCATCAAGAGAATATCATCTTCCTGATACTGATATAGTCTAGCTTGTACAGCCATATCTTTAGTGTTGGGTAGTGATATGAGTGGTTCCACATCGAGAGATTATCATCTTCCTGATACTGATAGAGTCTAGTTTGTATAGCCATAGCTTTAGTGCTGGATAGTGATATGAGTGCTTCTACATCAAGAGAATGTCATCTTCCCGATACTGAAAGAGTCTACTTTGTATACCCATACATTTTGCGCAGGATAATGATATAACTGCTCCCACATCAAGAGAAATTCGTCCTCCTGATATATAGAGTCTAGTTTGTATAGCTTTAGTGTAGTATAGATATATAACTGCTCCCTCATGATGGGAACTTCGTCCTCCTGATACTGATAGAGTCTACTTTGTATAGCTACTAGCTTAATTGTAGTATATATATGTAACTGCTCCCACATCAGGACAACTTCGTCCTCCTGATACTGATAGAGAGTCTAGTTTGTATAGCAATTATATTTAGTGTAATATAGTGGTATAACTGCTCCCACATCAAGAGAACATCGTCCGCCCGATACTGATAGTGTCTAGTTTGTATAGCCGAAGCCGTAGGGTAGGATATTGATATAACTGCACCCACATCAAGAGAACATCGTCGTCCTGATACTGATAGAGTATAGTTTATATAGCTACCAGCTTTACTGTAGTATAGATATATAATTGTACCCACATCTTGAGAACATCCTCCTCTTGATACAGATAGTCTTGTTTGTATAGCTACTAGCTTTAATGTAGTATAGATCAATAACTGATCCCACATTAACAGAACAGAGAAAATCGTCCTCCTGATACTGATAGTCTCTACTTTGTATAGCCAAAGCTTTCGTGCAGGATTGTGATATAACTGCTCCCACATCAAGAGAGTATCGTCTTCCTGATACTGATAGTGTCTACTTTGTATAGCCATAGATTTAGTGCTGGATAGTGATATTTTTGCTCCTACATCAAGAGAACAACATCCTCCTGATACTGATAGATTCTTGTTTGTACAGCCATACCTTTAGTGCAGAATAGTGATATAACTGCTCCCACATCAAGAGAATCCCCTCATCTTGATACTCATAGAGTCTAGTTTGTATAGCCTTAGCTTTAGTGCAGGATAGTGATATGAGTGCTCCCACGTCAAGGGAACCTCGTCCTCCTGATACTGATAGAGTCTAGTTTGTATAGCCATAGCTTTAGCGCAGGAGATTTATATCTACGTGTTCCCACATCAAGAGAACACCGTCCTCCCGATGCTCACAGATTCTAGTTTGTATAGCCATAGCTTTAGTGCAGGATAGTGAAATAAGTGCTCCCACATCAAAAGGAAATCATCTTCCTGATACTGATAGAGTCTAGCTTGTCCAGCCATATCTTTAGTGCAGGATATTGATATAACTGTTCCCACATCAAGAGAACATCGTCCTCCCGATACTGATAGTCTACATAGTATACGTACTAGCTTTAGTGTAGTATAGATATATAACTGCTCATACATCAAGAGAACATTGTCCTATTGATAATGATAGAGTCTAGTTTGTGTAGCCACAGCTTTAGTGCGGGATAGTGAGGTTAGTGCTCCTACATCGTGCGAAGAACATCTTCCTGACACTGATAGATTCTAGTTTTTATAGCCATACCTTTTGTGCAGGATAGTGATATAACTGCTTCCACATCAAGAGAACACCGTCGTTTGATATTCATAGATTCTAGTTTGAATAGCCATAGCTTTAATACAGGATAGTGATTTAACTGCGCCCACGTCAAGAGAACATCGTCCTCCTGATACTGATAGAGTCTAGATTGTATAGCTACTAGCTTTAGTGTTGTAAAGATAGACAACTGCTCCCACATCAAGAGAACGTCATTCTTCTGATACTGATAGAGTCTAGCTTGTGTAGCCATAGCTTTAGTGCTGGATAGTGAGGTTAGTGCTCCTACATCGAGCGAACAACATCTTCCTGACACTGATAGATTCTAGTTTGTATAACCATACCTTTTGTGCAGGATAGTGATATAACAGCTCCCACATCAAGAGAGAACCCTCCTCCTGATACTGACAGATTCTAGTTTGTATAGCCTTAGCTTTAGTGCAGGATGGTGCTATAACTACTCCCTGATGAAGAGAATATCGTCCTCCTGATACTGATACAGTCTAGTTTGTATAGCGATGGATTTAGTGCTGGATAGTGTTATGAGTGCTTCCACTTCAAGAGAATATCATCTTTCTGATACTGATAGTCTAGTTTGTATAGCCATAGCTTTAGTGCAGGATAGTGATATAACTGCTCCCTCATCAAGAGAACATCGTCCTCCTGATACTGATA
Source organism: Anabrus simplex (assembly GCF_040414725.1). Lineage (NCBI taxonomy): Eukaryota > Metazoa > Arthropoda > Insecta > Orthoptera > Tettigoniidae > Anabrus > Anabrus simplex. The sequence goes on from NC_090271.1 coordinate 166,660,266, forward strand.
GAGCCTAATTTGTATAGCCATAACTTTAGTGCGGGATAGTGATATAACTGCTCCCACATCACGACAAATTCGTCCACCTATTAGTGATAGTATATAGTTTGCATAGCTTTAGTGTAGTGTAGATATATAACTGCTCCCGCATCAAGAGAACATTATCCTCGAGATACTGATAGAGTCTGGTTTTTATAGCCAGAGTTTTAGCGCAGGATGGTAATATAACTGCTCCCGCATCAAGAGAACAATATCCTCCGGATACTGCTAGAGTCTAGTTTTTATAGCCAGAGTTTTAGCGCAGGATGGTGATATAACTGCTCCCACATCAAGAGAACATCATCCTCCTGATACTGATAGTCTAGTTTGTATAGCTACTAGCTTATGTGTAGTATAGATATATATAACTGCTCCCACATAAGGAGAACATCGTCCTCCTGATACTGATAGTATAGTTTGTTTAGCAATATCTTTAGTGCAGGATAGTGATATAACTACCCCCATATCAAGGAGAACATCCTCCTGATACTGATAGGGTCTAGTTTGTATAGCCATAGCTTTAGCGCAAGGTAGTCATATAACTGCTCCCTCATCAAGAAAACATCATCCTCCTGATACTGATAGACTCTAGTTTGTATAGCCATATTTAAGTGCAGGATAGTGATATAACAGCTCCCACATGAAGAGAAAATCGTCCTCCTGTCCACTAATTCGTATAGAGTCTACTTTGTACAGCCGTAGCTTTAGTGCAGGATAGTGATATAAGTGCTCCCACATCAAGAGAACACCGCCCTCCTAATACTCATAGATTCTTGTTTGTATAGCCAAGGCTTTAGTGCAGGATAGTGATATAAGTGCTCCCACATCAAGAGAACATCGTCCTCCTGATACTGATAGAGAATAGTTTGTATAGGAATAGCTTTAGTGCTGGATAGTGATATAACTACCCCCATATCAAGGAGAACATCCTCCTGATACTGATAGGGTCTAGTTTGTATAGCCATAGCTTTAGCACAAGATAGTGATATAACTGCTCCCTCATCAAGAAAACATCATCCTCCTGATACAGATAGACTCTAGTTTGTATAGCCATACCTTAAGTGCAGGATAGTGATATAACAGCTCCCACATGAAGAGAACATCGTCCTCCTAATATTGATAGTCTAGTTTGTGTAGCCATAGCCTTAGTGCTGGATAGTGATATAAGTGCTCCCAAATCAATCGAACATCATCCTCCTGATACTGATAGTCTAGTTTGTACAGCCATACCTTTAATGTAGGATAGTGATATAACTGCTCACCACATCAAGAGAACACCGCCCTCCTAATACTCATAGGGTCTTGTTTGTATAGCCAAGGCTTTATTGCAGGATAGTGATATAAGTGCGCCCACATCAAGAGAACATCGTCCTCCTGATACTGATAGAGAATACTTTGTATAGCAATAGCTTTAATGCCGGATAGTGATATAACTGCTCCCACATCAAGAGAACTACTTCCTCCTGTTCACTAATTCGTATAGAGTCTACTTTGTACTGCCATAGCTTTAGTGCAGGATAGTGATATTAGTGCTCCCACATCAAGAGAACATCATCCTCCTTATTCTGATAGACTCTAGTTTGTACAGCCATACCTTTAGTGCAGGATAGTGATATAAGTCCTCCCACATCAGGAGAATATCGTCCTCCTGATAGTGATATATTCTAGTTTGTATAGCTTTAGTGTAGTATGGATATGTAACAGCTCCCACATCAAGAGAACATCGTCCACCTGATACTGATAGTCAATTTTGTACAGCCGTACCTTTAGAGCAGGATAGTGATATAACTACTCCCACATCAAGAGAACATCGTTCTCCTGATACTGACAGAATCTAGTTTGTATAGCTGTAGTGTAGTATAGATATGAATCAGCTCCCACATCAAGAGAACATCGTCCACCTGATACTGATAGTCTGTTTTGTACAGCCGTACCTTTAGAGCAGGATAGTGATATAACTACTCCCACAACAAGAGAACAGCCTCCTCCTGATACTGATAGAGTCTAGTTTGTATAGCCTTAGCTTTAGTGCATGTTAGTGATATAAGTTCTCCCACATCAAGAGGACTTCGTCCGGCTGATACTGTGTAGTTTGTATAGATACTAGAGTTATCAAACCTCTCATGGGGAGTGCGGGTCGTGACGGAGTGACGGACCACAGCATCGAGCAGCAAGAATATAACAAAAAGAAATTGGTCAAAATACAAAGGACCCAAAAAAATATAATAACTGAACAGCGCTAGGAAAGAGAGACCCGAACAAAGATGGGTATAAAACAAAGCTATGACTTGGAGATGCCCTAACCCAATGCTTGGAGAATTCCAACTGGACCACGTAGCCATCAGTAGAAGCAACAGCAAAGAAGTGCTGAATGTCGAAGTACTGAGAAGTGCAAACATTGATTCAGACCACTATCTTTCTTTGATCAAAACCAATTTCATCCCTCTTAAAAGAAGGAGAGAAAACCACTGCATCAAGTCGCAAATTCCAAGGTTCAATCCAGCCAAGATGAAAGATAACAACTTCACCGAGACCCTGGCTAAAAACAAAGACAAAAAAGAATGGCTCCCACCTACAGAAGGCACTAATAGATTCAGTGACAACCACCATCCCGGTGGTCAGAAAGAACAAACATCCATGGTGGACAACTATTTGTGACAAAACAATAGAAGAGAGAAAGCAAGCATGGCTAAAATGGAACTGTAACAAAAGTCTGGATAACCATGAAAACTTCTTAGAAGCTAGGAAAACTGCTACTAAAATTATCAGAAACACCAAAAGGCAGTACAATAAAGATATCATTGAACAAGCAGAGAGGGATTTTCAAAGAAACAACACTAGAGACTTCTACCAAACTTTTAAATCTCAAATAACACCCTACTCAGCCCCTACACTTCACCTTCGGGGAGCTGAGGGAAAGCTGAAAATGAACAATGAAGAGTGCACCACAGTTCTAGCAGAGTATTTCAACAACCTTCTAAATTCAAAGGAAACAAGGAGAAACTGCATTTCAAACCTCAGAATGTTACTAAGTCGGACTCTCTCCCACCAACATAGGGGAAGATCCAGAAAGCCATTTCAGAATTGAAATGTAACAAAGCAGCGGGCAAGGATGGAATCGTAGCAGAGCTCTGCCAATATGCTGATGGGGAGTCAATCCAAAGTACCCATGAAATCGTATCTAATATCTGGGTGACAGAAGCGTTACCTAGCGATTGGACCTCAGCTATCATCCACCCATTACACGAAAAAGGCGACAAATCAGTTCCCATCAAATACAGAGGGATTTCCCTTGTATCAGTGATGCACAAGATACTCTCCAAAGTATTACTCACAAGAGTTGAGGCTCAACTAGACTCCTGCATCGGAGAGTACCTGCCTGGGTTTCGCAAGTCAAGGTTATGCACCGAACAAATCCTGAACCTCACCCTACGTGGCAACATTTGTTGACTTTCAGAAGTCCTATGATTCAGTAGATAGTCACTCTTCCAGGCACTTGCTGAACTGGGACTAGATAAGAAAACCTTGAATCTAGTGAAAGCAACTCTTACCAACATACAGCCAGAATCAAATCAAATCAAATTCAGAATCAAATTCAGAGGCGAACTGTCCAAGAGCTTTGAGATCAAAACAGGTGTTACACAAGGGGATGGCCTATCTCCAATCCTCTTTAACTGCCTACTCGAAAAAAGTCATTCGTGAGTGGACGAAAATGCTAAAATGCTAAAGGATGACTCTGGATTGAGAATAGGCTACAAGAAAGACAAGTTACCAGTCAACTGTTTAGCCTTTGCAAACGACCTTACACTCCTGGCATCCAGTGTGGAGGAAGCTATCCATCAACGATCCTCTCTCGACCACATAGCAGTTAAAGCAGGGTTGAAGATCGCCATCAACAAAACACAGTTTATCACCAACATCTGAGATGCACCCAAATCGACAAAACAGTACAAAGGACTAACTCCTTCAAATACCTACGAGAATGGATAACCCCAAACATGAATGAAGATAAGGCCATGAACAGCAGATGCATCAAATTGGAAAGTGCCTACCACCTATGTAAGAGTATGTACAAATCCAAATCCCTCTCCCTTAACCTCAAAATCAGGCATTACACTACTGTAGTGAGACCGTCAGTATTATATGCCTCAGAATGGCTAAACATGGTAAGGAAAGGGCAACTTAGAAAACTGGAGCTGAAGGAAAGGAAGATCCTGAAAAAAATCATGGGCCCTATTAAAGACGAAGGCAAGTACAGAATCAGGCACAACAACGAACTGTATCAACAATTGGAGAGCATTACAACATCTATGAGGAAGAGGAGATTGAACTTATATGGTCATGTCATGAGAATGGACAATCAGAGGCTCACCTCCAGAATCTTCCACACCATCTCGAGAGGGAATGTGACTAATGCCAAGTCGGCAAGACTTGTCAGAAAAGACATTCAAGAATTGGTCATTGCTGCCAGTGAAATCTATGACAGGAATAGGTACAGAACGTTGATCAGAACATCAAACTCTCTCCAGTCACTAACAGAAAAAACAACACATCCGGGAGGAGGTGTGAAATGGACTCACGAGCGAGAAGACATTCACAGTGCAAGAATGAAGGAGTACTGGTCAAAGAAGAAAGCTGCTAGAGATAAGAACCACGTGGTCCATAGCAGGCCCAAACGGAACTAAAAAAAAGAAATGCAACAAAAGGCACCAGGATAGAATAGAACAGATCTGATGCTGTACCCGCGCCTGTTTTAACTAGAGGCGAGAAGACAGCTCTGAAGGAACTTAAAGATAACCCTGAACCAAATACAGTGTACTTGTAAGTTCTTTGAAATTACAGCCCACTACGTCCTTACACTCGGAGCTACTGTTGCGAATAGAGCTGGGAACGGAGCAGTTGCTCCTATGATTGCAATCGGTGGTGCGAGTGCAGCGCTTAGTAAACTGTTGCTTGGAAACCAATCGGTGCTTCGGCACGCGAGCGGTGGGCGAGCGGAGGACGGAGCAACAGTATATACTGAATGTGTGCCTCGCTTGCCGTTCCATCCGTGGTGCGCAACGGATGTGCTAGCGACATAGTAAATACTGCTTTATAAGTATGACGAAGGGGAATATAGGAAATATATACATTCTCATTTATCGTTCGTGTTTCATTTGTCGATTACTTTTGTAACAATTTGCTTTACGCCATGCCGTCTTATGACGACGATGTGATAGGAACGGCTAAGGAGAGTAATTTCTAGGCGTGAAAATGGAAAACGACGTAAAACCATCTTCAGAGTTGCCGACAGTGGGGTTCGAACCCACTTTCATCCGGAAGATAGTGGGATCGAACCCCACTGTCGGCAGCTTTGAAGATGGTTTTCCGTGGTTTCCCACTTCTCCTGCAGGAAATTGCCGGGATGGTACCTAACTGAAGGCCACGGCCGCTTCCTTCCCACTCCCAAACCTTCCCTATCCCATCGTCGCCATAAGACTTATCTGTGTCGGTGCGACATAAAACAAAACCCAAAGTCTCACGCTCCAGGACACTATCCTTGAGGCGGTATAGGTGGGATCCCTCTCTGCATCCGAGGGAACACCCAACCCTGGAGGGTAAATTGATGGAAGGATGATGATGATGATTATTATTATTATTATTATTCTCCCATAACCACTTCTGTGGTTTTCTGTGACGTTAAGGTGCTGACATTTTGTACCACAGGAGTTCTTTCATGTGCCGGTACAGTAGCGGTGATTAGGGGGGCGAGGGGGGACAGTCGCCCCCCTACTTTGTGGAGAAAACTTTGCATTTGTATTCCATTTTAGCTTGATGAAACAAGGAATTATAGGAATTATTACAACAAGCAATTTGTACAAGCCCTGTTGTCTTATCAGCTAATTATTTGCTTTAATTAATAACAAAATTATTAGCGGAAATACGCAACAAAGTCGTTCACGCGGTTAACCGATTTGTATAGCGCCACAGCGAGTACTGTAGTGGAGACTTTGTATGTGCTGTGAGGAAGGGTACGCGTGCATTCGTTAGTCTGGCAGTCTATTTAGTGTCAGTTTTTTTTTTTTTTTTTTAGTTTGTAGTCAAATACTAAATGATTTTTAATTATATAATCACGCCGTACGTCTATTTAATTGTAATACATGTGTAATATTGTTCCTCTCGTGAAAGTTTTATTGTATAGTATTGAATCAAAATCTCAAATATTATCAGTCGGAGGTTCGGGTATATAATTACGTTTGTGCGTAAGAATGCTATCTGTAATATCGCCAAATAATTAAGGTATTAACTGAGGGGCCTAGTTTCGCACAATAGTTGCGACAAGTTATAAGTTCCTGAGAAAATCCTAGTTCATTTCTCCCGTACCAAGTTCAAACTACGCGCTTGTATTTTTTTTTGCTAGGGGCTTTACGTCGCACCGACACAGATAGGTCTTATGGCGACGATGGGATAGGAAAGGCCTAGGAGTTGGAAGGAAGCGGCCGCGGCCTTAATTAAGGTACAGCCCCAGCATTTGCCTGGTGTGAAAATAGGAAACCACGGAAAACCATTTTCAGGGCTGCCGATAGTGGGATTCGAACCTACTATCTCCCGGATGCAAGCTCACAGCCGCGCGCCTCTACGCGCACGACCAACTCGCCCGGTCGCTTGTAATTCAATCGGAGGTTCTGTTACATAATTATTATGTTTGTACGTAAGAATGCTATCTGTAATATCGCCAAATAACTAAAGTATTAACGGAGGGGCGTGTTTTCTTACATTAACAGCGACAAGTTATAAATTTCTGTACAAAGGAAGGTAATGCAGAAGTACTTCCTCTTGGCACTGGCTAATGCCATGCTGTAGTGTGCCATCATATTTTCCTTTCCATTCTGGATCTGGGATAGCACCCCATCAGTCCCACAGTGCTGGTGTTGGTGCTGATAATGAACTTCTCTCCAGGCTTGAGATAACCCAAAACAGGTACAGAGACTTCAAGGTGCTCACCTAAAACTGAACCCTGAGAAGTGCCAACAGTTCCAGCAACAGATATGCTACCTATGGTACTCCTTAACCTTTTCACTCCAAATGATCTTTCTGCTTATGCATGCCCCATCCCGGGTTATTTTGGATAATTTTACACTAGCTGAAATAAGCTAATATTTATTTTATATATACAACTATTTACAAAGTTTCATGACCAAAAATGAAATTAAAACATTATCCCTTCACATTTTCATCGAAACTTCACTACTGTGGGGTAAATTTCCATGCAGGGGTGTACACAACGTGAAGCACCACACTTGACACATTCATATCTAGTTTCCTTCCTCTTATGGCTTGTCTTATTTGTCCTATGTGAATTTGAAAATTGGTACGAGGGCTGGAACGGGGTCCACTCAGCCTCGGGAGGTCAACTGAGTAGAGGGGGGTTCGATTCCTTCCTCAGCCATCCTGGAAGTGGTTTTCCGTGGTTTCCCACTTCTCCTCCAGGCAAATGCCGGAATGGTACCTAACTTAAGGCCACAGCCGCTTCCTTCCCTCTTCCTTTCCTGTCCCATCCAATCTTCCCATCTCTCCACAAGGCCCCTGTTCAGCATAGCAGGTGAGGCCGCCTGGGAGAGGTACTGGTCATTATCCCCAGTTGTATCCCCGACCCAAAGTCTGAAGCTCCAGGACACTGCCCTTGAGGCGGTAGAGGTGGGATCCCTCGCTGAGTCCGAGAGAAAAACCGACCCTGGAGGATAAACAGAAGAAGAAGAAGAAGAAGAAGAAGACGTTTCAAAATCGGTCCAGTAGTTTCTGAGATGACCCGTTAAATATATATTAGAATAGATTGTGAAATACGAAATGTAAACAGTATATAACATCACGGCTGTGAGCTTGTATTGAAGATATTTTCCCATTTTCCCATCAGGCTGTACCTTAATTAACGCCATGGCCGCTTCCTTCCGACTCCTAGCCTTTCCTATCCTATCGTCGTCATAAGACCTGTCTGTGTCGGTGCGACGTAAAGCAAATTGTAAAAAAAGAAAAAGTACCTAAAGTTTGATTTTCAAGTATTTATGAACTGTCCCTTATTTTAGTGAAACATCCCGTATTTTTAGCTAAATGCCCGTTATTTATTATATCAAAAAGTTGCATCCCTAGTCTTATTTGACAGTCTCCTTCTTAGTGCAAACCTTTAGCGTGATTAGCTGCCACAACCGGAGGTCCGGGTTCGATTCCCGGCTCTGCCACGAAATTTGAAAAGTTGTACGAGGGCTGGAACGGGGTCCACTCAGCCTCGGGAGGTCAACTGAGTAGAGGTGGGTTCGATTCCCACCTCAGCCATCCTGGAAGTGGTTTTCCGTGGTTTCCCACTTCTCCAGGCAAATGCCGGGATGGTACCTAACTTAAGGCCACAGCCGCTTCCTTCCCTCTTCCTTGCCTGTCCCATCCAATCTTCCCATCTCTCCACAAGGCCCCTGTTCAGCATAGCAGGTGAGGCCGCTTGGGAGAGGTACTGGTCATTCTCCCCAGTTGTATCCACGACCCAAAGTCTGAAGCTCCGGGACACTGCCCTTGAGGCGGTAGAGGTGGGATCCCTCGCTGAGTCCGAGGGAAAAACCGACCCTTGAGGTTAAACGGATTAAGAAGAAGAAGAAGTACAAACCTTACGCTCTTCATTCTTAGTTTGGTTTTAACGATGTTAACCGCACTGAACACGTACTCGAATTCTGTATTTGAATGAGCGAAGTTAGGGCCGAAAGAGCAAATGAGACCATTTCTAAACAGGGATTTTCTACTGCAGAATCTTCACAATGATTAATTCTAGGGAGAATTCAGTCGTGGAGGACCTATTTATTCATTTCTGAAAGAAGATTCGTCCATTAATTTTGAATTTTATCAACACTTCTTTCATATACAGGCTGTTTTTAAGTATTCACGCTTACTAGTAATATTTTTAGGAAATTTCGAAGTTGCTAGGCAGCCGATTTTGAATTTCTTTTAACTAGATTTTTGTAAAATTTGCACACTTTCAATTCTCTATGGCGTCGTGTAATAAGCTGGAATTTTTAGTTCCATCTCAACTGAATAACCAAAATATGCTATGCAGACAAGGGAGAAGATCGTACGAGACAAGTCTAATCGGAATTGTGGGTGGTTGTACATGAAACAGAAATATAATATTTCACAAAAGGCCCAAACTAGAAATATTAAAACTTTTCTGTTTAACAATTTGGTCACGTCGCACCGACACAGATCTTATGGCGACGATGTGATAGGAAAGGGCTGGGAGTGGGAAGGAAGCGGCCTTGGTCTTAATTAAGGTACATCCCCAGCATGTGCCTGGTGTTAAAATGGGAACGGAAAACCTTCATCAGGTCTGCCGACAGTGGGGTTCGAACCCACTATCTCCCGAATGCAAGCTCACAGCTACGAGACCCCCAAGCCACGCAGTTACTTCCTCGGTATTAAAACCTGTTACTACACTGTAAACCGCGATAAAAACATCCAGGGTAAATATGGCTCGAAAATCCCGAGTTTGAAAAAGAAAGTGGCCAAAATGCCACTAATGGCTTTTTCCGAAAATGCATAGCTAACTTAATACTCGAAATGGCTACATCTGTGGCTAAATTGGCAACCCTGACTCGAAGGTCTAAACAAAAAAGGCAGTAAAACAATATTTAACAGAGAATAACTTTGGAAAGAGAGAACTCGTGTCTGAGAGAGAGCGGGGCGGAAAAGCCAAAAGCTCTAGTCCACGCGCTGGCGCGGCCACAAGGATTGCTTTGCAGGTGTGTTCAAGGTCACCTTCGAGGGTGACATTTCTATTATTAGAACTTAACCAGTATACGAGATGCAAGCGCCCTGATTATAAAATATATATTTAATAAAACCTACTGTACCTGTTCGTATAGCTCGTCTCGTCTTGCTGAATATACAGTGACCGGCAAAATTATTGGATCACTTGAATTTTCAAAGGAAAAGAGCTTGTTAAAACAGGCAATTTAAACATTACTCAGATATTTTTTCATAAAATAATTGATGTAAATAATAAAACCACTGTTTCACAATTTGGGTTGATATGCTTTCTCCTTTGAAAATTCAAGTGCCGATTATTGTAGTAATGTACACTGACTGACAGAGCAAATGCAACACCAAGAAGGAGTGGTCAGAACTTTATGCCAATTGCAGGGTAGACTGACGTCACTGAGGTATGCTCATGATGTGAAATGCGCCGCTGTGCTGCGCACGTAGCGAACGATAAATGGGACACGGCGTTGGCGAATGGCCCACTTCGTACCGTGATTTCTCAGCCGACAGTCATTGTAGAACGTGTTGTCGTGTGCCACAGGACACGTGTATAGCTAAGAATGCCAGGCCGCCGTCAACGGAGGCATTTCCAGCAGACAGACGACTTTACGAGGGGTATGGTGATCGGGCTGAGAAGGGCAGGTTGGTCGCTTCGTCAAATCGCAGCCGATACCCATAGGGATGTGTCCACGGTGCAGCGCTTGTGGCGAAGATGGTTGGCGCAGGGACATGTGGCACGTGCGAGGGGTCCAGGCGCAGCCCGAGTGACGTCAACACGCGAGGATCGGCGCATCCGCCGCCAAGCGATGGCAGCCCCGCACGCCACGTCAACCGCCATTCTTCAGCATGTGCAAGACACCCTGGCTGTTCCAATATCGACCAGAACAATTTCCCGTCGATTGGTTGAAGGAGGCCTGCACTCCCGGCGTCCGCTCAGAAGACTACCATTGACTCCACAGCATAGACGTGCACGCCTGGCATGGTGCCGGGCTAGAGTGACTTGGATGAGGGAATGGCGGAACGTCGTGTTCTCCGATGAGTCACGCTTCTGTTCTGTCAGTGATAGTCACCGCAGACGAGTGTGGCGTCGGCGTGGAGAAAGGTCAAATCCGGCAGTAACTGTGGAGCGCCCTACCGCTAGACAACGCGGCATCATGGTTTGGGGCGCTATTGCGTATGATTCCACGTCACCTCTAGTGCGTATTCAAGGCACGTTAAATGCCCACCGCTACGTGCAGCATGTGCTGCGGCCGGTGGCACTCCCGTACCTTCAGGGGCTGCCCAATGCTCTGTTTCAGCAGGATAATGCCCGCCCACACACTGCTCGCATCTCCCAACAGGCTCTACGAGGTGTACAGATGCTTCCGTGGCCAGCGTACTCTCCGGATCTCTCACCAATCGAACACGTGTGGGATCTCATTGGACGCCGTTTGCAAACTCTGCCCCAGCCTCGTACGGACGACCAACTGTGGCAAATGGTTGACATCAATCAATCAATCAATCAATCAATCAATCAATACTGATCTGCATTTAGGGCAGTCGCCCAGGTGGCAGATTCCCTATCTGTTGCTTTCCTAGCCTTTTCCGAAATGATTTCAAAGAAATTGGAAATTTATTGAACATCTCCCTTGGTAAGTTATTCCAATCCCTAACTCCCCTTCCTATAAATGAATATTTGCCCCAGTTTGTCCTCTTGAATTCCAACTTTATCTTCATATTGTGATCTTTCCTACTTTTATAGACGCCATTCAAACTTATTCGTCTATTAATGTCATTCCACGCCATCTCTCCGCTGACAGCTCGGAACATACCACTTAGTCGAGCAGCTCTTCTTCTTTCTCTCAATTCTTCCCAACCCAAACATTGCAACATTTTTGTAACGCTACAAATCGAGCTGCTTTTCTTTGGATTTTTTCCAGTTCTTGAATCAGGCAATCCTGGTGAGGGTCCCATACACTGGAACCATACTCTAGTTGGGGTCTTACCAGAGACTTATATGCACTCTCCTTTACATCCTTACTACAACCCCTAAACACCCTCATAACCATGTGCAGAGATCGGTACCCTTTATTTACAATCCCATTTATGTGATTACCCCAGTGAAGATCTTTCCTTATATTAACACCTAGATACTTACAATGATCCCCAAAAGGAACTTTCACCCCATCAAGGCAGTAATTAAAACAGAGAGGACTTTTCCTATTTGTGAAACTCACAACCTGACTTTTAGCCCCGTTTATCAACATACAATTGCCTGCTGTCCATCTCACAATATTTTCGAGGTCACGTTGCAGTTGCTCACAATCTTGTAACTTATTTATCACTCTATAGAGAATAACATCTGCAAAAAGCCTTACCTCCGATTCCACTCCTTTACTCATCATTTATATATATAAGAAAACATAAAGGTCCGATAATACTGCCTTGAGGAATTCCCCTCTTAATTATTACAGGGTCAGATAAAGCTTCACCTATTCTTATTCTCTGAGATCTATTTTCTAGAAATATAGCAACCCATTCAGTCACTCTTTTGTCTAGTCCAATTGCACTCATTTTTGCCAGCAGTCTCCCATGATCCACCCTATCAAATGCTTTAGACAGGTCAATCGCGATACAGTCCATTTGACCTCCAGAATCCAAGATATCTGCTATATCTTGCTGGAATCCTACAAGTTGAGCTTCAGTGGAATAACCTTTCCTAAAACTGAACTGCCTTCTATCGAACCAGTTATTAATTTCAAAAACATGTCTAATATAATCAGAAAGAATGCCTTCCCAAAGCTTACATACAATGCATGACAATCTTACTGGCCTGTAATTTTCAGCCTTATGTCTATCACCCTTTCCTTTATACACAGGGGCTACAATAGCAACTCTCCATTCATCTGGTATAGCTCCTCCGACCAAACAATAATCAAATAAGTACTTCAGATATGGTACTATATCCCAACCCATTGTCTGTAGTATATCCCCAGAAATCTGATCAATTCCAGCTGCTTTTCTAGTTTTCAACTTTTGTATCTTATTGTAAATGTCATTGTTATCATATGTAAATTTTATTACTTCTTTGGCCTTAGTCTCCTCCTCTATCTCGACATTATCCTTGTAATCAACAATCTTTACATACTGCTGACTAAATACTTCTGCCTTTTGAAGATCCTCACATACACACTCCCCTTGTTCATTAATTATTCCTGGAATGTCCTTCTTGGAACCTGTTTCTGCCTTAAAATACCTATACATACCCTTCCATTTTTCACTAAAATTTGTATGACTGCCAATTATGCTTGCCATCATGTTAGCATAATTGGCAGTCATACAAATTTTAGTGAAAAATGGAAGGGTATGTATAGGTATTTTAAGGCAGAGAATGGAGAACCATCCCTCAGGACACCATCCGCACTCTTATTGACTCTGTACCTCGACGTGTTTCTGCGTGCATCGCCGCTCGCGGTGGTCCTACATCCTACTGAGTCGATGCCGTGCGCATTGTGTAACCTGCATATCGCTTTGAAATAAACATCAATTATTCGTCCGTGCCGTCTCTGTTTTTTCCCCAACTTTCATCCCTTTCGAACCACTCCTCCTTGGTGTTGCATTGTCACTGTCAGTCAGTGTATGAAAAATGAAAGTCTACAGACTGTTTTCCAGTCATTGACCAGGTCAGGGATGGAATGAATGAAACCCCTATCTTGCGGCGAGGATAGGAATTGTGCCGACTGCCGAGCCTGTCGCACACCTCTGGGGCATTGATTAATGACTGACAGATGAAATGAAATGATATTGGAGAGTGTTGCTGGAACGAAAGATGACAGAGTAAACCGGAGTACCCAGAGGAAAAACTGTCCCGCCTCCACTTTGTCCAGCATAAATCTCACATGGAGTGACCGGGATTTGAACCACGAAACCCAGCGGTGAGGGGCCGACGCGCTGCCGCCTGAGCCACGGATGCTCTTCATATTATTCTAATCCTTGTAAAATTAAATTATAATGAACGTAATTGTAAAATGCATCTCACGAACTGAATCAATCAATCAATATATCAATCAAACAAACAAACAATCAATCAGTGATCTGAAATTTTTGGTACGGTATACCGCAAACTAGTGATATACCTAGATTAGCAAGGTAGTATTTTATAAAATGCCGTATGGCTTTTAGTGCCGGGATATCCCAGGATGGGTTCGGCTCGCCAGGTGCAGATCTTTCTATTTACGCCCGTAGGCGACCTGCGCGTTATGATGGGGATGAAATGATGATGAAGACAACACATACACCCAGCCCCCGTGCCATTGGAATTAACCAATTAAGGTTAAAATCCCCGACTGAATGATAGGAATTATAATTTTTATCTCAGGATGGTGAAAATAGTGCATATATTCACTTTCGACAGTTTTTGTTATAACCAAGCAGAAATTGTTCTTATCCACTTTTTTTTTTTTTACTGCCCCATTTTATTTCATGTGATTGCCGTTCCTTCTCCCGTCTCTACTACCGCTAAGTTTTAGAGCAATGGTTTATCTTAGGCGCTCTCTAATTTATTAATATAAATATTACAGAACTTTTCATCCTAATTATCCTCTTAAAGTGAAAACTTTGACACAAATTTTAAACGCTGATAAATTTTTGAACAGTAAGTGAGGGCGGGGAAATGTCCTCAAAGGGAGAAATTTCAAATTCTCTACCCAACCATATTTTAGTTCTTTGCTAGTGGCTTTACGTCGCACCGACACAGATAGGTCTTATGGCGATGATGGGATAGGAGAGGCCTACGAGTGGGCAGTAAGTGGCCATGGCCCTAATTATGGTACAGCCCCAGTATTTTCCTGGTTTAAAAATGGGAAACCAGTGAAAACCATCTTCAGGGCTGCCGAAAGTGGGCCTCGAACCCATTATGTCCCAGATGCAAGCTCACAGCTGCGCACCCCTAAACCGCACGGCCAACTCGCCCGGTATTATTTGTTTAAAATCAGTGATAGGAAGAGTACAAGAAAGGTAATTAGGCTCGATTACAGTTACCTGAGAAATAGTTTACTCGATTACAAATAACTTTTTCAAAAAGTATTCAGTAAAAGTACAACTGCTTTACAATTGTCTCAGGAGACAGTGACGCCATGAAAAATAACTGTATGTCTGATTATGAATCCTTTGGTAATATCACTGATTTCTTTTTCTCCTGGGGCTGGAATAATACAAAAGCTTACAGCTTGCAGGGTTGTTTTTTCCCCTCGGATTCAACCAGGGATCCTATCTCTACCGCATCAAGGGCAGTGTCCTGGATCGTGAGACTTTGGGTCGGGGATACAACTGGGGAGTAAGACCAGTACCCCGCTCAGGCGGCCTCACCTTCTATACTAAACAGGGGCCTTGTGAGGGATCAGAAGATTGGAAGGGATAGACAAGGGAGAGGGAAGGAAGGGCCGTGGCCTTAAATTAGGTACCATCCCGGTATTTGCCTGGAGGAGAAGTGGGAAACCACTTTCAGTATGGCTGAGGTGGAAATCGAACCCTCTCTACCCATTTGACCTCCCGAGGCTGAGTGAACCTCGTTCCAGCCCTCGTACCACTCTTCAAATTTTTCGTGGCAGAACCGGGAATCGAACACGGGCCTCGGGGGTTGGCAGCTAACCACTACACCACAGAGCCGGGCATTGGTATTATTATCATGAATTAATCAAATTAATAATAATAATAATAATAATAATAATAATAATAATAATAATACCCTATTGCTATTCTGAACATATTATTTCTGCAATTTTTGTCAATAGGTAATTCTTTGTTATACAGAGTTATTCGGTTAAGTTGTCACCGGGCGAGTTGGCAGTGCCGTTAGGGTTGCGCAGCTGTGAGCTTGCATCCGGGAGATAGTGGGTTCGAACCTCAGTGTCGGCAGCACTGAAGATGGTTTTCCCATCTTCACACCAGGCAAATGCTGGGCCTGTACCATAATTAAGGCTGCGGCCGCATCCTTCCCACTCCTAGAGCCCTTTGCTATCCCATCGTCGCCATAAGACCTTCTGTGTCGGTCCGAGGTAAAGCAAATTAAAAAAAAAAAAAAAGTGAAGTTGTCCACCTCAAATAACTCGTGAACATAGATAATGACATTCAGTTTTCACTTCCATGAATATTACCAAAGGGCTCATAATCAGACTTACAGTTCTTTTTCATGGCATCACTTTCTCCTGAAATAATTGTACTAACTTTGTGTTTTTAATGGAACTGCACTGTTTTCTACACTTAGCTTTAATGCTACAAACATTACAAATTCAGAACCGTGATTATTTTGAAAATCGGATTGATTGATTGATTGATTGATTGATTGATTGATTGATTGATTGATTGAAGTAGCCTACTTCTCGAAAAAATGTTATGTATTCAAATGTGCTTCATTTGTCAGCCAGAGTACTGCCCTATTCGATTCGCGCTACGTACTGTACGTTTGAAACATGAGCTAGTTGCTCATATGCAGAATTCCTTCACCTCCTTCTGACAGCTGGGTATGATAAAATGCTGCTGAAAGTGAAAACAGAATTGTCTATATCTTGAACGGTTCACGAGTTATTTGCGGAGGACAATACCTAAATAACCCTGTCTATTTTCATGTTTCTTTAACCGCATATATGAGTATGATTTCTACTTGTACGCAGAAATGAATATAAGATTCTAGGAATACATTAAATTATGGGCAGCGCCAGCACGAAATGGAAGACATCACAATATCGTCCTAAAAGAAAGCCCATTTTCACACCACGGCCGCATCCTTTCAACTCTTAGTCCTTTTCTATCCCATCGTCGCCATAAGACCTATCTATGTCGGTGCGACGTAAAGCCACACACAGAGGTTCAAAACTAACTGAAACACAGATGTTGAGGAAAAAATTGTCATTACGAAAATGTAGTATGACCCTGAAGGAGACCCAAGCTCCAAAATAAGTTTCACCATTTAAGAAACGAGCTCTGTACAATGGAAAAGCAAGAAACAAGTAGTGAAGTAAAACGTGTCTTGTCTCTATAATTTACTCAAAGTCAAATTCGCTCCCTGTTGAACACGTACAATACAGTACAGTTGCAGGTTACAGAGGGTACGTTTACTGAAAGTGTACCCAGATAACTCTCAATCTCTTCATATTTAAACAGTGTAAGACGAGATATTATCTACTCTTCAGTGGAGTAGACTATGCATACGAAACATTTTCCTGTGATTTCTGTGAACTACAAGTCTAATAAGGCTCGTATTTGTTTCTTCCTTGTGACATAAATGTGTCTTATGTCTTGGGGTCATCCGAAAATTTGTATAACGTAACGCGACAAAGTGTGTGACGGAAGTGTAACCATAGCGACTGTGCAGGCGGTGATGTAAGGTATGGATAGATGATCAGACAATGTTACCTAGCAACCATGCAGGTTGCCATCTGAAATTTTTTTTTTTTTTTTTTTTTTTTTTTTGCTAATTGCTTTACGTCGCACCGACACAGATAGGTCTTATGGCGACGATGGGACAGGGAAGGGCTAGGAGTGGGAAGGAAGCGGCCGTGGCCTTAATTAAGGTACAGCCCCAGCATTTGCCTGGTGTGAAAATGGGAAACCACGGAAAACCATCTTCAGGGCTGCCGACAGTGGGATTCGAACCTACTATCTCCCGAATACTGGATACTGGCCGCACTTAAGCGACTGCAGCTATCAAGCTCGGTCCATCTGAAATTAGCAGCCGTTGATGGATGGCCATGACCGGGAGACATATTTATGATAATTTGGTTTTCGCAAAGGAAAAAGTGTTTCTTTTTTTTAACTATGACAATTTACTACGATAAGTACGTACTGTTGTCTTTTGTTGTAAAGTTAGTACCGGTAAGTGCTTTTATATTTCGTTCTTGAAACGCCCTTCTTCTCAATTTAGCGATCGTCGTCGTGAGTGTGTGTCATTACAGAGACGGTTTTAAGATTATATGTTTTAAATGATAATTGCTATGGTATGTAAAGATTTATTAGTTCTGTATTGTCATGGCTGAGAGAAGTGTAATTTGAATAACTTACAAGATCATTAAAAAAATATAAAACACCTGGGCTAACTGCCCCTTTAAACAACGAAGCCATCCCATCAGGAGATAGGACACTCATTTTCGGTGACGTCGGTGTATCAGCCAATAGCAGCGCAGCTCTCTCCGGAATGGCCTACCTACCTTACAGAACACTGTTAGTCTCACTGTCTCAGTGTAGTTTAACCAGTGTCTGTGTTAGCTGTGCTCGGGACATTTCCTCTTTCAGGTAAGTCATTCATATAGTTAACAGTTACTTCCCCTCAAAGTGTTTTATCCTTAGTATCTAAAGCTCCTTTCTGTAAAAATACTTCCCCCCCCCCCCCCATCAGTTGTATATTCAAATAACCATAAAATATATCATAAAATTATCTATTACTTCTATCAATGTGTGCTCAGTACTTCGAAACCATTAATAATTGTTTTTGAAACGTTTTCGGTTCTATAACACGAGACAACGCTTCGTTAAGGTGGTTGAATATCCCGCCAGTAAGAAAGCTACCATCTTCAGCTTCCGAACAGGCGGCGTGTGTTAACAATATTGTCTCCTATTTCAGGTACGAAGAGTTAAGCGATATTCACATTACTGTTAATAAGCTATCATAATAATCGCGTTGATAGTTATTTGCAATTAATACGCAATATTCTAAAATTCACTGTGATTTTGGTCTCAATCTCTTGTGGTTTTCATTTCTGGCTAGCGGTATTGCAAAGCATTCGTTAATTTTTTCGAAAAAATGGACATATAAATTTCGTTTCGACATAGTTTCATCAAGGATAATTAATAGACTATTATTATTATTATTATTATTATTATTATTATTTATTAAGGACTTCAGCTACACCTTTATTTTAAAGTTATATAAAATGTGTGCCTTTCATCTAACTAGTAGGCCTATTTTGTTCAGAGCGGCCAGTTGTACAATATAATTTATTTCTGCGTCACAATGGTTTTTTAAAAGTGTTTTTTGGCGAAACTATTTTTGAAAAAAATATACCGTATGCAGCCTAGTTGTATTGAATTCACTGGAAGTATTACAGCTGACGGTGGATCTTTGAAGATGTCTATACTCTGTTTTCAATTTCAGTAGTCCAATGTTACAAAGAGGCTCATAATCGGACTATCGATAACTTTCGGGATAATGGTACTAACTTTGCTTATTTAAAATGGAACTACACGGTTTTCTACTCCCAGACTTATACTTACGAAGATTATGAATTCAGCACCGTGATTATGTTGAAAATCGGACGAGTACTTCTCTAGAAAATGTAATGCAATCAAACTTGCTTGGGTCAGGCGTTGCCCCATTAGATTCGCGCTACGTATGAAGCATGATTTTATAGCTATTGGCATACACTCTTTCACCTAACTGCTAGGCATTCACTCTACTGTGCCAAGAAATACACTAAATTATGTTATTTAGTATTTTTGATATCACCGTAGGTAACTGAGAGTGATGGGAAAAGCGCAAAATAAAAGTAATCGGTAAAATTAGTTACTTTAAAGAACGCGAGTAGTTAGGGAATATCTGGCTTTTTTTTTTTTTCCACAGAGGAATGTAATGATACTAAAGGGAAAATTCATCATTTTGTGAGTTTTTTTAGCATACAGACGTAAAGTAGCTATCACTAAGTAAGTATAAACAAACCCCTTTTTGATCTCTTAAGTTTTAATTACTTTCAGCATAACTAATTCGAAATACAATATTTATTCAAATAGGGGAATGGAAATTTATTCCGGCCATATTCTTGACCACGCAACCCCTGTCGGTGGGGTTGGTAAAATATTCATGGTATCCCCTGGCTGTCGTAATAGGCGACTAAAAAGGGAACAAGGGACTTTCCACTGAGGAGCGTGGGCTGACAACCACTCTTCCGCTACTTCATTCTGACATTATCAGGCTCCTCGGTTTCATCTGTGGGCCGATGATCTTAGATGTTAGGCCCCTTTAAACAAGCAGGTTTCGTCTATCTTATCCTACCTCCTTTTTTTTTTTTTTCTTTTCCGACCCCGACTTTTCTTGGGACGTAGTGAGTCTGATTTTACTCCCCTTCCCTTTCTTTTACGGATGCCTTCATTTTTCGAAGTGCCAGTCCTCTTCAATTTTCCTTTTGGATAGTGATAATAGATGGTTGAGCAGTCAGTTAATACTTCCTCATAAAACAATCATCACCATTGTCTCGACGACGTAGTACTTGATTATCTAAATCTCAACCAGTAACCACAACCTGCGAGTAAATGATCGAATTAAAAAACATTACGTCATACACATAACGTCCTAACTACTTTCACGGTTTTCGAAGACGCCGACGTGCCAGAATTTAGCCTGCAAGAGTTCTGTTACATCCCTTCTGTAGTCAGCTTTGCATTGGTACATCATTCTAACATGTGTGAACTGCAAAGGTGGTTTGTGGGAGGTTGCGATTTTTGTTTGAAGAGAAAGGATAACTAGGCAATTATCCTCTATATAGCACTAATCAGAGAAAAAATGGGAGGAGTCCAATGATTCAAAAAATGAGAATATTGGCGGAAGAAAGAAGAGGGCCATGAAGGTGAGAAACTTAAACTCTCCTGAGGCCTGGAATGCTGTAATACCTTTTGAGTCAGAAAAGAACTAGGGAGTTTGGATAGGATAGATGAAAGTGAGGGCCCAACCCAGGCCCCCAAGTTCAGAGCTCCAGAGGCTCCTTCTAGTCACCTCTTATGATAGGCAAATGAAAGCATGGGTGTTATTCTACTGCCCTGACCCAGAGGGGGATAGTTTGTGGGACATGAGACCAATATTATTAGTCACTCCTTATTGACTGCTGTCAGTTTCCTTCATTTATATTACTACACTGTTATTACCTGGGTGATTACTGGTTACAGACCTATAGAATATACAGCTGGTCAAAAAGTGAATGAGGGGCCAATGACCTTCGATGTTAGGCCCCTTTAAACAAGCATCATAATCATCAAAAGTGAATGAGCATGTGGTATTGTGTAATTTTCTCGCTGGCACTTTTCTCATTAGCACTTAAACCTTGTTCAAGACCTCGCTTTGTTGTGAGTCATCAGGGTTTTTATCTAGCCGAGAGGTGAATAATAATAATAATAATAATAATAATAATAATAATAATAATAATAATAATAATAATAATAATAATAATAATAATAATAATCAGGGCTTTTTCTAGCAAAAGAGGTGCCAGAACACACAGGAGGGAAATTAAGGAAGAAGACATGGGACTTACCGAACATTTAAGAAAGCATGTAATTTTTATCAAAACCTACTTACACTGAATTCAAAACAATTTCCAAATTTTTGACATAGCATCCTCTTCAGTTCGTTTTCTGGTCTTGCTTTTTGTATCCATGGCTGAATGAAGACCTTGCAACAACCAAGTTTTGACATACTTTGTTGGATCAAATACCCCCAACCCAGGCCCCCAAGTTCAGAGCTCCAGAGGCTCCTTCTAGTCACCTCTTATGATAGGCAAATGAAAGCATGGGTGTTATTCTACTGCCCTGACCCAGAGGGGGATAGTTTGTGGGACATGAGACCAATATTATTAGTCACTCCTTATTGACTGCTGTCAGTTTCCTTCATTTATATTACTACACTGTTATTACCTGGGTGATTACTGGTTACAGACCTATAGAATATACAGCTGGTCAAAAAGTGAATGAGGGGCCAATGACCTTCGATGTTAGGCCCCTTTAAACAAGCATCATAATCATCAAAAGTGAATGAGCATGTGGTATTGTGTAATTTTCTCGCTGGCACTTTTCTCATTAGCACTTAAACCTTGTTCAAGACCTCGCTTTGTTGTGAGTCATCAGGGTTTTTATCTAGCCGAGAGGTGAATAATAATAATAATAATAATAATAATAATAATAATAATAATAATAATAATAATCAGGGCTTTTTCTAGCAAAAGAGGTGCCAGAACACACAGGAGGGAAATTAAGGAAGAAGACATGGGACTTACCGAACATTTAAGAAAGCATGTAATTTTTATCAAAACCTACTTACACTGAATTCAAAACAATTTCCAAATTTTTGACATAGCATCCTCTTCAGTTCGTTTTCTGGTCTTGCTTTTTGTATCCATGGCTGAATGAAGACCTTGCAACAACCAAGTTTTGACATACTTTGTTGG
This sequence comes from Anabrus simplex, assembly GCF_040414725.1. Lineage (NCBI taxonomy): Eukaryota > Metazoa > Arthropoda > Insecta > Orthoptera > Tettigoniidae > Anabrus > Anabrus simplex. Next base: position 166,682,255 of record NC_090271.1, read on the forward strand.
ATCAAATACCGTCAAAGGAGGTCCAACTATTCTTATAGGTAATGAGGTAATGATTTTCATTGACAAAGATGATGTTTCTGGAGTCACAATCAAGTTCATCTGAGAAAATTCCCTTTCACACACACTTGAAGATATAGCTATTGTGTTGAGTCCTCCGAACCCAAGAAAGTTCCCTGGGCATTTCTTCTCTGAATTTCAGTTGATCTCTGAAGGCTTGAATAGCTTCACTTTCATTCAGTTGAAATCTTCTTGCCAGTGTGCCTATTTCTACTTCCCCATACAGAATATTTTCTCTTCAGTTTGCTGGCCAATTAGAATCCAGAACTCTTGCACATCTTGACAGTTCAGTGTCTTCTTCGGAAAGTAATGTTTTCTGTAGAGAAGTTTTAAGTTGTTCATAGAAAGCATTCGGGGAGATTGGTGGATCATAAATTCTGTTTTTCTTATGCAATGGAGCACCCTTAAACTACAGATTTGCAGCTGCCTCAAGAGCTTTCTGATAGTAAGGCCCTGGGACAGGCCTCTTCTCACAAATATCAACAAGACACTCAATCTTGCTGTGGGCTTTGTAAAGATCTGCATTTCTCTCCTGTTGATCTAAGCTTAGTTCAGACAGTTCTTGCAAAGCATTGCAAATTAATCCCAGATCCAAAATAAATTCCACAGATGTTATTTTCCTGTGAAGACCTTCATAAGTGCATTTTTCCTTTGTCACAACCATCTTCTGATTTACCTCTTTCAAAATGAAGTACCAGTGCTTCAAAATCCTGACAAACAGCCAAAACAGTTCTATAGCTGGATGTAACCTACCTTGTGGACAAAATTCTTCCAATTTTTAAAATCTGCATCTCCAGTGTAGCTGCACGACTGGAGCTCCCTTGCATTCTTTGGAGAGGCATGATATGTAATTTGTTGCTAACTCTTAAATCTGTTGATGCCAGAAACCTCTTTCACATCATGTACTGATAATTCCAGTCTATGGCTAGCACAATGCCACAAAACAATGGCAGTAAATCTGTCTTTGAAAAGTTTTGAAACTCCTCCACGTACTCTGAACGTTACTGTGGCACCATCACACATCAGTGAAACCAAATTTTCCTTTAGAAAATCTTCTGTGAACCCTAGTGCTCCTATAGAAGACATCAAGCTTTTGTAAATTACATTTTCTGTTACGTCATCTAACTTAATTAAATCACTGGAAAGGTTGACCGGTTCTGCAATTTTTATTTCTTCAATGTAGGTGCTAACATATACTATCAGAACAGACTTTTGACTTAGAGTAGTTGATTCATCAAGAATAAGAGAGAACTTGCTCTTCGAATCAAGTATATTTATCAATCTTGTTCTCATTTCACTGCCTATGTGGTGTATTATATTTATACAGGCATTACTTGAATGCAAAATTCTCCTCATATCAATCCCGTTCAATTCTTGTATATGAATTTGTTTCAAAATTATAGAAAGACTGGTTCTTTTTTGCCACCTTATAAGCCATACAGAATACTTTACAAGAAATTTCCTTCTCTCTCTAATGACTTCAGACATACTGTCTCAAGTTTTTCTTTTCTCCCTTCTTCAGTTACTTTATTAGCACTTCTATGTCCAGCACTTTCTTTGTGGTCAAATCTTTTTCCTGAGATGTTAGCTTCTGTTAATGATTTTCTCCATAAGACACAATTTCTGTTTATCCACTCTTTTTGATAATCTCATACCCACATTCTTCTGTACACCTAAACTTCCAACATTTTTGCACACTGAGCAACCTAACTTGCCATCATGAAAATACAACCAATCGTTTTTCTTTACAAAATCATTCTTTTGTTCTACACAGTAGCGGCTCGTGACACAATTTTCAGGGGGTTCACACTAACATTTTTGTTCACGTCTCAAATGTACCCAAGTAGAATGCAAATCGGTACGAAATAACTTAAATCATTTCACTAAAAGTTCCTTGTACGGTTCCTTCTCCACTCATAATATGGTAGAACCCTTACAACCAAGGATGCATTTTCCCCAGAGTAATCAGTGAGTGTACAACAAAACTAAAATTATGACTGCCGGGTTGAGTGGCTCAGGCGGTTGAAGCGCTGGCCTTCTAACCCCATCTTGGCAGGTTCGATACTGGCTCAGTCCGGTGGTATTTGAAGATGCTCAAATACGTGAGTCTCATTTGGTAGATTGACTGGTACGTAAAAGAACTCCTGCAGAACTAAATTGACGCCTCGGCTTCTTCGAAAATCGTAAAAGTAGTTAGTGGGACTTAAAAACATTATTATTATTATTATTATTATTATTATTCTTAAAATTAAAACTACTACTAACAATTTTTCATTCCGAACCCTGATGCTGGGCCTGCTAGAGACCAACCCCGCCACCCGAATGCAGATCTGAAAAGCCACAGTAATGTCGTGGCCACTCTTAGCCGAAACTACTCATATCGGTAAAAGTAAAATTCACAGTAACTTTGCTACAATGCTGTACTGTAGCAAATATTAAAAGATGCAAGCACTATTCTTGGTTTTACATAGCACGAAGTTCACCTAGGTATGACAACAGCATACAAATAATGCGTACCGGTACTGCATTTACCGGTTCTCAAATGAATACCGTTCGAAATGATTCTCCACCTATAATGTAACAACTTCTTCCTGCGATTACGAACACCTGTTTGGAATTACGTACTGGTGAAATCTTCCGGCGATGTAATGAAACATTAACTTCTGGGAACTGTGGCCAGCAGTAACAAGGGAGGTGGCGGACCCTTGTGGTCAGCTGTAATACTATCTCTGGTTTGAGGGTGGAAAGGCACATACATTACCGTGCTCCTCGCTTATGCAGATTTACGTGCATAAACCATGACGTCATCTGCATGCGTATAGTCTTCAGGCTCATAGCACAACAGCCAGTGTGCTTCCTGCATTGCCAGTCGAAACGAACTACTGACAGTGTAACGGAGCTTCGATTTAGTCGAATGCTTGTGATCGATTGAAGAAATCAAGTCGAAACAAAGGAAATAATTTTGAATTATCCATGAATGCGTGAATATGCATTAAAATTGGGTGTTCACGTGCTCATGTACTCCTTATAGCCCACCGCCACTGGTTCTACAGTTCAACAACGAGGCCACAGACTTTGAAATTCACTTTGAACTTTACAGGCCATTATGGAACTCGTCGACACATCTGTTGCTTCAAGTTCCACACTTGAGTTTGATGATACTCCAGTTTGATGGACTGATGAACTGCTTGGGCAATTTTTCCGTTTAGTGGTAGGCACACAAAAATATTCTGAAATTCTTATCATTCTCACCTCATGGTCGACAAATTTAGGTTGCGTCTATTGTCGCATAAGAAGTAGTACAAACTACGGCTGAGAATGCAACAAACACAGGCAATTATCTACATCGAACAACAGTATTCTATATTGAGGGCAATCCAGATGAAACGTAACTAGAACTGGGACAAATATACAAAACAGCTACAAACTGAACAAAGAACAAGAAAGAATACCGTATATACTTGCTGCCCGCAAACTGAAAGAATGATTTCGATTTTGATTCTCGAAATAAGGCGATATGTGGTATTTCCTTTTCAATTAAGGTCATCTAGCATGGGAACAGTAAAAATATTTTTAAAATTCCTTAACCTGAAAAGTCATATTTGAGTCCAAATATATTTTAGAGATCCATGAAGAGGTTCTGGAACACCATTCCGGTGCATTCCACCAGAAAAAATACCTGATAATAATAATAATAATAATAATAATAATAATAATAATAATAATAATAATAAGTTTGATAAAATATTAAATATGAGGAATATATAATACCACTCGCTTATTCTTTTTTTAGCAACTTTACCTTCATATATATTATATTGTCTTCTATTCATTGAAGGTTATCTAATGTTTAAACTTCTCTTTACAGCTTGTGTGTATTTGGGAAGAACACACGAAGAACCCACATCAAGCCTTCACTTTCCTCCCCTAGATGTTAGGAACAGTTAGTTGTCCACTTCAAGATGTGTGCCCTCTTTTTAATTTTGTAGGAACTCCTCAAGAACTGTCAGTTAGGGCTGTAAACATGTTAATGTAGGACAGTTACACACATACACACTCACACACAAGTAAACTTTGTAGTTCTGACAACCAAGTGGATCCTAACGGTGCCAACGAAGCGAGGCTGTCTAAAGAATTACTCTGTTTACATCCTACACTAGCATCAAGAGAGAAGATTCATCGCATCACTTCACTTCGTGGGACCTCAATTTGTTGAGTCAGACTTACAGTATAGCACTTGTCCTCCAGGATTGTTCTCCTCAAGAACAGTCTGATAAGGTGTAAACAGTTCTCCTCAAGAACTGTATCTTAAGCTAGATTGCAGGAGGACTTGTGCTACTTAACATAGTGTGTGGATGCTGGTGGAGATGGTTACCATCAGTCTCCACAGACTGTGTTAAGAATTTTGTAGGGGGATTTGTTGAGTGCAATTTGAAAGCACAGCACATACTTAAACTAAATACCAATTTTTCAACATTAAATTTACCAATTTTCAAAATAAAAATAAAACATCCTGCTTTGTCTGGATTGTGCTGTGCTCAGTTATTTTATTGCAGCAGTGCAGGCGAAGGCGACGTCACTGATGGTGGAGGGGTAGCAGTAGCAGTGACGCCGTTGTTAGTCTTGTGCCAACGAGGGACGCGCGGGTACCAGTCCTGGATGATCGTGAGTAATAGTTGTAAGTCTAGAGAAAAACCACATTAGAGACCGCGTACCCATAGCTCCGCGCATGTGCTCACTCCGCATGGGTGGCACCCATCGTTGTTGGGGGGTGGGGGTCGACCTTTCCGCTTTGTTTCTTCTGGGACAGGTAGCTTGGTCGTTAGGGCGATCAAAGCTGCATTGCCTATGCAATCCATAGGCCTGTCCAGGGCCCATCCAGCCCTCAAAAATTGGATACCATTATATGGCCAGAGTGGTATTGAAATCACTCGTTTGTATGCTGTTTGCTATTGTGGGGTGTGCCTAAACACACCTCTCTTACTAATACAATTCTTTCTTTCCACAGGTCTATTTCTATACCCAAGGTTGGTTCTTGGTTTTGTTGGCACTGCGCTGACCTCCAGTGTATGGGCAGTGATTTAGTCTGTTCATGCTCAAGTTAGGTTAAGTTAGGTCCCGAGTAACGTTCAGACTATTTCTCTGCCTGTTTTGGAGTGTCCGCTCAGTTACTCTCAATTCAATGAACCTTCCTTGGCCCATGTTATCCTGAAAAGGTTAATAGTGCTTTCTTTTGCAGGAAGATCCTTGCACTTATATTTTCATGGGCAGCAGGCAATGAACAATGGTAGTATTTTGAGAGTATTGATGAGCTTTCAAAGTTCCAGTACCTACTGTTGAAAGATAGATGATCTATTGGGTGGTATAAGATCTATTATTATTTTAATGTTATGAGTTGTGATCATACAATTTCTTGTACTATATAAGGATTCATAAATAAACCATGCCTTTCTGTATTTTACTGTTCCATGGTCTGTAAAATACTGGTGAAGGAGACTTCTCTGGTGCAAGTATCCAGCAGTCTTCTGAGAATCAGCTGTTACCTGGGTCCAATCTGTTAAGTTCTCAATTTTTACCCATGGGCGTGAGTATGGTTTTGACATTTTACTGTAATTTTTTCTCTAGTCTGTTGAACATTAAATATAGCAACTACAACCCTATAACATATCTGGGGGGGGGGGAGGGAAACTCACATCATTAAACAAAGTATGACAGTTTCGTTCTTAAAAGATCATAAATAAATTTCTATCAAATAACTTTTCTAATTATAAATTGACAAATAGTTTATAAATGCATACATATTTTTAAATTTTGTTCATAAACAGGCTATAAAGATAAAGGTTTCTACATTTCTACAACTGTTTCAGTTTATAATAATTAGAAGAAAGGGTGATTTGATACAACATGATGTTATTTCAAGAATGAAACCTCATTCTTTGTTTCATAGTGTTTTTACGGGTATATTACAGGGTAGTAATTATGTTCGGTGTTCGACACACTGGAGAAATTATGGCTTCATTTTTAACAAAATAATATTCTTTAATTGTTGATCAATAACTTGTTTGCATCAGTCCACAGACTGGTTTGATGCAGTTTCCATGCAACCCTATCCTGTGCTAACCTTTCCTTTTCTACATTCCTACTACATCCTACATCTGCGCTACCATTTTTGCTGCTTACACTACCCTCAAAAACCAACTGAACAAGTCCTGGGTGTCTTAAGATGTGTCCCATATTTCCGTCTCTTTTGATTTCTCTTCAAGATTCAATACACACATCTGACCTTCAGCATTCTTCTGTAACACCGCATTTCAAAATTCTATTTTCTTGTCTTCCGACCTATTTATTGTCCATGTTTTAAATCTGTACAATGCCACTCAAGACGAAAGTCTTAAAAAAAATTTAAAATTCCTATATCAGTGTTCAAAATAAGCAATTTCTCATGAAGACCTTCCTTGCTTGTGCTAGTCTGCACTTTGTCCTTCCATCTACCATAGTTATCTTGTCACCGGGCGAGTTGGCCGTGCGTGTAGAGGCGCGCGGCTGTGAGCTTGCATCCGGGAGATAGTAGGTTCGAATCCCACTATCGGCAGCCCTGAAGATGGTTTTCCGTGGTTTCCCATTTTCACACCAGGCAAATGCTGGGGCTGTACCTTAATTAAGGCCACGGCCGCTTCCTTCCAACTCCTAGGCCTTCCCTATCCCATCGTCGCCATAAGACCTATCTGTGTCGGTGCGACGTAAAGTCCGTAGCAAAAAAAAAAAAAAAAAAAAAAAAAGTTATCTTGTCAGCACCTGCTTTCAATACAAAGCATTCTTTTGTAAATTTAAATGTTTTTAATAACTGTTTCACGTTTTGCAGATGGCTGACCTGGTTTGTCACGTAGCTGCTAGCTGGCATTTGGGAGATAGTGGGTTCAAACCCCAATGTCGACAGCCCTGAAGATAGTTTTCCATGGTTTCTCATTTTCACAGCAGTTTTCAGCCATATTCCTAGATTAAACTCTCTAACTTCTGATTTCAGATGTTCCAGTCCAAGCTTTCCTTACAGATTTAATATGAGGAATGTTTCTTGCTGACAAACAAAGGCTGCAGTAAATATTTTTATCATTTAATGTATGGTATCTACTTTGGTGTTACTCTTGAACTTCTTTCCCATTTTATGTACTCGCTTGTAGTGTTAATTTCTATATTTACATTCCTGTCTTGTCATTTAATGTATCTGTACTACCCTACGACTAGTGCTCCTTTATTGTAAATCTGTTCTTGTATTAATTCCCTGGAAAAATCTGTTTCAGCTCTTTGTAAATTCTTTATTCTCTACATTAACTTAATTCTAGCTCATAAGGTACCCGTTCTTGCGCTGTTTCAAAGTAATAATTATCCTTTTCAGCTCTTCGTCTATACTTCCTGTTCACTCCCTTTATTAAGATTCCTTTCTAGCTTATGTGTTTATTCTGGTATTAATTCCCTGAATAGCAATCCATTTTATCTCTTAATTCATACTCTATGTTGACATTCTAGACTAATGTATTCTTGTGCAGTTCCTTCCTTTTCAGCTTTTCATATATAAATTTTTTGTCAACTTGGTAGATTAAGGTACATTTCTAGCTCATAACATATTTATTCTTGTTAATACCCTAAAATGATGCATTTCAGCTCTTGTATAATTTAGATTAACTCTCGACCAATATTGTATTCTAGCTCATAAGATAACTATTCATGTGCTAATTCCCTAGAGTAATGATCAGTTTCTGTTCATGTATTGACATGTTAATTCTGTAGAATAAAAATCCATTTCAGCTCTTTATGTATAGGGCCTATTCTATGTTTAACTCCCTGAATTTCCTTATTCTAGCTCATAATGTACCTTTAATGTGCTTTCTCCCTTCCTTTTCAGCTCTTAATGTATATTTTCTGTCAACTTTTGAGATAAGGTTCTTTTCTAGCTTGCAATGTACCTGTTTATTCTGATGTTAATTCCCTATAATAATCAATTTACCGGTACGCTGTTTATGTGTGTTTTAAAATTTCTTCATGTTTTCAGTTAATCATATTCATATTGTGTTAATACCCTAGAATGATAGATTTCAGCTCTTCATGCATATTTTACGTTAGTACTGTAGACTAATAGGCCTATTATACTTCTAGCTTGTAATGTATCTATTCTTGTGATAATAATCCAGAATAATAGTCATAAGCTTTTCATGTAAGTTTTAAGTTTACTCTAGATTATATTCTAGCTCGTAATATATCTATAGTTCACTGCCTAGAATAATCAATTTCAGCTCTTAATGAATGTTAATTCTTTAGATAATTTATTCTTGTGTTAACTACCTAGAATAATTCATTTCTGCTCTTCATGTATACTTTGTCAACACTATAGTCTAACATTAAATTCCAGTGTGTAATCTACCTATTCTTCTATTAATTTGGTCTAATAACTATCCTTTTCAGCTCTTATATATATATTTTAACTCCCTTAACAAAGATTTCCTTTCTAGGTCATCAATTCATTCTTGTCCCCTGGCAGGCCTGAGAATTGTACAGCTGTAACGTCATGGGGTATTCTATTTCCTAGAATAGTGATCCATGTGAGCTCTTAACATATGTTTTATGTAACTCTCAATTATTCATCTAACCTCTTCATATATATTTTGTTAACTTCCTAGACTAAGGTTTGTTTCCAGCTCATAACTATTATGCTTTTTCTGTAGCATCCTTAGTCTTTCAGTGCAATTGCACTTGTTTAAAAAGTGTAAATGAGCATTCTTTAACTTATTGTGTATAATATGTTCTTATATTCACAAGTTAATTTTCTATTTTTGTACATAACACCTATACTTATTAACCGACTCATAACTGTATTGGTACCTTTTGTTGACCAAAATTCCTTTTTTGCTCTTCATAATATATTTGTTAGCTTAGTTCTTGCAGCTACTTTCACTCCAGAGGCAATATTTCTTTCTATTTCAGAGCCAAATATTTTCTGCTACTAATGTCATTGTTAAATGTGCTTACGTCCTTTTCAGCTCACAATGTGCTCCTGCCTGTGTCTTCCTTGAAGAGGAAAATAATTGTTTCCAGATCATATTTTCCCAAAATGTCCTGTTTCATTGTAATAATCATCTTGGTTTTCTAGCTGGTGATAAATTTGGATTAACGTTCATATTTGTGTACATTCCTTCCAGTTATGGAGCATATGCAGTTATGGTCTTTCTTTACATGTTTTGTAGTTAGTTTAGTGTTTATGACACATACTCAACGTCTATCTCAGCTTCAAATTTGTCCCAGAGTATTTTTATTCTGGGGGGATAGAGGCCTCTACACTGGGGTTTGATGCAGACATTTTCTCTTTTTCAGGCAATAATTTGGATTAATGTTGATATTTATGTACACTCCTTCCAGTTATGGAATGTATACAGCAATTATTCTTGGTTTTCAAAAGTATCATAGTCAGTTTGAAAGTTCAGTGCTAAATACACAGGCTCAAGGTCTATCTCAGCTTTAAATTCATACCAGAGTATTTTTATTCTAGGGGGTAGAGGCCTCTACCCTGGGACTTGAGGCAGACACCTCCACGTGGTAAGTCCTGGTAACTGTACACCACTCAACTCATTACATTACGGAGCTTGAGACACAATTTTTTTTCTCTCCCTTCAGTTACATATGTTGTCCACTAAAAAAAATCAGAATAAAAGATTAGAATGTCTACTTTAGGTATAATCTTAATATACTCTTACTTTAGAGTTATGAAGGTAAAACAAAGGGTAAAACCATGAAATTCGAATACCACTGGCATAGGCTATGAGAAACTAAGGAATGACTTTGGATGGAAAGAATTGAATACAGTAGAATCCTCAGTTATGAGATTTGAAGCAATTTTACTAGCATGTCAACTGAAAGATATTCTACTACCTGTAACTTTCCCATTTACAATGGAACAGCTTTTGTGCAGGAGTTCTCTTCTAAAGATGCAAAACATAAGATTTCCTGTCAGCCTACTTCTTGCACAAAATTTGCAACTTGTTGAGAAGTACATACATTTGTAAGGTGCTAGCACAAGAATACATTTCAGTGGGAAGCATCAGCTCAGGGTAACAGGAGTGAGTTAGTGTTGCAAGAAGATACAGTGAAACCTCATTAGTGCGTTCCTCATTAACACATTTTCCCATTTAGCACATAGTAAATTCGAAGTCCTGATCTATTTAAACAAAATGCCTCTTACTATATTACATCATGAATTTTTGCTATTAACGCGTAGTATGACCACATTTTTCCTAGCCCAGAAAATGTTTTATCATCCCTCCTTGTGAAAGGAATAAGATTTCCAACTCGGGTAAGAGTGCTCGCCACAGTTTTGTGATAACTGGAGAACGCCTTGAATTCCTGAACTTTACAGGTTAAGTTGCACCTTTGTGGAGCAAGCAGTTAAGTCTCACAAATGCTCAGTTTTGTTTACCAGTTAGCAGTGTGATTGCTGAATAACACAGTGAGCCTGTCTGTGCTTGTAGTTCGCATTCCATTCAGAAGGTAAATTTAATTTTTGTGGTACAGTGAAGGGCAGCAAATATGTGAAGTGATAGCCTACATCTGGATTAGGAACATGGATCTTGTGATAATCTAGTTGTGGATATGGAAAAAGTTCAATTCCTTACTAATGAAGACAAAATAAACATCTGTCAAAGTGGACCAGCAGAGATAGTGTGAATGTTGAAACTTGCACCGTCAAGGTTTGACACAATCACTAGACTTGGTCGAAGCTTTGTCCGATTCAAAATGGCGGCAAAGTAATTCTATCGCAGTTGCATGTGTCAGAGTATAATCTCAAATTCATTGTCTAACAGTGCGACCAGGAAATGATCTTTAATAACCCACTGGTCTGAAATAAAAGTCCTGTACTATAATTTGTTTTAGAAAGTGATCTACAATAATACCGTACTTTATTTTTATGGGCTCCCATGCAAATGTTTTCATATTTGTCTTGTTTTTCACACCTTTTAATACTCTTCTCATCTTTAGAAATAGTATAGTTTTCACTGTACCCGTGGATAATGAGAGATAAAATACCCTCATGTCAATTGTTTCCATATCCCTGTTGGATACTTTATTCATATTAAGTTTTCTCACTCAACTCATTCTTTCTCCTAGTCCCCTGAAAAAAGACAGAACGAGGTTTTACTGTGATTACTATTTCACAACCTTTTGATTTTATCTGTACTGTATGCGTTAAAAAACAATCTGTTTAAAGGTTACAACAAAAAATAAAGGGAAGGAAAACGATTACAGTAAGTTGTCGTATACCAAATTTAAGTATTCTGTGGATCTTGTCCCATTTTGTTACCTAGGCTCCTAATGGTCATTTTGTGTCTCTTTCTCCGGCCATACTTTCAAACAGAGCCTGTTGAGTGTTGCACAGGCTAAGAGCTGCCATCTAGTTAGATCTGTTTCAACAAACTTGACAAAATGGCAATTTCTGTTTCAGAAGACAATATGTGTGGTCTTCATTCAACCTGCTCTATTTCTTCAGAGAGAACCACCTCACCAGCCATGATGTCTTGAAAGGATTTGTTGCTGAGAGAGTAGCTGTGCAGTTTGGGTCACGTACCTGTCAACTTGCATTCCAGAGATAACAGCAATTATCAAGAGTGCCACACATAGGACATACATGACCTTTCAGGAGGATACAGTGGAGAAATTCAACACTCCAGAGCTCTCGGCGGATTAAAACCATTCCACAAAAACTCAATTGTCATCTGAAGGAGTTTCCCCTTTGACATTTTACTCATTTTAAGGAACATTTTAAATACCCTCCCACAGTCAATTCCGGAACTCAAATTGCTAAAAAAATTCACTTTAATGGTATCAGACTGGATTATATCTTATGATTTAAATTGTAAGTGCGAGTTAATTTCTAGACTGTAAGCTTGGTATTCAAGATAAGATTTAAAGACTTTATAATCAACATAATTTTAAGGTTGTCCTTACAATATTGAATTGTAGTGTGTATGCATAGAATACAAATTAATGCTCAAGATAATATTTACACTACCTTTTTAAAAAACCAAATATGTAATAGTACCAGGTGTTGTCCCTGTAATCTTATGCCCATCTTTCAAGGAACTGAAGTCTCTATAAAAGGCGAAACGTATATTCCCATTAATATAAAACTCAATATGAGAGTGTGTTAAACAGGTAGACCCTTTCATCTGAGAATTGGGTAGTGTCAACACATATGGAAACTGATATTCATAAATTGTTGGAGATGGAGAGTTCGAACCCCACTGTAGGCAGCCCCGAAGGTGGTTTTCTGTGGTGTCTAATTTTCACACCAGGCAAATGCTGTGGCTGTAACTTGAAGCAATGGTCACTTCCTTCTCATTTTGAGCACCTTCCTATTCCATTATATGAATTGGTAGGTGGTCAACCACATGTTTACAGTACCAGTGTGTATGTCGTCAGTAGGGCACTAAAAACTCCAAAAATATGCACTTACCAAATGTATAATTTAATTTTAACTGTGTTGAACTGACAAACATGTTTCATTCCTTGCAAGTTGACGCATGGCAGTAGGTTATCAAGAGTTTTTCAATATTTTCAAGAGTTAGACTTCCTGTTCTCGGACAGAATTAATTTATACGCTGAAAATTATCATTCTACAGTACGTCGATGGACGTAACTGGGCAATACTTGTACACTGGAACTGACTGCTCGGAACATTCTTCTGGCAAAGACTGCCTGATTACACTTATGTAGTTGCTTATGGATTGAATCTTCTTCAGTCCTGGGTTTGAGTTCAACACAGCAGAGTTTCCTTTTAACATTTTCTTCATATCCAACAGGGACACCATTTAAAGAACTAATGGTGTTTTGAATTAACTGAAGAGATTCGTGTAGGGATGCACCATGAGTATTTAGGCCCCTAATCACCTTTGAAAGTGAAGAACAATGCATATGGCTGAAACTGATATCTTTATATACAGTTTCAGATTCAAATGCGGACTTCGTTTCATGACCATATGCAGTATGATTATCGTCAATACTTTTAACTACATCTTTCACTTTTAAAGTCTCTTGGTAGAGTGACACTGCGGATAACCAAATTCCCCATCTTGTAAGAACAGGTTCTGGTGGAAGAGAAACCTGAGACAGGTAAGTTTTATTCAACTGTACACGAGCCGGTGCTTTTAGGAACAGTTCTTTCCCACTTGAAATTACTTTCTTGACAAATGGAAAGAGGGAAAGTATCTTCTCTGCAATACGATGCAATCCATGGGCCAAACATGTGACATGGATGAGATTTGAAAAAAAAAATACTCGGAGATTGACCAGCATTCAACAAACGATGCTGCACCTGTGATTAAAACGCGGACTTTGTAACAATTGCTCTCCAATTCACTGGGCCACAAAAGTCGCAGGGAATTATTAACAAATCTTGCAACTGTAGCGTAGTTTGATTTTCCTAGCACTTTTGCATGGAAGTAAATGAGGTTTGCCAGGTTCTTCTGGACATAATTTACCCACTATGAGGTTCGCAATGTATCGATCACACGAATCAGTTGTTTCCATCTACCAATATCCAGACAGTTCCCTCCTATGTCAGATCGCATTGAATCAACAGAAGCATGCAGTGAAAGTAAATAGTTCTTCGTAAGGGTATATTCATCCTGTATTCTTTCATTAGCCCAATACTTTTCAAGAAATGAGCATAGTTGTGGATTATTAAGTTCATGCAGTGGAATGTTGCTCATATGAGCCTTAAAAATATCAGCAGAAAATGTACTAATTTCACACCGTGTTTTCACATCTGTTAATAGTAGCTTTTGCGTATTCTTACTCTGCTCTTTTGATCTGAGATGTGAAGCAGTTTTCGAATGCCATTCAATTTGAAATTTTTAATCACATTTTACACTCTTGTTGCACACTTGACAGTATACAACATCACCATCACTTGTATATCACTATTGCCTGGTATCTACTGTTTAATTAGACCTAGAGCTCTTATCTTTAGGTATTTTTGCAATTTAATCTGTTAAAACACTGCAACAGACGACCTGCAAGTTAACAGATGAACGCACTTGTCTAAGCAAACCTTGGAGGCTACGTTAAGGAGAAAGGAATGTCGGAAAGAAGGAAATAGCTGTCGTGAAATGGGTCATCAGTCCACCTGCTGTATTGCGACACTGAATGCCCTTTCCTTGATCAGGGGAAGGCTTCTCGTGTTGCCCAGGGATGTAAAACAGTTCATTAGATTCTTCATTTAATTCAGAAATCTTAAGATAATCTATCACACATAAGAGAAAAATATACCTGTATATGCACTAAAGTTCAAAATATGAATTTGCATTTTTAAAATGGCTGGTCCCTAGTAATCAGTCCGTAGACTGGTTTGATACAGTGCTCCATGCCACCCTATCTTGTGCTAACCTTTTCATTTTTATGTTACTACATCCTGCAGCTGCTCTAATCTGCCTTGTCATATTCATACCTTCATTTATCCATACTGTTCTTACTGCCTACAGTACTACTATATAAATTCATACAGTTATATGGAATATTTCACAAAATTGGTTAAACCCCCCCCCCCCCACACACACACACACACACACACACACACACAATGAGAGTGTGAGTGTGAAATTTCTTTCTGTCAAACTTCTGGTGAAACCTGTGGATTGAAAGTCTGCTGGTGACATTCCTTAGTTTCTGGTTTTTGTTCACCCCTGTCTATTACAGAATCTGTTTTGCAGAAGTCAAAGCGCATTTCTTGAAGTCTCTTCTCTCAATCTCAAGTGCCCTTAACAATTTCGTGAATGGCAGGGATAACTGAAGCCGTAGATCCGCTGTATGTTTCTTTTGCTAGTTTCCATTCAGTTTTCACTGTTGCTAGTGCTCATTTTAAGTATTGGGATTTTTCTTTCCTTATGGTCTTTAGTCTTTTAAAGATAACTTTTCCCATATTACTCCCAGCAGTATGTTAGAGGATTATGCATCAATACTGACCTGCATTTAGGGCAGGTGGCGGATTCCTTATCTGTTATTTTCGTAGCCTTTTCTAAAATGATTTTTTTTGAGATGGAATTTTTTTAACATCTCCCTTGGCAAATTATTCCAATCTGTAACTCCCCTTCCTATAAACAAATATTTGCCGCAATTTGTTCTCTTGAATTCCAACCTTATCTTCACATTGTGATCTTTCCTGCTTTTAAAGACACCACTCAAATGTATTCATCTGTCATTCCACGCCATTTCTCCGACAGCTCGGAACATACCACTTACTTGTAGGATGCTAATTAATTATTTAACCACTATTCAATACATTAAAATTTTTATACAATTATGAATTGATCATTACTACCTTATGAATGTGAGACATGTTTTGCCTTTCATAGAAGGCATCTTCACTGTACCTCAAGTTTAAATCAGGCATCTGATTTATAATTACAAAGGTTTAATATTAACATATTTACAATAGGAGCAATCTAAGGAAAAAAGAGTACAATGTTTGGTATTAATGTGTATAACAGCAATATCAGCCGTTGGCTGTTGATTACTGATTGTGACAAGGGTACATATACAGTGCTTAGTAGCAGTGGTCTGATTTGAAAATTTAAATCACATTATTTGGAATGTTAGAAAAAATATTACAGCAATTTGAGTGAATGTTAAGAACTAATTCAGTAGCAAAGTCGTAACTGGAGAAACTATCTGGTTGAAGTCTTATGTTGGAAATTTTGGCTTGCAAAAGTAATTGGTGATTTAATTTTGGCGTAAAAGGAAACCTTGATTGGAGTGTTTTAAATTGTTTACAAGCTTAAAAGTAGGCACAGCAGAAAAGGTCGAATAAACGTTCGGTGCATTGTCAATGACAACAATCGTTGTTGATAATACTTGTTGCAAGGGAACATGGTATAGTGCTTAGTAGCAGTTGTATAAATTAGTTTTTATACATTACATTTTTCAGAATGTTAGGAAAAACATTCAAACAATATAAGAATGGTTTATTTAGATCTTATTTGGAAGTAATGTCGTAAGATTGAAAAAGAGAGAAACAGCAGGTTGAAAAACTTTGGCTTGTGATGTTAGCCTAGTGAAAGTAAATGATATACCATTTGGTGCAGTCCATAGTGAAGGCATCAAATGTCAAAGTAAAATGACAAATTGGTCAAAGAATCTTGGCTCAGAATAAGTCTTCATTAATTTTATCGGTGAAGTGAAGTTGTCAGTAGCACAGCATGGTGGTGTTGGTGCAACATCACTTGCACCATACCACTAAGTCAAGCAGCTAGTCTCCTTTCTTCCATGTTTCCCAGCCCAAACTTTGCAACATTCTTGTAACACTACTGTTATGACTGAAATCTTCCAGAGCCAATCGAGCTGGTTTTCTTTGGATTTTTTCCAGTTCTTGAAACAAGTAATCCTGGTCAGGACACCAGACACTGAAACCATACTCTAGTTGGGGTCTTACCGGAGACTTATATGCCCTCTCCTTTACAATTACTACAACTACTAAACACTCTTATAACCATGTGTAGAGATCTGTACCCTTTATTTACAATCAAATTTATGTGATTATCCCAATGAAGATCTTTCCTTATATTAACACCTAGGTACTTGCAATGATCCCTAAAATAAACTTTCACCCCATCAACACAGTAATTAAAACTGAGAGAGGACTTTTCCTATTTGTGAAACTCTCAACCTGACTCCTAACCCAGTTTATCATACCATTGCCTATTTTCCATCTCACATTATTGAGGTTATTTTGCAGTTGTTCACAATCTGCAAAAAGCCTCTGATTCCACTTATTTACTCATATCATTTGTATACCGTATATAAGAAAATAAAGGTCTAATAATACTGCCTTCAGGAATTCATTATTACAGGGTCAGATAAAGCTTCGCCTATTCTAATTCTGAGATTTGTTCTCTAGAAATATAGCAGCCCATTCAGTCACTTTTGTCCAATTGCACCCATTTTTGCCAGTAGTCTCCCACGACCCACCCTATCAAATGCTTTAGACAGGTCAATCGCGATACAGTCCATTTGACCTCCTGAATCCAAGATATCTGCTATATCATGCTGGAATGGTACAAGTTGAACTGACCGAGCTCGATAGCTGCAGTCGCTTAAGTGCGGCCAGTATCCAGTAATCGGGAGATAGTGGGTTCGAGCCCCACTGTCGGCAGCCCTGAAGATTGTTTTCCGTGGTTTCCCATTTTCACACCAGGCAAATGCTGGGGCTGTACCTGAATTAAGGCCACGGCCGCTTCCTTCCACTTCCTAGGCCTCTCCTATTCCATCGTCGCCATAAGACCTATCTGTGTCAGTGCGACGTTAAGCAATTAGCAAGTTGAACTGCAGTGAAATAACCTCTCCTAAACCCAAACTGCCTTCTATCGAACCAGTTATTAATTTTGCAAACATGTCTAATATCAGAAAGAATTCCTCCCAAAGCTTACATGCAACACATGTTCAACTTACTGGCCTGTAATTTTCAGCTTTGTCTATCACCCTTTCCTTTATACACAGTGGCTACTATAGCAACTATCCATTCATTTCGTATAGCTCCTTCATGGAAAATTCTAAGTTCCCATAGAGGGAATTAGATATTTTTCACCAATAGAGCATGTCAAAAAACAGAACAGATTTAAAGCTTTCAGGCGTTTGCTCTATTAACCAGAGTTTCATCTTAGGTCTGACACTAGACTCATCAGAGTGGGATGTGTCAGACCCTACCCACTGATGCTGGGGCAATAATTCATTGTGGAGATTTATCTCCCGTATGCAGTTATCAAGCTGTGCCTCTTATATGAACTTCTGATAAGTTCACCTGCATACACCCCAGCGTCAGTGAGTAGGGTCTGACACATCCCACTCCGAGTCTAGTGTCAGACCTAAGACGAAACACTGGTTAATAGAGCAAATGGCTGAAAAGCTTTACATCTGTTCTGTCAGCTGGTTAGCTCCTTCATGCAAACAATTTTCACATGGAACATGGTTATGGCCATTTGTAGCGAGCAAGAGATAATATTCTTAAAATCATAGATTCTGCTGATAGTGGCTGTAGCCTTTTCCTTAGTTTTTTCATGAATGAGTTACATATTGTTTCTTGAGGCTATTCAAAGTTTCTTCTGATACCCATAACACCAAACCAAACAACAATCGACCACAAGCAGTTTTTAATTCTCTAATCCAATCTAATAAAATAAAGCACATTAGATAATAAAGCGCCCAACATGAATGGCAAAAACCTTTTTTTCTTTATCTTCCACTGTAATTTGGTAATCGTTGGTTCATAGTCAGTTTGTTTTATGGAAATCTTGTACTGCGTAAATTAGGCCTACATCGACTTTTCAAGGTTGTCAGGATGAATAGAATGAATAGAAATTATTTCTATTTGTCCTGGTTATGTTGAACTCGAATATGGTTTCAAATGTAAGTATCGATCCTAAAGTTCTCGAATACAGTATATTCAATTCTGCCCATCACTAATCACAATCAAATTGAAAGAAAAAAATCATTAACACTTCCAAAATTGATAACTCGTCACCTTGAGCTCAGCTGGAAAGCATGCTCGCTGTAAAAGTCTGTAAGAGTGCAAAATTATACGAAGTTTTTAAATGTAACGTGTGCAAGTAAAACGGCTGCAGTTTTTATAACATTTTAACACAAACGTGAAATTCCCGGTCTCATATTAGGGCTGAAACAGTAATAGGCAATCCTAAAACCTCCCATGGCTTTATGTAAGTAAGGTGCAACATCTGTTCTGGTCTTGATAACCTAATCGTATATGATAATATTAAAATAATAAATCTGTGTTCCTTAACGAGCAGTTTCGATTCCTGTCTGAAAGCCCAGTGACTATTCAGTACCCTGAGGGAAACACCAAGAACCTGTTTGGTGATACACTTGAAAAAAGTATATTAAAAAAAACCTAACCCTGGACATAATGTAGACTTTTTGCAAGTACACACATTTGATGAAACTAGTTTTGTCCTCTTATAGAGCTGTCGAAATGCGCTCTGTCTCCTTCCATTTGTTGTGGACACACTCTGCTTTAGGGTTTCCGAGAATTCTCTAAACAATACCACCCGAATACGATGCTAAGATGGTCCCTTATGAAAGTTCACTGCCGATCGCTTTTTCAGTACAGTCTTTCTCAAATTAGCGCAATGACGCGACATTAACACCAAGATTACATGTTATAAACCTCATTTTAGGTCCGTATTGAAAATTTAACAGTTCAACAATGATAAAGGTGTTTTAATTTATTCCACCTATTCAATACTTATATTATCACGTATAGTTGTTACATAATTAAATTCTTAGTTACATGGGACATGTTTCGCCCTCAATTAAGGGCATCTTCAGCCTAAATACAATAATCAAAAATACAACTAAACTAAAAGTGGAAGTTAAATACAATCATCAAAAATACAACTAAAATAAAAAGTGGAAGTTAAAAGTTTAGTCTGTTCTTAAAATTCAGAACAATAAAATTGTGAAAAATGATAAAATAAAAAGATGCTAATGGAAAACTGTCTTATGATTAAACTATAATCTTGTCGGAGACTAAAACTTCTATTAAAATTCGAATTAAAACAGTTCATATAAAATATTGGAAAATCAAAGTGGTAGTAATAAAAAGCCAACGACATGAGGGCGTGTACACAAGCATAAACTTGATAGTCATGAATACAATCTTTTCAAGGCCGCTGATGAAATTCGTAGTAAGTAAGGCAGAAGCGTCTATTGAAAAATTGTAAGAGGCCGTAAGTCCTCATCTGTTTCAAAATTATGTAAGACTGAATTCTCTCCTTACGTTCAATTTCTTATTTCTTCTTTTCCTTCTCTTACAGAAAACTTATTTCTGCATCTGTTGACATTTTCTGGCAAGGATTCAGCCATTTTATTACCTACCGGTGCTAACGGCCTCTTACAATTTTTCAATAGACGCTTCTGCCTTACTTACTACGAATTTCATCAGCGGCCTTGAAAAGATTGTATTCATGACTATCAAGTTTATGCTTGTGTACACGCCCTCATGTCGTTGGCTTTTTATTACTACCACTTTGATTTTCCAATATTTTATATGAACTGTTTTAATTCGAATTTTAATAGAAGTTTTAGTCTCCGACAAGATTATAGTTTAATCATAAGACAGTTTTCCATTAGCATCTTTTTATTTAATCATTCTTCACAATTTTATTGTTCTGAATTTTAAGAACAGACTAAACTTTTAACTTCCACTTTTTATTTTAGTTGTATTTTTGATGATTGTATTTAACTTCCACTTTTAATTTAGTTGTATTTTTGATTATTGTATTTAGGCTGAAGATGCCCTTAATTGAGGGCGAAACATGTCCCATGTAACTAAGAATTTAATTATGTAACAACTATACGTGATATAAGTATTGAATAGGTGGAATAAATTAAAACACCTTTATCATTGTTGAACACTTAACACCAAGATCCGTAAGTATGCCGCAGCTGTCCTCTAGTGAGATACAGTTTCTTGAAAAACGCATGATCCAGGATTTAGCGTTGATGGGACAGAAATTTCTGGATGGTTGATCCGGGAAATCGATTTCTTCGAGGAACGGATAATGCAGGATTTTTACATGATTTGATTAGGGTGCTTGGGGGACCACATAATTTGAATGAACAATACGGGAAAACTTAGTTTCTGGGAAAGTATAGTCGAGGTTCTACTGTAATGTTATTGTTTTTACATCCCACTAACTACTTTTCATGGTTTTCGGAGGCACCAAGGTGCTGGAATTTTACCCCTCAGGAGTTCTTTTATGTGCCAGTAAATCTACAGACATGAAGCTGACATTTTTGAGCACTTTCAAATACCACCAGACTGAGCCAGGATCAAACCTGCCAAGTTGGGGTCGGAAGGCCAGTGCTTTAACCATCCGAGCCACTCGGCCTGGTTCCTTATAATTAATTATTTACCTCCAAATATTCTTATTCTAAAAATTGCAGCTATATTTATGCTCCTTCGAAATCAGTTTCCCAATGGCTCCTGAACGGAACTAGATTAGGGCCCAATTCATAGAAGTGTAAAAAAAATTGCTTAGATTGGGAAACGATAAGGGTAGATAAAGCTGGACAGGGGGCTCTAATTCCTCGAAATGACTTAACATCTGATAAAACACTTCCATTTTCTTTCAAGAGGCATCAATTTCCAATCTGCTTGGCATTTTGTACCACAATCAAACCTCAAGGGGCGTGAAGGTCTCACCTTGACCAGTTTTCAGCCATGGCCAGTTAAATGTTGCAATGTCAAGAGCGATATTTTAAAGACACATTAGTTACAAAAGGTAATTGTACAAAAAATGCACTGAGCAAGTGGCTGCGTGGTTTGGGTCATGTAGCTATCAGCTTGAATTCAGGATATAGTGGGTTCGGGCCCAACTGTTGGCACCTCTGTTTTTCCATTGGTTCCCATTTATACACCAGGCAAATGCTGTACCTTAATTAAGACCACAGTCACTTTCTTCCCACTTCTCGACATTTCCTATCCCATAATCACCGTAAGACCTACCTGTGTGGGTGCAACGTAAATAAAATTGTAAAAAAATAAAGTACAAGGAATGTCAACAGTCTTGGTTCAGTATGTACTTTAATTCTAATGGTTGTGATAGTACAACACAAAAGAAACACTTTTTTGCAGCTGTTTTAATGTTGCACTAACTCAGGTGTTGTAGCAGTATTACAATAAGACACTGCTAGGACTGGGGTGGAGGTGGCTGTGGTCTTCATGTACAGACAAAGCATTTGCCTAGTGTGAAAGTGGGGAACCATGGAAAACTACCTTCAGGGCTACAAAGGGCAGAGTTCGAACCCACAATTTCCTGAACCACATAACCAACTCTCTCTGTGTAGAAATAAAACAGTCTGTAAAGCTACGCATCTATGTACAAATATCAACACTGAGAATAAATTTGAATACTCCTATAGAAATAGTTGTCCTCTGTCTGCTTACCAGTCAGTCTCAACTGTCTACTGAAGTGTTTAAACCTAAATGATTCTAATTCTTCTCTGCAAAAAACGACACTGTGTATTGTAGCAGTTGCACTGGTGGTAAACAACTCTTATAAAGCTGAATACAGTACAAGATTTGTAACAGGTAATTTTCTATCGCTTATGGAGAAGTGTCATCAAATAACCTTTAACTCAATTGTAAATTTTTTAAAGAAGACATTTGTGGATTTTCATGCAATATTTCATTGGAAGAAGACATGGCTGGTATAATGTGGCAACCGTAGCTATCATATACATATTCTTACCTAGCACATAGGAGTTATCACATCCCATGTCTACAACAGATGCAAGTAGAGTTCTGTGCAACCACTGCTGATGAACAACCATCATATAGGGCCAGACCTGGAAGAAAGGACAGTATCCCAATGTCATTTTAAATTACAATCTCCTTTGTAATTTTACTACAGGACAAAACTAGAAATAAATAGTATCAGCAAAATCAGAAAATAAAAACCATGAAATTTTCCTTATCAGACCTACCATGCAGAATGATTATATTAATGACATCTTTAAGTCTGGAAACAAAAGAAACTGAACTCTTATTTAAAGGAAAGACTGCACAAGTATACACTGACTGAGCAAATGTCATGGGATAGTGGAGCACTGATGCGCAAGAGTGTTCTCTGCGCATCACCTGCCCCCTGTGCCAGCGGCAGTTGTATAGGAGACCTTGTGAGCAGTGGCTGTGCATGTGACAGGTGTAACATGGAACGTCGTCGTGAGCTGACACAGTTCGAACGGGGTATGTTGATCGGTGCCCGATGGATGGGAAGTGCAATTTCGGAAGTGGTGCGGGAATTCAGCATCACACGATCAACCGTGACCAGGGTGTATCGTGAATGGTTGAATGTGGGTGTCACCGTCCACAACAGATGAACGACCAGCCGTCCAACCACCCTCGATGACCGTGACCGACATCTGAGACAGATTGTCAATAGTGACAGACGGACAACCGTGCAACAAATCACGGCTTAATTCAACACAGGCCGTGCTAGAAAAGTCTCCCAGTGGACAATCCGTAGGAACATGGGTTCTATGGGGTATGGGAGCTGGCGCCACACACAGGTGCCACTGTTAACCCAACGTCATCGGGCACGACGCACATATTTTTTTTGCCAGTCACCAGGGATGGACACTAGAACAATGGCATAACGAATCAAGATTTCAACTGCATCGTGTATGGCGCAGACCACATGAAGCGATGGATCCCGCCTGCCTCGAAGGTGTGGTCCAGGGCGCTGGTGTCTGTTATGGTCTGGGGTGCATTTTCCTGGTATGGAATGGAAGAGACTTTGAATGAACATAGTATGTTGAGATGCTCGGAGACCATCTCCGCCCATTTTTGGCCTTCCAGCGCCCAGACCGTTCGGCGGTGTTTCAAGATAATGCACACCACATCACTCTCACGTCACCCAGGAATGGTTCCAGGAACATGCAGCGGAGGTCCAACGACTGCCATGGCCACCCAGGAGCCCCGATATGAACCCTATCGAGCATATCTGGGATGTCCTGGAACGCAGGCTCCGTGCCATGGATCCTGCACCCACGAACAGACCAGCATTGGCGGCTGCTCTGTAAACTATTTGGTGTCAGCTGCGTCCAGAGGACTACCAGGGACTTGTCGACTCACTTCCACGGCATCTCACTGCAGTTCGCAGGGCCAGAGGAGGCCCCATACACTATTTGGTGACTATCCCATGACATTTGCTAAGTCAGTGTACAATTTAAGGTAGAAAGCTAAGAATGATAAAGATAACATCAGTGCGAGAAGAAGGAACAAGAGAAAGAAGAAACTGTACACACACATATCTTCATTATAGACTTATGCCTGTAAGAATCTGAATTACCTTCACAATCCTCTATTTCTAACAAACACTGTGGTCTTGTTTATTTCCATACCTCTTATTTTTAAATCATAAAAAACTGAGTAACCACTGTCACCTTTATCTCCCTCTACTCCTCTTACACTCCATGGCTAAGTCCATTCTTCTCCTGGGTAACTATCTTCCTCCATTCACCTCACATGATTCCACTATCAAATCTTGTTACTTATAATTTATGAATAACCAGGCGAGTTGGCCGTGTGCGTAGAGGCGCGCGGCTGTGAGCTTGCATCCGGGAGATAGTAGGTTCGAATCCCACTATCGTCAGCCCTGAAGAGGGTTTTCCATGGTTTCCCATTTTCACACCAGGCAAATGCTGGGGCTGCACCTTAATTAAGGCCACGGCCGCTTCCTTCCAACTCCTAGTCCTTTCCTATCCCATCATCGCCAAAAGACCTATCTGTGTCGGTGCGACGTAAAGCCCCTAGCAAAAAAAAGAAAATTATGAATAAGTTACCCTGAGTTCACCCATCTTTCACTCCTGTACAGTAAAGCCAGTCTGAAAACAGACCAATGTAAAGATCCAAGTGATTACTTCCCTTATACATAATACTGTTCATTGCAACTGCAAGCTCACTGAATTTGTTTTGCAGCATCTTGATTCAATTTCACTTCCTATACTATCATCTTGGAAGAATACACACCCTAAATACTTGAAATGATCTACCTGTTCCAGTTTTGTGTTTTCAACCTGACATTTGATCCTCTTAGGTTTCTCCTCTATTGAGATCATCTTAGTCTTGGAAACGCTAATCTTCATATTACACTTACTGCGCCTCTTTTCAAGTGCCAAGGTTTTCAGCACAATCTGTCATTTTATATCTTTCAGTAAATGTTCCATGTGAACTATAAACAACGATGAAAAATTACACCCTTGTCTGACTACTGTAACTAACCAAGAGTTCATTCTACCATCAAATCTCACCATAGCTCCACTGTCAACATAAATGCATTTACCTGTAATAATGTACCCTTAATCTCATAATCCCTCGGTACAACCCTGCCATATGCCTTCTCTAGAACTACAAAACAAATATAACTGTCAACTCCTCTATTTTCAAGTTTGTTTTAGGCTTCTCTTTCCACTTCCCACTCTGACTTGTGTTTAAGTATATTGTTTGTATATGTTCCTATTCTCAACCTTAGCTTTCTATATTTTCTTGTTTATTTGAAGTAAGATATAGTTAGCCATAGCAATACTGAACATTTGTGCAGCTAAGTATGGTAATTCTACAGCGACTGGAAAACAAGGAGCTATAACTTGCCCAGCCACCTACATTTGGACTGAGGAAAGTAAGAAAAACATTAAGGGTTGTGCCATCTTGCATTAGACCTAGAATGTTTTTTAAAATTTGCTTTATATTACACCGACACAGGCAGATCTTTTGCGACGATGGGATAGGTAAGGGCTAGGAGTCTAAAGGAAGCAGCCGTGGCCTTAAGGTACAGCCCCAGCATTTGCCTGGTGTAAATATGGTAAACCACGGAAAACCATTTTCAGAGCTGCCGACAGTGGGATTTGAACCCACTGTCTCCCAAATGCAAGGTCACAGCTGCACACCCCTAGCTGCATGACCAACTTGCTTGGTAGACGTAGAAATGAAGTTAATTTAATAGGGAGAAGTATACTTCACAAAAATGTTGAGATTTGCTAAAATGAATGGTCCTTTCTTTTTGCTAGTGATTTAATGCAGTGAAGGTTTTTGGTGATGCAAGGATGAGAAAGGGCTAGGAATAGGAAGATAGTAGCCATGGCATTAAGGTACAGGCCCAACATTTGCGTAGTGTAAAAAATGGGAACCACTAAAAACCAGCTAACTGCATGGTCAACTTGCCTTGACTGAATGAACGTTTCATTAAAGTGTGAACAGAACTGCTGTATTTTACTGTTCTTGGTAGTATTACTCAATCATGGTTATATGCTGCCTAGTCAAGATTTAAAAATGGATGAACTTTGCTTAAGAGGAACAACTCTGAGAAACATGCATCAAGAAAAGGTCCTATATTATATTAGTCCATGTAAATGTCATTGCCTACATTCTGTGAAATTCTTAAGTTCAGAGAACAAAGAAGAGCAGGATGTTTAAAAATGACAACCTCACAAGAAAAGGACTGCGAGATGAGCATCATGGAACATAACCTCCCTGATGGGAAAAGTATTGAACTTTTAAATTATGTAAATGGAGAAAAACACCGAGTGTTGGGCAGCGGGAAATAACCTGACTTCCGAAGGGGAGTCAATGGCTTAAGGCGAATGAGCCCCTTTAGGTGGGGTGATAGTCCCTATAGTAGAGAAAATGCCACTGGAAACCATTATGCCACATCTGTTCTCCAGTTTAGGGGGCAGTACAAGCCATCTGTATTCCAGAGGAGCAGCCTCATCTCCTCACTGGATCACATCCAGAGTTGTAACTCGGGACCTAGTCCCATACAGGCGACACCTTGACGGTCAACCATGAGAGGTCTTTTAAGGAATACTCTATCAGCTGAACCAAGTGTTCAGAAAATGCAGCATTCGGATACGGTGGGCTGCCACCTGAAAGATACCGTGAAGTCGGAAATACCCCAGTACCGCATACACGAGCGAGAAATCAAGAATCAAACCAAAGCAGATAACCTACTTCTCTACACACAATATAAACTCACTCATGCAAACTGGTAAACTAAAAGTGATCACCGACATAATGGAACAACACAAAATTCTGATCATCGGATTACAGAAAATGAGAAACACTGACCAGGATGGCTTAGAATCTCAAGGGTATAGACTTTATAATGGTATACCCAGGAAGAGAGTGATGAATGTCCCACGATTTGGAACAGGATTTTTGGTCAGCCTTAAAATAATAAACTCAGTTCAAAAATTCAAATCAGTCTCAGACTCACTGCTCACCTTAAAGGCATTTAATAAAATCCATACTATAACAAATACCCATGCTCCCACTGATGATTTAAAAAACCTCCTCAAAAGACAATGAAGAAACAGAAGAATTTTGGGACCTATTGGACCAGACCTTAGTAACATCCCCAAACACCATGTAAAATTACTTATTAATAGGTGACCAACACTCAACTAGGCAGAGAAAAAAATATTGTGACATCACAAAATGGCCAGAAATGGAGAGACTGGTTGACCTGTGTAGAAACCATAACTTAATCTAAAATTCTACATGTTTTAAGAGAAAACCTCAAACTCAAAACATGGAAACACCCTGACCACACTAAAAAAGAATGGCAACTGGATGACATCTGCATGGACAAATACCACCCCAAAGAGATCTGTAATGTCAAAGTCCTCCGAGGAATAGACACAATTTCAGATCACTCGGTAGTTAAAATTAAACTCACTCCCCAGAGGAGACAACAAAGGCAAGCCCCTAAAACTAAAAGAAAAATAGATCCTACCCAGCTAATCAACAATGAAAATCACCAAAAAGCAACTGACAAAATAAAAATCAGAGATAAACTTGAAGACTTGGTACACAACCTTAAACAAGCTGCAGAAGACCTAGCTCCAATTACACCATATAAAAGAAAACCAACGGTAGAACCGTTAATGTGATGAAACAGTGGAGAAAAAACATCAAGCATGGCTATTCCATCAGTCCCAAAAATCAGAAATATCCTATCAAAATCTAGTAAAACAGAGTAAAGAACTTCCCAAGTCTTAAGAAAAATAAGAAAACATCATAAGGACACACTGCCATTAACTGAAGAAGGATTCAAAAAACTCGATCGAGGGCCTACTATAAAACCTTCAGAAAACAGCTCTGAAAATATGAACCTCCGACCCTACTGACAAAGGATGAAAATGGCAAGCTGGCTCATAACAATAAAGACAATGCAGAAATTCTGCCTAAATATTTGAACAAGCTTCTAAATTGTGAGGAACCTACAGAAATCCTTCATTTGGACACCAACACCCCAATAAAAACATCACCACAGAACATCAATACCCCTGCCATAATAAAGGAAGTCTATCAAGCACTGAATAAATTTAAAAACTATGAAGCTCCGGGAGAAGATCACACCTTTATGGAAATCTGGAAATATGCAGGAAGATCAGCAAAAGCTGCCCTCCATCAACAACTTGTCTATCTGGATTAAAGAAGAACTACCAGAACAACGGACTGCATCCCTCATTCACCCACTGCACAAAAAAAATACAAAACTGACCCTAATAACTACAGGGGAATCTCGCTCCTTGACAAAACATGAAATATCTTTCCAATAATAATTAATAGGATAAGTTTACAACTTGAGAAAAAACTTCGAGAATATCAAGGTGGTTTCAGACCCTGGAGGAGCTGTCCTGATCAGATCATGAGTCTTAAGTTAATAATGGACTATTATATAACAGGAGAAGAAACAGAGATATGGTGAAAACATTTGTAGATTTCAAAAAATGCTTACGACTGCATCCATAGAAAATCCCTGTTAAAAATTTTAAAGACATTTTGGACTACACCCCAAATTAATAAACATGATAAAATTGACTCTCACTAACACCAAATCAAAAGTAAAGTTTAGGGATGAAATATCATGTCATTTGAAATTAAAATTGGACTACAACAGGGAGATAGGATCTCACCACTATTATTTGTGCTCTAGAAATTGTAACAAGGGAATGGTTTAGGAAATGTCCCCCCAAAATAAGGATTGGCCGAAAAATCAACCTGCATTACTAGCAGTCGACATAAAAGAAGCAAAAATCCAGATATCAGAACTTAAAAACACTGCAAATAAAATTGGCTTCAATGTATCATTTGAGAAAACAAGAAATTATGCCCCAAAAATCAACATAACTAAAAGAAGTTACCATAAATGGTAAAAAAATCAAAATAGTAAGTCAGTTTAAATATCTTGGAGAAGTAATAACACACAACCTAAATAAAAAAATCTCAACCCAAACAAGAACAAATAGATTAACTAAAGTACGAAAATGAACATGGGACATCTACAAAAAGAAATGTCAATCAATAAATGCAAAAATAAACCACTACAACATTATAAAACCAGAAGCTACATATGCAGCAGAAACACATTTTCACCTGAATAAACAATCAGACTGACAGACTTCAGAAAATTGAGAGGAGGATTGGAAGAACCTAAATCAACAAAAAAAATACCAGAAAGATGGACAGTGGTGGATAATGCCTAACAAGGTCTTGTACAAAGAGCTAGAACCCATTACAGATACTATGCATAAGAGGAGACTGGGGTTCTTTGGTCACATCATGAGGATGCATGATTCGAGACTTCTGAAACAACTAGTAGAAAAAATACCACAAAAGGATGTAAATGGATCAGAAGTAAGAGAGGATCTGAAGGAAATAGGCCTTACAACAGAAGACACAACAAATATTTTTATAATCTGCTTTATGATATAGATGCTGATTCCCACAGGGAACCTGATGGTCAAGCAGGCATCAGTTTTTTGGTAATGAGACAAACTCTCTCAAGTGCATTGGCACTGCTGGTGGTTCCAAGCAGCCTACGCAGTGGTCTCTATGGTATGCACTAGCCATGCGTCTTAGTGGGTGTGCTATGTACCAACTGATGAGCCCAACATAGCACACGGGAGCGAAATGCTGGCAACTAGGAATAAGTTAGCTGGAAAATTTATAATGTGCAATAACAGACCATTTATGTTGGTGTTATCTGCTTTGTTGCACTGACACAGATAGGTCTTGTGGTGACAATGGCCTAGGAGTGGGAAGGAAGCAGCCATGGCCTTAATTAAGGTACAGTCGGGCATTTGCGGGGTATGAAAATAGGAAACCACGGGAAGCCATCTTCAGGGCTGCCGACAGTGGGGTTTGAACCCACTATCTCTCAGATATAAGGTCACAGCTGCACGCCCCTGATCGCACGGCCAATTCGCCCAGTGACACCACAAATAAGATAAAATTGAATACAAACCTCTGCTTTACCCTTACCTGAAACAGGAAAAGAGGAAAGGGCACGAAGATCGGAGTGTCTGAAGACGTACTGGGAGGACCGCAAAGTGCAAACAATCCCTTCAAAGAGGCCAGAATGATGGACTAAGTAATCCTATGCAGTCATAAGAAATGGAGAAACAGGAATTAGACAAATAATAGATGTAGTGAAGAAATTGCAATGGACAGGGATACTCTGGTGTAGATAAGAATCAAAGAGCCATGAAGGGAGTCTGCATCATTCTAAGTCCACCACTCAAGAAATTGTGGTACTGGGAGGCAGTCAATTTCAGGATATTAGAGCGGACCTCGAACTTCGAAGAAGACATTTCATTGATCCAGATAAATGCCACCTTGGAAGACGGGACTAGCAGAACAAGATTACTTCTACCAAGCCTTGCAGACTACAGTCAACAGAGCTCAGGATGGAAACAAGCATGTTGTCATCATGAGAGACTAGAAGGTGCAGAATGACTATGAGCCAGAAAACTGTTATGCCTTCATGAGCAGTAAATAGTTGCAATGAGGAAAGGAGGATGCTGCTGAAGGGTGGTGTATGAAGATTGCTAAGAACTACTGTAAAACGAGGAGATTCCAATCTGGTGATGTGAATCCGATCATTCATGTATTCTTCAACAATAGGAAATGTTGGCATGTCACTATAGCAACAGACCTATAGCTGATCTCTGTTTTGAGTGCTAGATAAACTTCTCTACACTAATGGTAAACTGTAGCACACAATACCAACAACTGTCATTGTCAGCAGATGTTTCTCATGTGTGTTACACTCTTGAAGTTAACACATCTGTCAGATAATTTCTGTTGCCGGTAAGAAAAGTACCTCAGTTGCAGAATTGTTGAAGTTATGATTTTTACTCTCATACAAACATCTTAAATACTACTATTTGTTTGCATTTGGGAATCATTAAAACCATTTATTACCATTTTGACCCATATCTAACATAATACTGCAATTGTACAAATTTATAAGAAGGTTCTAGGACAAAATTTAAAATCATTATCTTAGCACAACCATTCAAACAATTTGTGCTTTTCCTGCCTCAGGTACATGTTCATTTTCCAGAAAGACAAAGTAAACATTACTATCAATAACTTCCTTTCTCAATGTAATTTCATAAGCATCATCTTCAGTGCTGCCAATTAAATATCTAACACACTTTTTTTGTAAAAAATGTTACGGGAAAATCATTCTCTCTTAATTCTGCACCATCTTTTTCTTCCTCATCTGCTATTTCAATTTCATTTGTCTCATGCTCCTCTAAATCAGTCCCGTAATTTGGAGGTAGAAGGCATAGTAAATATACCATATAATAAAATGTAGTGAGACA
Organism: Anabrus simplex; assembly: GCF_040414725.1. NCBI lineage: Eukaryota > Metazoa > Arthropoda > Insecta > Orthoptera > Tettigoniidae > Anabrus > Anabrus simplex. Next base: position 166,713,539 of record NC_090271.1, read on the forward strand.
TGGGTGGATACAACAAGCTATAGGAATAAAATACAATCATCTGAAATGAGATTCCAATCAATCAATCAATCAATACTGATCTGCATTTAGGGCAGTCGCCAGGTGGCAGATTCCCTATCTGTTGCTTTCCTAGCCTTTTCCTAAATGATTTCAGAGAAATTGGAAATTTATTGAACGTCTCCCTTGGTAAGTTAAACCAATCCCTAACTCCCCTTCCTATAAATGAATATTTGCCCCAGTTTGTCCTCTTGATTTCCAACTTTATCTCCATATTGTGATCTTTCCTACTTTTATAAACGCCACTCAAACTTATTCGTCTATTAATGTCATTCCACGCCATCTCTCCGCTGACAGCTCGGAACATACCACTTAGTCGAGCAGCTCTTCTTCTTTCTCTCAATTCTTCCCAACCCAAACTTTGCAACATTTTTGTAACGCTACTCTTTTGTCGGAAATCACCCAGAACAAATCGAGCTGCTTTTCTTTGGATTTTTTCCAGTTCTTGAATCAGGTAATCCTGGTGAGTGTCCCATACACTGGAACCATACTCCAGTTGGGGTCTTACCAGAGACTTATATGCCCTCTCCTTTACCCCTAAACACCCCCATAACCATGTGCAGAGATCTGTACCCTTTATTTACAATCCCATTTATGTGATTACCCCAATGAAGATCTTTCCTTATATTAACACCTAGATACTTACAATGATCCCCAAAAGGAACTTTCACCTCATCAGCGCAGTAATTAAAACTGAGAGGACTTTTCCTATTTGTGAAACTCACAACCTGACTTTTAACCCCGTTTATCAACATGCCATTGCCTGCTGTCCATCTCACAACATTTTCGAGGTCACGTTGCAGTTGCTCACAATCTTGTAACTTATTTATCACTCTATAGAGAATAACATCTGCAAAAAGCCTTACCTCCGATTCCACTCCTTTACTCATCATTTATATATATAAGAAAACATAAAGGTCCGATAATACTGCCTTAAGGAATTCCCCTCTTAATTATTACAGGGTCAGATAAAGCTTCACCTATTCTAATTCTCTGAGATCTATTTTCTAGAAATATAGCAACCCATTCAGTCACTCTTTTGTCTAGTCCAATTGCACTCATTTTTGCCAGCAGTCTCCCATGATCCACCCCATCAAATGCTTTAGACAGGTCAATCGCGATACAGTCCATTTGACCTCCAGAATCCAAGATATCTGCTATATCTTGCTGGAATCCTACAAGTTGAGCTTCAGTGGAATAACCTTTCCTAAAACTGAACTGCCTTCTATCGAACCAGTTATTAATTTCAAAAACATGTCTAATATAATCAGAAAGAATGCCTTCCCAAAGCTTACATACAATGCATGACAATCTTACTGGCCTGTAATTTTCAGCCTTATGTCTATCACCCTTTCCTTTATACACAGGGGCTACAATAGCAACTCTCCATTCATCTGGTATAGCTCCTCCGACCAAACAATAATCAAATAAGTACTTCAGATATGGTACTATATCCCAACCCATTGTCTGTAGTATATCCCCAGAAATCTGATCAATTCCAGCTGCTTTTCTAGTTTTCAACTTTTGTATCTTATTGTAAATGTCATTGTTATCATATGTAAATTTTATTACTTCTTTGGCCTTAGTCTCCTCCTCTATCTCGACATTATCCTTGTAATCAACAATCTTTACATACTGCTGACTAAATACTTCTGCCTTTTGAAGATCCTCACATACACACTCCCCTTGTTCATTAATTATTCCTGGAATGTCCTTCTTGGAACCTGTTTCTGCCTTAAAATACCTATACATACCCTTCCTAAGATCAGTGAATGGATACTCCCTAGAAGATAAAATATGAAATGAAGATATAAGACAAATATATTCTCAGTGAATGAAAGAATATTCCAAAACAGGATAAATTGAAAAAACCACGTTCTGAGCATGGATAACAACAGAAGCCCAAAACTTGCCCTGGAATACCATCCTATGGGAAGAAGAGATACTGGTCGTCCAGTGAAGGGATGGAATGAAATCTGAGGTCGGAACAGGCTATTAGCCTAATCCATGAAGAGGAAGTAATATAATTGCATAAATGGTTACAATACACTATTAAATCATCCTTAATGTTGACAGTACCGTGTATCATTTTACCACTTAGAATTCATGTAATTTAGATATGTTTGGAAATCATTCATAATTAAAATGTTTTGTATAGCACTACTGTTACAATTGAAGTATATTTTATTAATGTTACAAATAAAGACCCTAATTAAATTTTATACATTGTTACAAATACTTTAGAAAAATTTAAACTCTTAAATAGTGATCAGTCACACATTGATAGATTGATTCCATTATTACATGCAAGTTAATGTTGTGATCAGATTCACATCACCTTGTGATGTGAAACCAACGAACAGTTAAGTTCAAATGGAAACAATAGGTGCAAAATGAACAAAATATAAATTAATTTGTGGATCTAACATCATCAAAGTTAAATAGTAAACACTTCAAATTTACATTGTGGTCTAACTGCAATCAACTATTTTTTTTTTTAAATTTCCAATTTTTGGACCAATTCACCCTAGTTTACAGTAACTTACTTCTCCTAAACTGAAAGCACAAGATTTGTGATCCATGATGAGAGTTTTCAGAAGTGCAGAGCTGAGCACCACCTAACAATCGTGATCCATACAGTTTCGGACTCCAAGGGCTCAGATGAAGAAAATGAGGAGAAATAAAGAGAAGTGAGCTAGCTGCTGTCAGCAACTAGATAGAATTTGGATATGAAGTTTGTGAAAGTGTGTAAGAGAGACTGACACATGTTGATAGTTTCAGCACATGAATACAAAAATATTTTGCATTTTGTAACAACACTTTGCAAACAGGCACATGTATTCACTTTTTTCAGTAAAACAAAGAACACTGACCTGAGGAGCTTTTCTCTTTAATGTAGGTCTGGACTTCAGGCTACAATGTGTTCTATTTTTAAAATAAGGATTCATTATACCGGTTAAAGTTTGTAAACCTGCATGTTGCCAAGACAGTTTCATAACGCAAGTGGCGGAAAGTGCTCACATACAGTGGCAGCGATAAGAACCCCGCAGACACCCGAGGCGGTGGGGCCCATGACTATTTCCTACTTCAGTAGCTGAAGAGTGATTTTACATAATGATAAAGCTACAGCACAAAACCCAGTATTATTTGTATTACAGAGGGTTATTCCAAAGTTATGCCATTGTAGTACAGAGCGTCTTTCATCAAGAAGAGTATGGTAGTTATTTCTGAAAGAATGTGGGTTTTCCAACCTGTACCAATAATAATCATCCCTTGCTGCTGCTCATAACAATCAATAAGGCTTTTGAAGTAATCGGCCAGTTCTGAGAACCCAGTAGTCAGCGAAGACGCGATAATAAAGACGTTCTCCTTATCTAAACTCTAAATAGTGAAGTTTCAAGCTAGTTTGTAACTCTCAGCAGTCAGTGTAGCTAAGTTGGCCTACTATGGATGGTTGAATTTTAAATTATTTGGTCCTAGGAAGGAGATTATTTCTCAACATTGTGCCAGTCAGCATGTTTTGGTTACTATTATTGGAATATGCGTTTCTTGTGTGTGTGTTTTTGTACTAGATACATGTATCATCTTGATTCTTTTGGAGATAAAAACTAAATTGTGTAAATTATCATCGTTGTGGTTTTTATTGTAATTGTGCTACGAAATAAATTTGTAACTTTCCTTATCAGGAAAGAAGGGGCCCATTTTCAATTATTGCGGGAAGGGGGGCTGAACTTCTTAGCGCCGTGCTACTGCTCATATACATGGTCAGAATAGAATATTGATAGAACTCTAGCAGCTTCCCTGTTGAGGCAATATTTTATAAATATCGTACACATTCAGGATTACAGAAATACATCCTTGAGCCAGGTGTTGCACTGCAGATCTGTGAGCTCAATCTGGAAATAATGGGGAATATTCTCGGCCAAAATCAATAAATATGTGATAAATAAACCTGTCTTGAGCTGTTCAAAGTCAGGAAATCTCTTCAAAATCAGATCAGCTGACAGGCCAGCCAAGGAAATTTTTATCCTTTCCTTCCTCCTCTATCCTCCACATCAAGTACTATTTGGCCAGGCCTGTCCTGTAACTGCTGTTTTATGCTGCCTTTTTTACTTTTAATCTCCATAGCTAAATGGTTAGCATGTTGGCCTTTGGTCACAGGGGTCCCGGGTTTGATTCCCGGAAGGGTCGGGAATTTTAAGCTTAATTGGTTAATTTCACGGGCACGGGGGTTGGGTGTGTGTCATCTTCATCATCGTCATCATCATAATCACAACACGCAGGTCGCCTACGGACATCAAATCAAAAGACCTGCATCTGGCGAGCCAAACTTGTCCTCGGACACTCTCGGCACTAAAAGCCACACGCCATTTCATTTTCACTTTTAATCTGATTTCAATTACAGTAATGTCATGGCTAGGAATATAAAGATACTTCACATGTATACAGGGCTGTGATTTAGTGCACTACTCACCAGGTTTTACTCCAGGCACATAAGCGATATGGTTGAGTGTACTGATCATCCAGGCAGCTGCTGCCATCTGCTGGAGACCAGACACAGATGGATCAGAACAGTTGTCTCCCATGTGTGCATCAAATAAACCTACGAGAAAACCAGTATACTGAAAATCAATCAATCTATTTCCAAGAATAGGCTACAAGAAATTTTTGTAAACTAAATACCAGAAACTCCTTATTGACTAGCTTATGCACATCGTTAACAAAACACTGGTACTTTGATGCAAAATTACATTGTAAGAGCTCAGACAAAGACAAGAAAATCATTTTTTGTAACATTACCTGATGCAGAACCCAAGTTTTCTAACTTACGAAATTTTCACTTATACTCAAAGAATTCCTGTTTTTATAAGATGTAACACAATTCACAACCACATGCACCCTCTATCTGTTTTAAAATATACTTTTCAGACTCTTTGAACATAAATTGTATTTCCATAAATTCATAATAGAAAAAAGATTATTTTCACTTCTATCATTTCAGAGAGCATCCTACTTTTACGGTCATTCTGTAAATATAGGAAGGGTTATAACATTTTAACAACCATGGCTGCTTCCATTTAACTATATCCCATAGCAGAGCATTCTTAAAAATACAGTACCAAATCATTTCTACTTAAACTAGCTCATCAATGTTAGTAAAAGCCACAAGGGCTCTTGAAGGAGTGGAAGATAAAGACTTGCAATATCCATAACCTTGAAATAGGGAGGGACATAGTAATTAGCTCTGTGCACAGCTTCCTTTGTCCTCAAGAATAAATCTGGTACTCATTTTTGGTAATGCCTGGGTGAATCTCAGGGCCATGTGCCACTACGCAAGGAGAAATTTCACTTCTAAATTTTTCAACTTCCTGACAGTCAATCAAACCCATGGCTTTCTGAGTTTCCTGAACACACCTTAAGTGCCCTGGCAGCCTCTGCATGACAAATGTCTGGTCAAATTTAAGACACCACCATTGCTCAGGAACTATAAAATAGAGAGATATTATTTTTTTTTTTTTTTTTTTTTTTTTTTTTTGTAACAAGGAAGGTTAATTAGAAGGAGGTAAAGAAACACATACAGTATAAATATTGCATTGTCTCAATGTGTGACAAACTCTTAATCCTAATTACCAATGCACAATGATGAAAAATCAGCACATCATGCAATATAGCAGGTATTGTCTAATGCATAAACTCTAGATATTTAAGTTGAAATAGCTCGGAATATATGTTATGTTCTTAACATGTCTTTGGCATTTATTATTATTATTATTATTATTATTATTATTATTATTATTATTATTATGTACTAAATATCTAATAAGTTGCTAGTTGATTTAAAATACTATGCAGTCTTGAAAACTGAATATTATCTAGACATTTTGTTTTGAGTAGAGTTTTTAGTGGTAAAATTATTAATATTCTACCAACTGCATATTATGCCTTGTTTGAACAAATGAGCTTTACTCTCAGTATTTTACTAACAAGTAGGCTCTTACAAAGTCAGTTCTTTGCAGTGGCTTGTTTAGAGAGAGAGGGGAGGGGGGAGGGGATGGATGGGAAGGCTTCCAGTCTCAAGCCCCCTCCAAAATAAGGGACAGTTTTTTTCTGTGGCAACAAACCACATAATCACAATAAATTTAAATATTATAAAATGAATGGAAAACAAGCAGTAACATCAGGCCATTTTACTATGTGAACAAGCTAGTTGTAGGTTGTACAAAGATGCAGGCTGTTGTATGCTGTCAGTGGATGGAACTCCACACAAAAGTGAAATTGCAGGTAATGGTTTATGCACATGCATATCATGTTACATGTGAGTGGTTAGTTTTACTCTCTGAACATGCACTGATCGAATAATTCATCATGGTGTACAGTAGTCCATGAGCTGATGCTGCTTGTTTGCCTTTTTCCAGTTACCTGGGGTTTTCACTCTGTTTGGATTTAGCACACTTTTACAGCTGGATGCCCTATCTGACATCAACCCTATGAGGAGGGATGAATTCACAATTGTGTTTTTCTGTAGTGGTTGGAAGTGTGATTTGTACAATGAAGATTTGTAACACAATAAATACAAATACCCATCCCTTAATATATCATATTGAAATATTGGAAGTGTGATTTGTACAATGAAGATTTGTAACACAATAAATACAAATACCCATCCCTTAATATATCATATTGAAATAATCAAATGAAGTTACTTTTATACAGGGATATGATTTAGTGCACTATTCACCAAGTTTTACTCCAAGCAAATACAGTATGGTTGAGTATACCGATTAACCAAGCAGCTGCTGCCATCTGCTGGAGACCATTACACAGGAAATTAACCAGACAGTCAAAATCCATGATATGGCCAGGAATCAAAGCTGGGACCCTCTGAAGCAGGGATCACTAAGCTGACCATTTGGCCAAGGAGCTGGACTCTGATGAAATAGTTGAAATATTTTGAAAATATTGCAGTTAGAGGAACCTCGATCCTCTGCCTCACAGATGGAGAACAAGCCTGACAACGTCGGCATCATCTTCAAATAACAGAAGCACATTTGATAATTCAAAATACTGTCATTTTCTCCAGATTGTGAGGAAAATTCAGCATCTGTTATCATTATCACATCAACATCAAAGGTTGAGAATCCACAACCAGCTTGTATACACAACATAAGTAGTCTAATATTGGCCAGAGAACATTATGATGACCACATGAAACTACAGTATTTACAAAATATTTGTGTGCCTGATGCAACAAACATATCTCCTCTAACTTTGTAGAGTGCTCAATATCCTATGTTCAATCTGAGTTAGATCAAAAAGTGTTTTTGGTCCCCATATTCTCCCAAACGGGGTGCCTAGGCAAGGCAGTAAACACATGCTTGGTTCAATCTGAAGCCCACTGGTTCAATTCTCCACCAGGAAATCAAGAATCTTAGAAATGCAATTTTTACTTCTAGAGAGTGCCAAGATTAAAGATTGTGGAAACCTTTACCTCAACTCCTCCAAATGCCTTGCTCTTTTTAATTTCTCTCAAACAAGATGGTGCATTTCATAAGTACTGTACTGTATGATTTTTGGTAAGGCTAATTCAGGTACAGTTGGGTATCCAAGTGTTAGACCTCTGGTAAGCTGAAAATTCTCTAAGTGGAAGCATACTCCTGAATATTTCAAAACCCAAGCAAGTAACAATTATTATAAGACTGGCATGGGAAGAGAAAATTTAGTACACATGATGGCGAACAAGAAAAAAATGTAAAACAGCTGGATAAATGGTTGGGAGAGCAAGTGTAAAAATAGAAAAAATGAATAGTTCCCATCATCAAGGAGGTGATTATATATGGATGCCAGGAGATTGCATTAAGGGAACATAGGGACTTCAGGACTATTGAAGTGGACAGGAGGGGTTACAAGGAAGAACACTGATAACTTTTGTGTCATTCTAAAATATCAAGCAAAATATGACAAACCTAAGAACAACCTTCGAAGGAGTTCATAAATACATTATTCAGTTCTGAATTTTGGGATTAAGCATAGAATCATACAAGACGACAATCCATTGGTGATATATTCTCACTGTGCAGTTCCCAGTTTCATCTCTGTAGTTTCCAATGCATGTGACATTGCCATTATAAGGAATTCCTAGGGAACAATGGAAACCTTATCTACTTGTTTTGGCCCACAACAGTGTATGAAAATATTAAATGATATCCTTAAATCATAGAGATATTCGAGCTAGGAGTCTGAAATGCACTGCTCTGCTTGGCACTTCACAGTGCACAACCCCTGTAGGAATTACATGTCCTGTTGTGGCTCTGGAGAAAATTCAAGAATTTGACAGTAAGGTAACATCACGTGATACTACGATTCTGTCAGCTGTAATCACCTAGGGATATTTTGTCATTTCAAAACTTCTCACAATGCTGTCAACTACCATGCAAAGATATTGATTTTGCAATGTTTGTTAACATGTCCAACAGGAATTACTACCAGTGAGAGAAACAGTATAAATGTCACTTTCAGTCTGCTTTTCCTAGAAGACAAGAAATTTGCAATGTCCAATACAGTTTAATAACCATGCAAGCACACTGCACAAATAATCGGTACCAATGATATCAAAGCATATTATAAAGTGTGCACATAGTCATATAGTTTCTGGATGCCTTTATTTGTTCATTACAAGAAAGATTCTTGAAAAAAGCATTTTTGTCTTCTGCCAAATAGAAAGACAGACATTGGCATCATTGATGAACGTTCAAAGAGTTCTGCATTCTGTGCTTCATATCTACTGCTTGCTGATGTAACGACAATGAAAGCAGAGTTTAAACTCGGCCACTAACAGCTCAAGTGGATGGAGTAATTGCTATATAATGCAATGGAAGCTTCACTTACTCACTACCGATCTGCATTTAGGGTAGCTGCCCAGGTGGCAGATTTTCTATCTGTCGTTTTCCTAGCCTTTCCTTAAGTGAATGCAGAGAAATTGAAAGAGAAAGAGATTATTGAACATCTCCCTTGGTAAGTTATTCCAATCCCTAACTCCTCTTTCTACAAATAAATATTCCTCAATTTGTCCTTTTGAATTCCAATTTTTCCTGCTTTTAAAAACATCAAACTTATTCGTCTACTAATGTCATTCCAGCCCTCTCTCCACTGACAGATCATAACATATCATTTACTATTATTATGTCAAGATCAGCCTTGTCAATTTATTAAAAATCCAGTATACATACTAAACCATCAAATACATAAATATATACATAAATACATGTTTCAAGAATTAAAATTCTCTTCTTCAGCTTATAGATTAAAAATCACATTCATGTAAAAGACCTTGATAACTATTTTAGTCCCAACAAAATATTGGATAAAAGCAACAATACAATAACATCATTAAAAGTTCAAACATGACTACCATTCATGTTATGTCCAAAGTCCTGTAAAAAGTTGAATATGGTATTAAAATTGAACTGGTTGATAATTATCTAATGTTATTGTGGTGTGGTATCATTTATGACCTTCATAGTCCCACCACCCTTCATGAGTGGTTTTTTTTTACTTTACGTCACACTGACAAAGAAAGGTCTTATGGCGATGATGAGGTAGGAAAGGTTTAGGAATGGGAAGGAAGCGGTCATGGCCTTAATCAAGGCATAGCCCAAGCATTGGCTTGGTGTGAAAATGGGAAACCATCTTCAGGGCTGCCGACAGTGGGATTCAAACTCACTATCTCACGGATGCAAGCTCACAGCTGCGCGACCCTAACCGCATGGCCAACTTGCCCGGTCATAGGGAAGTTAAAACAGTATGGGTCTGCTTAACCAAAACAATATCTCGAAGCATCTAACAGAAATGATTGTATCCTTTTTCGGAGATCAAGCCTGCCAGATTAAAGAAAAAGACAAAACTAAAATGTAATGATTCTAAGGCAACATAACAAAATGATAAACCAATGCTGAAATTAAAAGTGACTTGCGGGTTGAACATTTGGAGGGGTAGAGTGGGAGGAGTCTGCAGCGCAGGAGGGGAGTTGACCTTTCACTGCCCATTTGCGCTTTTCTTCATTGTCCCCCACTCTTGCTGCCCTTCCCCTTTCTTTCTCTTTCTAGAATATTGGATTGCTAGTTTAAATAACTGATGAAATGAAATGGCGTATGGATTTTAGTCCCGGGATGTGTCCAAAGATTTCGGCTCGCCAGGTGCAGGTCTTTTGATTTGATGCCTGTAGGTGACCTACGCGTCGTGATGAAGATGAAATGATGATGAAGACAACACATACACACAGTCCCCGTGCCAGTGGAATTAACCAATTATCGTTAAAATTCCCGACACTGCTGGTAATCGAAACTGGGACCCCTGTAGCCAAAGGCCAGCACGCTAACCATTTAGCCGTGGAGCCGGAAAAATAACTGAGTATCCTCTGCCGTGTGTCCATTTAGATCAGGGCCATCCAAACAGCGCTCCCAGAGCCAGTGCTCCGAGCGCTTTGGGGGAAGGTAATTTCGGTAGTGGTGGGAGGAGCTTGGCTAGCTGAGCGAGTGGTCTGCCCGCCGTGCCGAAGAGAGCAGCTGATTTTTTAGTGTGCCACTGAGATTTTATGTGTTAAAAAACACAATTTGTAACGGCATTACAGTGCCAACCACAGGGATGATTATGGTGATTTGACAGACGCCAGTCGCCAATCGAAGTTGGAAGAACTGAAAGAAAGTTTCAAGCAGCACTGTTCTGTAAGTATTATTGTTTTAATTTTTAAATACTTGTTTACAAACGGGAATGAATAAATGATTGAATTATCTGAAGAACATTAAAGTTGTGACTTGCCTTTTTTTTGTCTCACAGGAGACTGAGGAGAGTGAGCTACAAATGTTTGTCGCAAATTGCCAAAGCTGGGAAACCCCAACAATCATTCTTGCTACTTTCATGTCTGTTACTTCTAACTTATAAGATATCCTGAGACCACCCAGCTTTCACTTCCGTAAAGCAAAGTTGGTCTGAAAACAGACCGATGTAAAGATAGTTTCATCTGGGAGCTGACTTCCTTCTTACAGAATACTGTTGATCGCAACTGCGAGCTCACTGCATTAGCTTTACAACACCTTGATTCAATGTTAAAAATTAAATAATTGAAAAAGAGGTTCAACCTATTCAATACATAAAAGAAAGAAATGTAGTGATTACATTCTTATTTAATAGTAACTATAAATGGGACCGGTTTCGACCCTAGTCCAGAATGTAATCACTACATTTCTTTCTTTTATGTATTGAATAGGTTGAACCTCTTTTTCAATTATTTAATTTTTAACGTTTATACTTTCAATACGGAACAATGAAATTTTTATCTTTAAACCTTGATTCAATCTCACTTACTATATTACCATCCTGGGAGAACACACAACTTAAATACTTGAAATAATCTACCTGTTATAGCTTTGTATCACCAATCTGACATTCAGTTCTGTTGAATTTCTTACCTACTGACATCAATTTAGTCTTTGAGAGGCTAATTTTCATTCCATACTCATTGCACCTATTTTCAAGTTCCAAGATATTAGACTGCAGGCTTTCAGCACAATCTGCCATTAACACCAAGTCGTCAGCATAGGCCAGACTGCTTACTACATTCCCACCTAACTGAATCCCTCCCTGTCATTTTATACCTTTCAGCAGATGATCCATGTAAACTACGAACTGCAAAGGTGAAAGATTACAGCCTTGTCTAACCCCTGTAAATACCTTGAACCAAGAACTCATTCTACCATCAATTCTCACTGAAGCCCAATTGTCAACATAAATGCTTTTGATTGATTTTAATAATCTACCTTTAATTCCATAGTCCCCCAGTATGGCGAACATCTTTTCCCTCGGTACCCTGTCATATGCTTTCTCTAGATCTACAAAACATAAACACAACTGTCTATTCCTCTCGTAGCATTTTTCAATTACCTGGTGCATACTGAAAATCTGAACTTGACAGCCTCCCTTTGGTCTGAAACTACACTGGTTTTCATCCAACTTCCTCTCAACAACTGATCACACCCTCCCTTCCAAGATGCCAGTGAAAACTTTTCCTGGTATACTAATCAATGAGATAACTCGATAGTTGTTGCAATCCTTCCTGTTCCCTTACTTATAGATAGGTGCAATTACTGCTTTTGCCCAATCTGAAGGTATCTTACCAATACTCCATGCTAATCTTACTACTCTATGAAGCCATTTCATCCCTGCCTTCCCACTATATTTCACCATTTCAGGTCTAATTTCATCTATTCCTGCTGCTTTATGACAATGGAGTTTATTTACCATCCTTTCCACTTCCTCAAGCGTAATTTCACCAACATCATTTTCTTCCTTCTGATGAGCTTGGCTGTTCACAACACCACCAGGATGATTTCCTTTTACAGTGAGAAGATGTTCAGAATATTCCCTCCACCTTTCCTGTGATTCCCTGGGATCATGAGTTCACCTGAATTACTCAAAACACTGTTCATCTCCACTTTTTCCCCCTTCCTAAGATTCTTTATTACTGTCCAGAAAGGTTTCGCTGCTGCTTAACCTAGTCTTTCCAGGTTATTACCAAAATCTTCCCACAACTTCCTTTTGGATTCAACAACTATATGTTTCACTCTGTTTCTTTCATCTACTGTACGTACAAATCCCTGTCTGCCTCGGCCCTTGTTTGGAGTCATTTCTGATAAGCCTTCTTTTTACTTTTACAAGCTGTTCTCACTTCATCATTCCACAAAGATGTTCACCTTTTCCTATCTTTACACACAGTTGTTCCTAGGTATTCCCTTGCTGTTTCTACTACAGCATCCCTGTATGCCACCCATTCACTTTCTATATCCCGAACCTGCTTACTGTCTACTGTTGTAAACTTCTCACTAATCATATCCATGTACTTCTGTCTAATTTCCTCGTCCTGGAGATTTTCTACCCTTATTCGTTTGCAGGCATATTTCACTTTCTCTACCCTAGGCCTGGAGATACTTAGTTCACTACAGATCAGATAGTGGTCTGTATCGTCAAAAAATCCCCAGAAAACTCATACATTCCTAACAGATTTCCTGAATTCAAAGTCGGTTGAGATAAAGTCTATTATGGATCTAGTACCCCTAGCCTCCCCATGTGTAGCGGTGAATAGCCTTAGTGTATGCTTGAAGAATGTATTCATAACTGCTAAACCCATACTAGCACAGAAGTCCAGCAAACACTTCCCATTCCCACTAACTTCCATATCTTCCCCACATTTACCAATCGCCCTTTTGTATCCTTCAGTTCTATTCCCAACTCTCGCATTGAAATCGCCCATTAGCACTATTCTATCCTTGCTGTTGACCCTGACCACGATGTCACTCAATGCTTCATAAAACTTGTCAACTTCATCCTCACCTGCACCCTTACAAGGTGAATACACTGAGACAATTCTTGTCCTAATTCCTCCAACTGACAAATCTACCCACATCATTCGCTCATTTACATGCTTAACATAAACTATGTTGCGTGCAATGGTATTCCTGATAAACAGCCCTACGACTCTGCCCTTCCCTTTCTAACACCCATCAAGTACACTTTACAATCTCCTATCTCTTCCTCGTTATCTCCCTTTACCCAAATATCACTTACTCCTAGTACATCGAGATGCATCCTCTTAGCTGACTCAGCCAGTTCTACTTTCTTTCTTCCATAGCCCCATTAATATTGATAGCTCCCCATTGAATTCCATTTCGTTCGCCAAGTTGTTTCCAAGGAGTCCCTCACCTGCAGATGGGAGTGGGACTCCGTTACTCTCCCATAGGTCCGAGGCTTGCTTAAAATGTTCTGAGCTTGGTAAATTCTTTCTTTTAATTTTTTTTTTTACATCGAGTTGAGCCTCTATGGTCTGCATGGTAACAACCAACTTCATTTCAGTGTCTATGTCTTGTTCTTGCTTTTACTTCCTGCCAGTATCTTCTGAGCCCAGTGACGAGTGCCTGTTTATGCTCTTCAGACAAAATTCCTTTCCGTCTTCTGGAAGTTGATGCCATTTGGAAACCTTGATAGTTCACCAATCTTGTGAATGTGTTCCTGTCATGAATTTCTTAGTCTGAAATACCAATCTGGCTCAGATCTATTTCACATTCCTAGAACCATCTCGGCCTTGTTGCCTTAGATTGAATAGAATTACATATTCTTTTTTTTAGTCGATCATCAGTCATCCTCAAGAGATGACCATAAAATAATAGCAGTCTCTTCTTAATTGACGCTGTGAGAGGTTCTATCTTGCTGTACAAATCCTCATTTGGTCTCATTCGCCACTGTCCCATCAACCCACATATTACCTAGGATTTTTCTTAGTATCCTGCGCTCTCTTTTTTCCAGCCAGTCAGCTTAAGGTCAAAGTTTCAGACACATATAATCCCTCAGGTTTTGCAACTGTGTTATAGTGTCGGAACTTGGCCCCTACACTCAGACTTTTTATTATAGATATTCTTTGTCATTTGGTATGCCTGGTCTAACTTCCTCATCCTAACATTGATTGCTTCCTCTTCTAATCCATTCTGCTGGATGACTTCACCAAGATAACTGAAATTCTTGACACGGCCAATTTTTCCAAGATTATTGATCATCCATTCAGGTCCATCACAGATGGTTGTCATATATTTTGTCTTCGGAATAGAAATCTGGAGTCCTCCCTTTTCAGCAACTTCTGACAGCCTATTGATCTTGTTGACTGCTGAAATTATGTTATTAGCAAAAATGGCCAGATCATCCTCAAAGGCCAGGCAGTCTACGTACACCCCTTTGTGCTTAGGACCAAGTCTGAACTGATCTTCCTTTGTTTCTTCTTGGTCTAACAACTTCCTCCACTCTCAAATGACTTTTTACAAAACACAGTTGAAGAGGAGTGGGGATAGTCCATCTCCCTGTCTGACACCCGTTCTATTTTTGTTTCTTCGCCTGGACGTGTCGCAAGAACTCTATTGCAGCAGTTTGCCACCGTCAAAGCTGGGCGAAAGGTTGTTATCACTCCATGCAGTGGTTACACTTGAATCTCTTCTAACAGCTAGGAGAGTATTACTGCGCCTGCACCAAGCAAGACCCCTTTCCCCTCAACACTGAGATGTATCCTACTACGTTCTCCAGTCATGTTACCACAGTGGAAAGTGGAAACAAAAGCTTATAAAATAGGTGCTGAGCTGTTCCGTCCATTCCTTCCGCCGCGCTCAACAGTGCATTGTTATATTATTGTGTTACTGTTTTCTATTATAATATGATGCGACTTCTCTTGTTAAAGTGTGAATTTATACTTAATTTATTTTAGGTAAGGATAGCCTATAGGACTGCACAACCGTGTGAGTTGGCCGTGTGGTTAGGAGTGTGCAGCTGTGAGCTTGCATCCGGGAGATAGTGGGTTCAAACCCCACTGTCGGAAGCCCTAAAGATGGTTTTCCGTGGTTTTCCATTTTCACACCAGGCAAGTGCTGGGGCTGTACCTTAATTAAGGCCATGGCTGCTTCCTTCCCATTCCCAGGCCTTTCCTGTTTCATCGTCGCCATAAGACCTATCTGTGTTGGTGCGATGTAAAGCAACTAGCAATAGCAAAAAGGACTGCACAACATATTAAATATTAAAATGAGTGCTGTCTCTTCCACCTCGAGAATAAGTGAGTTGGCGGGCCCAGAATATTCATGTACAATAGAAAGCTTAATGAACATGCCATTTTCATTAAGAACTTTCGAAGAAAAGACCCATGCCTTCTCTTAAAAATGTATTCAAGGAATCAAAAAGAACAGTACGATATTTTTATGACTTATGGTACATAAATACACAAATCTGGACTGGTTATGTGGTTGTGTAAAAATGAATATATTGTACTATTGACCGTGTATTCTATGATGATGGTGATGAAGGCCTCTCCCCGTCCGCTGAGGACTGTTCGCCCGCCTTCCTATCCGGCTCCTTATATAGCGACCGGGCGATGTGTGTAATGGAAGCACGGGCGAGAGTCACAGCGGCCGAGGGAGCCGGCGAGGAATCGCTGTGCCGGTGGACCCCCCCGTCCAGCCTGAGGAAGAAACCCTCCCCAGGCTACAGGAGGAGCCTGCCCAACCCAGCGAAACCTCAGTGCTCATTTATTTCAAAGAAATCATACAGGAACTCCACTAATTGTGGGTCAAAACAAAACAGAGAACAATACAAGAATGAGTACAAATACACCAATAAACAAGATACTATGCCATAACAAAGAAACATAAGAAGGACGATCCTCTAGAGGATGGGCAGAGCAAATCCTGGAGGAAGCGTCAAGTAGTTGTTCCTGCTGCTGTCACCCCTGGGGCTCCACGAGTGCCATGACCTCTGCCTCGTCGTGACGAGCTGTGGCGGACCATGGGCGCCCTGGTGGGCGTCTGAAATTGGAAGCCAGGGGGAAGAGAGATGACGTCATCGCTCATGGCTGAATCCAACGGGATGGCGCAGTTCCAACCATGTGTGAGAGCAATGTAGACCAAGGAGGCCCTGGTGTAGATAAACTGTCATTGTCCAGCGTCGTATTATGGCCAGGCTGAGAGTGCCCAGAGGAGGGCATGGCCCTCGTGTTGATCTCGACCTTGTGGGTCTACAGGAATCTTCTGACGGAGAGCCTCAGCAAGACGATAAACTCTGTTGTCGGATGGTACAGGTAAGGCTTTAGCGTATTCTTGAGGCACCAAGGCACGCCATCGTGTTGGACTAGGTGAGCGGCGAACAGGAAGAGATTCCGGTGGGTTGTCGTCGTAGTCTTCTTCATCCTCGGTGTCGTGCTGCTGGTCGTCGGCATGGCGAGCTGGGCAAAGCAAATGTTGCTCTAGGCGCTGTACAGTTTGCAGGAGTGCCTGCCAGTCTGTGTTCGCAGGGATTGCCGGGGTGCCGGCGCCATCATTCTGCTCAGTCTCGGACATGGTGGCCTGTTGCTGAGTGCGAGCGAGATCCTGCATGGAGCGGGTCCGATATGGGAATGCTGGGGTGCCAGCCGATGATATGGTACTTGCGGTGGAGGAGGCGGCCGTTTTGCCCTTGGTAAGCTTCTTGGTTTCCTTGTAGTACTCGTTGATCTGTTGCTGTTCTGCCATGCGTGGTACTGAAGAAGAAGGCCTCTCTCCCGCCTGCTGAAGACTGCTCACCCGCCTTCCTACCCGGCTCCTTATATAGGCGACCGGGCGATGTGGACAATTTAGATTCAGAGTTTTAAAAAGGCGCCATGAGGTGTCTCAAGCACACATCAATGCTGTTGCCGATATGATTCAGTTCGGAAGGTCCAGAATAGAGTTCTGTTGGATTACAGCTTGCAGAAAGAAAATTGACAAGCATAAAAAGCTAGTAAAAAAATAGCTACTGTGCGTTTTCTTTCAAAGCAAGGATTACCTTTCAGGGGTCATTGAGAAACTGAAGAACCTGATAAGAGGTAATTACAGAGAGTTACTAGCATTAATTGCTAAGAAAGATGGCATATTTTGGCACCAGGACTTTCATGTGATATGCAAAATGATATTATTGAAGCCATAGCTACTTTTATGACCAGCAAAATTAAAAAGACTAGGTTAAGAAAGCAAACTTTTTCCATTATTTTGGATGAAAGTACAGACATTTCTAACAGAGCACAACTCTCGACTGTATTTAGATATGTTAGTCCCGAAGGCGAAATTCAAGAGAGAGAGATTCAGTGATGTACGCGGTGACCATTATGCTGTTTCTCTCTCTACACATCTCTTTGGAGTGTTAAAAGAATTTCAGTGTGGTGGAAAGTTAGTAGCAGAAACATTTGATGGCACTGCAGTGATGGCGGGACAGTACAGTGGGTTGCAGAAGATACTCAGGGATAAATATGACCAGACTATATTTGCTCACTGCTATGGTCATAGGCTCAACTTGGTATTACAGCAATCTGTTAACCCCATCAAGGAAAGCAAAGTATTTTTTCAGACCTTGTCTGGGTTAGCAGGGGTTTTTTCATCATCCCCTAAAAGTGCCGCTACTCTTGATAAAGTAATACAGAGACGATAACCAACAGTAGCACCTACCCGGTGGATATATGCGGCTCAATGAAGTTGTATCCTCTCTCTATACAGATCTCCTTGAATTCTTCAGAGAAATGTAAGATAGCGCAGATGAATGGAACGAGAATTCAAGCTAAGGGTTCTATGTTACCCTGCAAGACTCTGATTTCTATTTCCTATTAAATTTATTTGCTGAAGTGCTTCCTCAATCTGATGTTCTGTATCAGATCCTTCAGAAGAAAATAAGCGATACTGCCTTCTGCTCCAAAGAGATCTACCAATTTAAAGAATTTTAGCAGACAACCAGCCCATTCTGAGCAAAATGATTGAATCCTGTATATTTGAAGACATGCCCAGAAAAACTGGTTGAGCCTCAAAATTAAAATACTTGAGTTATGCGCTGCTATCTGTTGTCTGATACAAGAGCTATCCTTTGTGATATTTGGCTATCCTCCAGGTATCATATTACCTTAAATACAAAAGGCAAATGTTCTTGCATTTCTGGATTTGATCTATCTGTAATGTCAAGAATGGCTAACCCAGTGCTGCAACTGACATCTTTGGTATAAGCAGTGGGCGAATGTCTCGAGTAATTCAACAGAAGAAACATAAGGTTCTCCTCAGGTGAGCTTGGATATTTTACTTTTATTATGTACCACTAGGTAAAGCAATAAATTCACATTACTGGAAATTCTGCAGTGTTTTACAATACAACCCAAGTTTTTTTATTAAATACCACATTCATTATTTACTTATTAAAAGTGGACAAAAGAGGACATTACAGCAATCACCCAAGTAAATGCAGCGATGAAAACCGGGCATTTGCTCGAGCTCACACCAACAGTTTTCCTGCTGAGTCCAATCATTATTTGGTACCCGGACATACATTTTTACCAGGTGAATTTTTTAAAATTTCTTTTCCGTTACGTTGACACAGATAGATCTTATGGTGACGATGGGATAGGGAAGAACTAGGAGTTGGAAGGAAGCAGCCATGGCCTTAATTAAGGTACAGCCTCAGCATATGCCTGGTGAGAAAATGGGAAACCACAGAAAACCTTCTTTAGGGCTGTCGACAGTGGGGTTCGAACCTACTATCTCCAGAATGCAACCTCACAGCTGCATGCCCCTAACCACACAGCCAACTCGCCCGGTTTTACCATGTGACCGGGACTTTGGTCTCATTGAGAGAAAATAGAGGAAAGTGTCTTATATTCATGTTCCTGCTCAATGGATGGAGCTAGTTAAAGAAACTAGAGTTAAAAATCCTTTCAGTGTTGTCAAAGCTGGTATGTTTATCACAGCAATACCTCTTCTCAACAAAGTCCAAATAAAAATAGTGAGAAAATTTGGTCAAAAGGTACTGCCGAGCAAGATTACTTGTTTGAAAATAACTAAAAACCAAGTTTTTAAGCTCTTCTTTTAAGTATAGCTATGCTGAAATTGAGAGTTATGCTTCTGTGGATATTAGAAAAAAAATTACTTGGTACACCTTCACTTAGTTGCGAGACATTTCCCCTCAAATATCATGGTCCAAGAGCTATAAATCCTGCAAAACTGAAAGATTTACAGGAAATGATGGATATTCCACCAATTTATCATGAATACTACCATAATCTTAAATCTGTTACAAAATCTGAGACTATTCCTGATGAACCATTTTTTGACCATAACACGGATTACTGTTAAATAACACCTTTAACCATAAATTTCCAGGATGAGATACTGTTATTCTATTTGGGAAATGCAATCGACAAATTATAACATGTTAAAAAGAGGGTAAATGTAAGATGTAGGATTACTTTTGAGATATTAACACTCCAGTGGTCGCGTGGATCACAATAGTGATCCAGCCGTTTCGTTTTTTTTTCGCTCCTGTTTTTTGGTATGACTGTTGACCTTGAGCCTCTGTGTACCTTCCTCGCTCCCCATCCCCTCTCTTATAACGCAGTAGTCTGCTGACCTTAACTGATAGTTGTTGCGTTATAAAGCAATTTATTCTTGTGGATCACAACTGTGATCAGTGCGACCACTAGCGTGACTTATTTTTGACTTTGTTTTCTTATTACAGTGTCTAATCTCAGCCCATACGCATATATCTACTCCGTTTTATGAGTTTATATTAATTATTGGTATATAAGTACAAAATGGATGACTATGAGAATATAAATCGATGGCTGAATGAACCAGACAGTGAGGTACCTCAGAAACATTATCGAGGGAGTGAGACAAATCACAATGTCCGGTAATTTTTCAAGATTTTTTTTACAAATGCATTCATAATTATATTATATTGTACAGAAAATTAGGTTCTTTTCACAATGAATAATCATATTCATAATCATAAGCATATAATAGCCTTACAGCACAAAGAAAGTACGGATTACAATTGTGATCTGCACGACCACTGACGTGACTTTTCTTTGTGCGACCACCGGAGTGTTAAAAAAAATTTATTACCATCTGTGATAGGTGTGTAAAGGATTGAAGAAGTTTAATGTAAAGTTTCTCTTTGTTTATTGATAATGTCTTGTTTTGGGTAATAAAATATGAAAGATACTGTCTGCTTGAACCTTTTGTTTACAAAAATGAATGATGATAATGTCTTATATTTTTTTCAGCCTCATTCACAAACCTCAAATTTTCTCCATTTTAAATAAGTGTGGGTTAACCCGTTTTTTTTTTTTTTTTTTCGGGCATGTCTTCATTTATACAACTCGATGAGTACCTCTTCAAAAACAATTTGCTGTACAACAAACAGTTTGGATTTAAAAAGGGTCACTCGATGATAAAAGCAGTCAAATGTGTCATCAAAGACATATTAAATAATTTTAGAATAAAATAGTCACAGGTGCTACATTAATTGACCTGACAAAAGCTTTTGATTGTGTCTCGCATGAAATCTTAATTCATAAGCTCAGTTATTATGGAGTAAGGTGTCATGAACTGAAATTAATGGCATCCTATCTTCAAAGGAAACAGATGGTGGTAATAAGTGATAAAAAAATCTGGTATGGAAACTGTTAAAGCAGGTGTTTCACAAGGGTCGGTTTTGGGACCTTCCCTATTCTTGGTCTATATCAATGACCTAGCATGTAATGTTCCCTGCACATCAGTTCTATATGCTGATGATGCAACTTTACTAAATAGTAATGTTGATATCACAACACTACAAAACCAAGTCAACACATCTGTTAAAATTGCTGAAAACTGGTTTCATCACAATAAATTAACTATTAATGTCACTAAAACAGAAAATATCCTATTTACCTTGGATCACACTGTAAATAATGGCAGCTGTAATTCTGTTAAATTATTAGGCCTACATGTAAATACAACACTTACCTGGGAAATACATACATCAGAACTCTGTATGAGATTAGCTAAGGTGTGGTATCTGATGCAGAAACTAAAAACCTGCCTCAGTCGGGATGTGCTACTTGCATCCTATAATGCTTTCTTTCACCCTCATATGCTGTATGGGATCAGGTTATGGGGCAATTGTTCTACATCAAATAATGTATTTTCTAATGACTCAGGCATTATGGCTGAGATTATCTATAGATTATTTTTATTAATACTGACAATACCTAGTGCACAATTCCTGTGCTTGATGGTGGAAGCAATAAACTATCTAAACTATCTAATTTTTAAACTATATGATCTAAGTTGCAAGACTTATGAAGGGAGGCAAGATTACCCTCAAAAGCACCAGAGAATTGATTTTACAGGAACTAAGAAAACATCTTATCTCCGATTGTATTTGGAAATAATTGACATCATATCCGTGCAACTATCAGATAGACTTTCTGATATTAACAAGCTGGAGTTCCTTCAGTTAATTGATATTGAGCAGTTTAACAATAATACCAATATAAATGGTCCGTTATTGGACATTATAAATTTTCCAGCTAACTCATTCCTGGTTGCCAGCGTTTTACTCTCATATGCTAGGTTGGGCTCATCTGTTGGTACCTAGCACTCCTACCAAGATGCTGGCTAGTGCATACCATGGAGGCCACTGCGTAGACTACTTGGAGCCACCAGCAGTGCCAATGCACTATGAGAGACTTCGTCTCTTTACCAAAAATTGATGCCTGTTTGGCTACCAGAAGATACAGATGTTGATTCCCGTAGGGAATCTGAAATATTTCACTTTTAAGTTTCATTCAGTCAAAATTTCATTCATAGGTCTTCACTAATGACCGATAGGCACTCCTTTGCGAAATTTTTAAACTGATACAGATGTTGATTCCCATAGGGAATCTGAAATATTTGTCCCGAATGAGTAAATTTACAATACCAATTTAATATTGCACACCAGTGGTCTTAAAAAAGCATACACAGAAGCAACAAAATTAATTGACCTCATTCTCACCATCCCGGCAACTAGCGCATCTGCTGAAAGAAGCTTCTCAGCCTTAAAAAAAGGATACACACCTTCCAAAGATATTCACAAGTACAGGACATGCTCTCTACACTTTCTTTGATTGCAATTGAGAAGAAATTTCTGAGTGACTTAATGAAGAGGCCTAATTTCTACGATGCTGTGATAGATATTTTCGATGCCACAACATGCCGTTGTATCAACCTTAAGTACAAATAGGAAATACTGAGGTAAGCCTTGAAGCTCCGTTGGAAATTAATTTTAAACTTTATGAGTGCAAGAGCAGCCTGCCATACATTTAACATGATGTGAACTATTTTCAATTAGTGCATGATCGAGACTGCTAGTTTCTATGATGTTGATGCTCACTAGTGTTCAATATATTATGTGCCATTTCATCATTTTCAAATAATGTTATCTTGTACAAATATAATATCAATTATCAAGTCCTTCACTTTTATGAAATGAGATCTATATTGCTCATAAAAATGCTGCAGTGCGAGCGACAATATACTCTCAGAAGGAGTGTGGTAACACTTCTCAAAACGTCACGTGTTGTCACTGCATTAGATAATTATAAACTAGCTCAACTTTAGTACCATACACAACTTTTTATAGGACTTCAGACACAACATGAATGATATTCATGTTTGAACTTTTAATGTTATTGTATTGTATTGTATTGTTTTTATCCAGTATTCTTTGTTAGGACATAAAATAAAATAGTTTTATATAAGGACTTTAACATGCGTGTGATTTTAATCTACAAGATTAAGAAAAGAATTTTAATTCTCAAAACTTGAATTTATGTATATTTATGTATTTTATGATTTAGTATATATACTAGATTTTGAATTGTATTGACAAGGTGGACCTTGACATAATTAACAGTAATTCAATACGGAACATTGGTGGCAATCATAGTCAAGCTGATAGATGCATACATACCACTTAGTCGAGCAGCTTGTCTTCCCCCCCAAGTCTTCCCAGCCCAAACTTTGCAATAGTTTTGTAACGCCACTCTTTTGTCGGACATCATCCAGAACAAAACTAGCTGCTTTTCTTTGGATTTTTTCCAGTTCTTGAATAAAGTAATCAAGTAACACTGGAACCATACTCCAATTGGGGTCTTACCACAGATTTATCACTCTCCTTTACACCCTTACTACAACACCTAAATACCCTCAAACCATGTGCAGAGATCTGAACCCTTTATTTACAATCTCATTTATGTGATCACCCCAATGAGGATCATTCTGTATATTAACACCTAGGTACTTATAATGATCCCCAAAATGAACTTTCACCCCATCAACGCAGTAATTAAAACTGAGAGGACTTTTCCAATTTGTGAAACTCACAACCTGACTTTTAACCCCGTTTATCATCGTACCATCGTACCATCTCATAATATTATCGAGGTCATTTTGCAGTTTCTCACAATCTTGTAACTTATTTATTACTCCATACAGAGTAACATAATGTGCAAAAAGCGTTATCTATAATTCCATTTCTTTACTCATATAATTTATATATATAAGAAAACATAAAGGTCCAATAATATTGCCTTGAGGAATTCCCCTCTTAATTATTACAAAGTCAGATAAAGCTTTGCCTACTCTAATTCTCAGAGATCTATTTTTTAGAAATAAAGTCCCCCATTCAATCACTCTTCTTTTGGCTAGTCCAACTGTACTCTGTTTTTCCAGTAGTCTCCTATGATCTACCGTATCAAAAGCCTTAGATAGGTCAATCATGACACAGTCCATTTGACCTCCTGAATACAAGATATCTACTATATCTTTTTGGAATCCTGCTTCAAGCTGAGCTTTAGTGGAATAACCTTTCCTAAACCCAAACTTCCCTCTATTGAACCAGTTATTAATTTTGCAAACATGTCTTACATAATCAGAAAGAATGCTTTCCCAAAACATACATGCAATGCATGTCAAACTGACTGGCCTATAATTTTCAGCTTTATGTCTATCACCTTTTCCTTTATACAAAGGGGCTACTATAGCAACTCTCCATTCATTTGGTATAGCTCAAATAAGTACTTCAGGTATGATACTATTTCCCAACCCATTGTCTTTAACATATCACCAGAAATCTTATCAATTCCAGCTGCTTTTCTAGTTTTCAACTTTTGTTTCTTATTGTAAATGTCATTCTTATCATGGGTAAATTTTAATAATTCTTTAGTATTAGTCACCTCCTCTATCTGGACATTATCCTTGTAACCAACAATCTTTGCATACTGGTGACTGAATACTTCTGCCTTTTGAAGATCCTCACATACACACTCTCCTTGTTCATCAACGATTCCTGAAATGTCCTCCTTGGAACCTGTTTCTGCCTTAAAGTACCTATATATACATAGTACAGGGACTCTCCCATCCAGCACTCCTTGCATTCACCATGCTGCTAAGAAATGCTGCCTGTGAACTGGTGACCTAAAGGTAAGTAACCACGATGTTCTTGAAAGAAGTTCTCTGTTGGACAAAGATTAAATGTGCCTGTGGTACAGTGGTACCAACAAGGTGCTCAGAAAAAGAACTAGGAACCTGCAACACCTTTCAGCACAGTAGCATAATCATGTCTCCTGTTTCAGCCAGGCTGCCCTGGTCAGTCACGAGGACGTTGCATGTTGTTGGCGTGTTAATGGCGATTAATACCAACCAGACGATTTGGGAATTAATTTGAGTGAGAGGAATAATTCCTAAGACTGTGCTTTATATTCTGAAGAACCCTCTAAGCAGGAGAAACATTCAAACCCAACAGGTTCTGCACCGTTCAATGGAATTTTAGAAATGGCAATGACACACAGTATGAATAGCAAGCTTTTCTACACAGTATCATTGTATGGCATGAGACATATGTACAACTGTATGAGCCAAAAATGAAATGACAATTGAACGAGTGGTATCATTACAGCTCCTCATAAAAAGCAGTAGTTCGCCAGAACCCCAGCAAAGTGCAGGTGATATCGGTCCTTGTGTGTGACTGTGAAAGCATTATCCTATCACTTACCATACCCCAAGGACAAACCATGAATGGGTGGATAAACTTCATTTTTTGAACATAACCTGCAACCAGAATTGCTAAACAAGCAGGGACACTTTCTGTACATTCCTCCAATCATTTTGTAGAACAATGCTTGGGTGCATGTGGTGCAACCAGTGGTGGAGCTGTATACTCCATATGGCTGTGAAGTACTTTTCCATTACCATTATTCTCCAGAGTTAAGCATCTGAGGTACTAAAATGTTCCAGATACTCTTCATGCAACACCATCCAGAGAAAAGGTACTGTGATGTGAACATAGTAAACTTACCATGTTGCTGGCAATGGATTTTACACAATGCTGGTGACTGTACCGAGGGACTGAGTAGTTTCATTGAGGTATCTCTTTTGTATGGGTTGTAAAAAAAATAGTAGCCACTATTAAAGTAGCAACCCCTGTGTATGAACTTTAAAATAATATACTGTAAAGGATGTTTCTCCCTTTGTCAGTTTCAACCTAAGACATCACTGAAAATGTGCTGTACTATCTGAGAGCAAGTATACGTTATTATCAGAATTCTGTATACTTCTAAGTAATAATCTGACCACAAGGAAAATGATACAAGAATCGTTAACCAAGTAATCTGGAAGTTAACAAGGGCTTGCATTACGTAACTTTTTGAATCTCACTCAATTTTTTAGCTCTCTATGATAGTCTTTACTAAAAGATTAGCAAAGTCAATCTGCTTTCAACTTGTAATGACAATGGCAGTGCAACTAGTTTGTAAATAGGGGGTTTTGGAATCAATTTCTGAGCAAGAACAACCATTTTTAATTCAAATTTTAAAGTGCTAAGACTCAAATGTAGTGTGGTTTCCAATAATTTCACTTCAACATCAGTGTGCAATTGTTGAATATGGTTGTTTCAAAGTTACCATTTTCTCAGTAATCTGAAAAATATGATGAAAAAATGAAAATTGCAATAAACATAGGAGTATATCTTTCAGTATTCACTTTAGTATTTAGAAATTATTACTACAATTTGATTACCACAAAATTCCTTGACAAAATTTACCAATTTCAGTATTGACAAAATGCAACCTTTCTGTATTTCTTACGATACTTGCCTAGTAGGTCTACTCACCATAGACAGTAGCATGACCAGGAAGTCTGAGAGCTGACTGAGGCTCTGGACACTGATGCTGGCCTGCAGCAAAGACCACAGCTATCACCAAGAGCACAAGCCACCTGGAGAGGCAGGCCATCTCTGTAAATATAAAACGTATCTGTAATTTTAGTGAAGCAAGTCTTCTCTGTTGGTAATGCTGGCTCTTGCCTGTAGTGAAGAAAATGACTATCAGCTAGAGTAGATGCAGTATTTATGCAGTATGTAATAACAGGAAGGGAGAGGGCGGAACCTGAGCTGGCACTTAACCTACTCCTGTTGAATAGTACAAAGTGGTTTGCTCAGTGCTCAATATCTCCACAGACAGATCAATCATCATCATAATCATAATCAACAGTGTTGTATGTCCTCACTCCATATAAAGAGTGCATAGAGGTTATGTATAGTGGAAGTTTTTCACTCCCACTCCTCCAAGGGCCTTCTTGGCCTGTATGCAGAAGTTTTCTCTTTGCTTTTACTGTCCGTTTAATAAGTAGTATACAGTGAAACCTCGGAATGCAAGTAACTTGGTCTACGAGTGTTTTGCAAGATGAGCAAACATTTTAAATAAATTGTAACTTGATAAGCGAGTGAGGTTCTGCAATACGAGCGTCACGTATGCCTACGTTTTCCCCTCCCCTGTTCGATTGTTGAATGGATGAACGAGGTCTTTGGTCCTGTAGTGAAGAAATACCTTTCAGAAAATAATCTGCCGCTCAACGTCTTGCTGGTTATGGACAGGGCATAGGCCTAGAGGCCTCGAGGACGACTTACTGGAGGAATTCAAGTTCGTTAAGGTTAACTTCCTTCTTCCCAACACTACTCCACTACTCCAGCCTTTGAATCAGTAAGTCATTTCGAACTTCAAGAAGCTATACACCAAAGCACTATTTCAGCGATGCTTCGAAGTGACCGAAGAAACAAACCTTATCCTCCGAGAGTTTGGAAGAAATCATTTCCACATCGTGAACTGCCTGAAGATCATCGATGAAGCCTGGGATGGAGTCACCAAGAGAACTCTCACTTCCACTTGGGGAAAGCTGTAGCCTGAATGTGTTATTGGACGTGACTTTGAGGGGATTGTTGGCGACAATGACCCGCCGATTGTCGATGAAATTGTGTCCTTAGGGAAGACTATGGGGCTGGAGGTGAATGGCATGGACATTCATGAGCTGGTGGAAGAACATAGCCAGGAACTGACCACCAACGAACTGATGGACCTGCATCGTGAACAACAGGAGGAGGTTATGGAGATCTCATCTGGGGAAGAGCAGGAGGAAAAGCCAATGGAATCTCTCACTTCAACTGAGATTCGAGAGAAGTGCTAAATGTGGGAAACGGTGCAAAATTTTGTAGAAAAGCACCACCTGAATAAGGCTGCAGCAGTGCGAGTGATGAATCAGTTAAATGACAATGCAATGTCACATTTCTGTGAAATTCTCAAAAAGAGGCAAAAGCAACAGTCATTGGACAGGTTCCTCATTAAAGTTGCACGAAAAGAATTCCAGTGAGCCAACAGATAGCAGTGATTCCGTTAGTGAAATATGTGCTACACAGTGAAACTTCTCATGTCATCTCTCGTCTCCCTCACACCAACAATAATTCTATTGTAAGGAAAAGTGCATTTTAATTTGTTGTACATTATATTTTGTTTTAGAAATGGTATGCGAATAAATATTTTTGTGTTGTGGACGAATCATCCGCATTTCAATTGTTTCTTATGGGAAAACTTGCTCTGATATACGAGCGCTTTGGATTACAAGCATGTTGCCGGAACGAATTATGCTCGCAACCCAAGGTTCCACTGTATATTGGAAGAGTTTATATATGTTTATTACTAGTGCCCATCTGGTTGCCAGGATTGTTAAAGCTAAAAGTCTACATGGTCAGATACCATAGTTAGCCAGTTTGAGTCTTGTTGGTGGAAAAAATGTTCACCATCAGAGTGTTGGCCAGCAGAGTAGAGGAGTTAGTGATATACAATTTCAAATCACTTGATTGCAAGCCAAAAGCCTGGATTAAATTCCAAACCTCTTTGCACTCTGTATATGGAGTGAGGGCATACAACACTGTTGATGATGATTATGATGATGATTCATCTGTCTGTGGAGATGTTGAGCACTGAGCAAACCACTTTGTACTATTCGACAGGAGTAGGCTAAGTCCCGGCCCCAGGTTCCACCCTCTCCCTTCCCTTCGATGACCAGCCAGAGACTGTCTAACTTGGGAACTTTAGCTATAGAGAAGGAATTACTGTGGCATCTTAGCAAGACGTCTGACTTCAAGACGAAAGTAATAGATATACTTGCTGAATTGAAGGACAGGCGGGTGACCCTCCATGGCTCAGATGGCAGCGCGTCGGCCTCTCACCGCTGGATACCGTGGTTCAAATCCCGGTCACTCCATGTGAGATTTGTGCTGGACAAAGCGGAGGCGGGACAGGTTTTTCTCCGGGTACTCCGGTTTTCCTTGTCATCTTTCATTCCAGCAACACTCCCCAATATCATTTCATAGCATTTATCAGTCATTAATAAATCACCTTGAGAGTGGCGACTCCATTGTAATAAAAGCCTATAATATATGCTTTATTCATTACATCCCTGACCCGGTCAAAGACTGGAAAACAGGTTGTAGGTTTTCATTTTTCAAGGACAGGCGGACTGAATATTGTTTAAAGTGACTTGTACGAAAATATATTTATTTCTTATGTCTCTTATTAAATCTACATAACAATTAAATATATTGCTATTTTCTCATTCTCACCGAGTTCGATAGCTGTAGTCGCTTAAGTGCGGCCAGTATCCAGTAATCGGGAGATAGTGGGTTCGAGCCCCACTGTCGGCAGCCCTGAAGATGGTTTTGCGTGGTTTCCCATTTTCACACCAGGCAAATGCCGGGGCTGTACCTTAATTAAGGCCACGGCTGCTTCCTTCCAATTCCTAGGCCTTCCCTACCCCATCGTCGCCATAAGACATATCTGTGTCGGTGCGACGTAAAGCAAATAGAAAAAAAAAAAATTCTCATTCTAAAAGTATGTTATTTGACAACTCCCGCTGCCTATTTAGTCTATTTTTTTTAACGAGTGCACGTGGGGTTATAGGTTGTTTATAGGGTTTTTCTTAGTTTCAGAGTCATTAATATAATATTGAATATAGATCTGTATGCGTCGAAAACAAAATTCTGAATATAATATGATTAAAATACTAAATAAAAAAATCTCTGTCTACCCCCTTACTTAGTTCATGCTTCGCCACTGCAATGTTGATCTCTTCGTCCTTCAACGTATCTAGTCCATAGGCAGAATTAAGGGGTGTGCCTGGCACCCTAATGATTCTCCTCTCTTAAAAATGTAAGACTATTAAAATAATTTAATTTTAAACTTTAAAGCAGTCACAGCCCTACGAAGAATAGAAAAGTGGGCAGCGCGCTTGGCGGTTATGACTTCACTCAGTGGAGAAGTACGGCAGATATAAAATAGGCAGTGTGTTCTGTCATGCCCTTAAGAAGTTTGCCACGATTCCAGCGAACAGTTCTGAGAGTTTCTGCTCTAAATTTACACATGGTAAAACCAATTCAAGGGCAAATCTGGAACAAGATACGTTAGAAGGGTTGCTATTTATTTACAAGGAGCATCGAACAATTTCAGTGAAGCCGTCGATAAATTTAAAATTGTAGTCTCCTTCTCAGAGAATCCTGCTGCTGTAATAGGTTTGCATTCATTAAAATCAAAAGGTAAACTAACAGGTATGTTCAACATAAAACCTGGTGTACAATGGGAAACTAAAATTTGCATGATTTGTGATATAATGTAGCCTATATTAGCAACAATACAGTTATAATATATGTTAAATTGTAATACTTCCTGAATTTAGAGATTGCCAGCTAAAAGTGTGTAATGGAAAATATAAAGAACAATCTATTGGATTTTAAAGAAAATCGCAGAAGATGGTTCCTTAAAATTTTTATTCACGATTTTAATGTAGAAACACAATGGCAGTCATGGAAGATTTTGATAGGTGGAATGCATACAACATTTCTTAATGTCAGTATATTTCAATCTCCGCATCAAGTTTTATTAGTAACTAGCTGTAGTATCCGGCGTTGCCCGCATAGTTTCTGAATATTTACCTTTAAGATTTGCATTACCAGTTAGTTTGTGTGATGTGAATTTTTATAGAATTCCTTTTTGACTTGCATATTAATATGTTATGATCTATTATGTAGTTTTAAAATTATTTAGATGTGTTTGATTTCAAGTTTTAGATTATTTAATTTTCGAGTAAAACTTCGTCCTTATGGAAGCTCGAATCGACTGGGAAGTATTTGATCCTGTCAAAAATTAATAAGTGATAACTATATGTATTTAGCCGTCGCACTATAGATACGATGTACAGGATTTCAACTGTCAAAGAGACTGTCCCCCTCCCGCCCTCCACCACTAAGCAATATAAAATCTTGATTGTCACCATTCATCTCAGTGACCCAGAAAACTGTAGATTCGACACTGTTTTCGATTATTTTTATATCTCACTCCCCCTCACCCACACCCCAAAGGGGGCTGAACGTGAATTTTTAAAAATTTGGAGTGTCACTAATTATTTCAGCTACCACGGAAACTATGGATTCGATAATATTCTAGATTATTTTTATACCACCCCCCTTGCCCCCTGCCCATAAGGGTGCTCACGCGGTTTGTCTCCTGATACTAATTGATAAGTGTACCAAGTTTGGTGAAATTGCTCCAGTGTTTTAGGAGGAGATGTGTCTTTTACACACCCACACCCACACACCCATGCACACACATACATCAATTTTTATATATAGTAAGAAGAAGATAATATTTTTATATGTAGTTTTCCGATTAATTTTTTATCTCGCCCCCTTCGCTCCCCACTTGGACTTGCAAAAAATCCGGAGTAATACTATTCATTTCAGAGACCCTGAAATCTATGGATTTGAAACTGTTTTTAATTATTTCTATATCTCGCCCCCCCCCCCCCTTTGCTCCCCACCTAAAAGGGGGCTGGACTTTAAAAAATTCTAGAGTATTACTTTTCAACTCAGCAACCCTGAAAACTATGAATTCGACACTATTCTCGATTATTATTGTAACTACCCCCCCCCTGACCCACTCCCTTAAGGGCGCTAGGGATGGCTTACCCCCCACAGTGATCGTCTCCCGATAGTAAGTAATACGTGTACAAAGTTTGGTTGAAATTGCTCCAGTGGTTTAGGAGGAGATGTGTCATTTACACACACACTTCCATTTCTATATATAGTAAGATTTTTATACTCGTACTTCACCCCCTTTCCATCCCCGCCCAAAGGAGTCCTATGAGTGCCTTACACAACAGTATATTTTTTCCAGATATTAAGTCTCATTTGTACCAATGTTGGTTGGCAGCTATGCCCAAACGTACATACATAATCTCACTACTCTAGAATCCTGGAGCTGACGTTGCCATGGTTACGGCAGTTCGTTTCTTTATCCGATTCCTAGAGCAGGGGTAGTGTGGTGCCAATATCTCCGTAACGGTTGGTTTTAGGGCCTTAAAACATGGTTTTCGGGCCCGGGCTTACCGAGTTTTGTTCTTAGCTCAATTTAATCCTCTTGACGCATTGTTTCGTCCTTATACGACAAATTCGATATTTTGCCTATAATAGTATAAAACTGTTGTGGTTTTCCTATAAAACCCCCGTCTTTTCAAAGATTTTAAAATGATATGCATATCGAAACCTTCCCAGGGGTGAGTATACTCTAAATATGAAGTTTGGTTGAGATCTATCCAGCCGTTTCAACGTGATGGTGGAACAAACAAACAAACAGACACGAACAACTTTATTTATAAGAAGATTATAAGGCTCAAATATTAGCATACCCTAACGAAAAAGTTCTAGTTACACTTATGCTTAGTGTAAGGGGATTTTTTCTTACGACGCCTTCTATCACCGCATTTGGAGTACCTTCTCATTCGGACTGAAGTTAGAGGGATGAATATCTCGCATTTCACAGTATTTACCTCTGAATATTCTTAGATAGTTCTGCCCAAAAAAAAAAAATAATAATAATAAATGAAGAAGCCACTGTTAGTGGTAGAATGGTTACCCTCATGGCACTTTGCCCCTAAAATCACGGCCTCGACTCCAACAGAGATCGATGGAAACTTGAAATTAACCCCCGGTTCTCCGTTCGACGTTCGTTTTATCTTTTGAATATTAATCTATCTGCTCTGAGTTCCTAGTTCCCCCAACAAGAGCAGTAACTGTTCTCTGTATCACGACCTGTTTACAAGAAGGCAGTGTCGAAATGCTACGTGCAAGCGTCATTTAGCGGTCTGTAGATAATATTTATTGTTGATAGCATCACAAAGGAAAATGGAACTTCTCACTCACAGACGAGTAGCAAACCCGTAAGATGGGTATATCCCGAAGTAATAAACTCCTTGGCTGAATAGTCAGCGTTCGCCTTCGGTTCAGACGGTCCCAGGTTCGATTCCCAGCCAGGTTGCGAATTTTAATCAAGACTGATTAATTCTTCTGGCTCGAGGACTGGGTGTTTGCGTTTGTCCCAACACTCACTCTCCTCTTCATTCAGACAATACACCACCCACACAATTAACACCCGCGACCCCACAGGTATGGGAATAGCGGTGTTAGTAGTTGAAGAAGAATACACGATTAATCACTTCTGTAGGCTGACATCATAGAGGCGAAGGTTTCGCCAACTCAACAAAACTTTGTAGACTAATACATACGCAGTACCGTCAGAGACAAAACTAATAATTCGGTCGATTTTTCCGCATCGTGTAAATGTAACTCTGCCGGACACAACAAACACCTGCTCTGCTACACATAAACAGTAGGACCGGAATTGTGGAGCTACATACTTCGCAGTATTTCTTGTAGTGAAATGGCAAGAAACGTATCAGACACGACTATTCATTTCTTATTAATTGCCAGATTAAAACAAATATACTCGTACGAAAAAAAAAATACTGACAATTAGCTCTTACGTCTACTGTTTGATGAATGATGACGTGATGGCGTAAGTACTTACATAACTGTTCTTATTATAAGGAATTATTTTTCGAAAACGAATCTGTGAAAACAGGTGTTTGGGAGATGAGAATAAATATTTTTTTTTCCTGTTGGTTATTGATAGAGCGCTGAATACATGTAATGTCAAAATAATGTCTTATTAAAAAATCAGTTGACAGTTTGATGTTTGTAGCTCAGGTAGTATTTAATGATAAACGACTTATGGTTTTGGTGACGTACATTACAATATTTACCAGTATGAAAACGTTCGCTTCTTGTACTGTATGTAGAACGGTTTCATACAATTTACCTGAAGCATGGTACGGCGGGTTGTATAAGCTGAGGGACAAAGGAAGCTATTACCTACCTCACAAACATCGCCTTCCTCGGACAAACCATTCGCTATTTTTTTAAATCATGTTTTATGAATGGAAGGTATTCATCGCTACCTTCCGTAAGATGATTTGGACTTATCTCTCGAACATCTTGTATGAGAGAGTATGATCTCGCTCCTCAGTGCGAACGTGGCTAAACGACCAGAAATCAGCCCGCGGCGCTACAACTGGACTAAAACTAATCAGTGAAAAAACGAAGAGGCTTGTTAGTTAAGGAAGAGCCACGAAGGGATTTAAAATGAATGACTCCTCGGAATGCCAATACCGTCGGGTTCGGGAGAGAAGACAAATTGACCAAGAGAGGCCGGGCAGTAGAACAAATGCCAGGTTCAGCCAGGAGCCCTGGCAGAAGATGTATTCTACTCCCCCTCTAGATGGGGTCGATAGAATAACACCCACAGTATTCCCTGCCTGTTGTAAGAAGCGACTGGAAGGGTCCGCAGGGGCTCTCAATTTGGAAGCGTGGGTTGGCGACCACAGGGCCCTCAGCTGTGTCCTGGAATTCCTTCCACTCACCCGTGCCAGGCTCCTCAGTTTCATGTATCCTACCCGACGTTCCCCTGATCACCTCCTGCTCTTTCCCGATCCCGACGCCACCAGGGTTACGAGGGCCAGGGAGTCCCTCATTCTCACGCTCTTCGCGACCCCCGTCTTTCTCTGACCGATATCTTCACTTCTCGAAGTGTCTGATCCCTTCCATTCCTCCCTCTCATTAGTGTTAATAGAGTCCGACTCGTTGGCTGAACGGTCAGCGTACTGGCCTTCGGTTCATAGGGTTCCGGGTTCGATTCCCAGCCGGGTCGGGGATTTTAACCTTAATTGGTTAATTCCAACGGCACGGGGGCTAGGTGTATGTGTTATCTTCATCATCATTTCATCCTCATCACGACATGGAGGTCACCTACGGGAGTCAAATAGAAAGACCTGCAACTGGGGAGCCGAACCCGTCCTGGAATATCCCGGCACAAAAAGCCATACAACATTTCATTTCATTTTTCCGTGTTAATAGAGGACGGTTGCCCAGCTGCACCTCCTCTTAAAACAATAATCACCACCACTAAGACATACCGCGATGTCATACCATAACAAATTGACGCTCAAGGTTTTACGAATCCAGATATTTTAGCCGAGTAATTTTTAGTTCAACGTTGCTTTATATCATGAAGAATGGAATATATGACTACCTGTGGCCAGCTTCAATGGTTAGTGTGCTGGCTTTTGGTCCAAGGGATCCTGGGCTTGTAAGGCTCTTCTCTAAATATAATAGGCAACTTGATGTCTTTGGAGTGTACAGACCGGGAAAGCGTAGCGCTGATTCAGAATTATTTGATAAGATAATCAGCTATGTTGGAAATGATATGGAAAGGAATGCGATAGTAGCAGGTGATCTCAATTTACCAAATGTCAATTGGGAAGGTAATGTGAATGGCAGGAAGCATGACCAACAAATGGCAAATAAGTTAATATGGGAAGGGCACCTGATTCAGAAAGTGATGAAACCAACTAGAGGGAAGAATATTTTGGATGTGGTGCTGATAAAACCAGATGAGCTTTATAGAGAACCCGAAGTAATAGAGTATATTAGTGATCACTAAGCTGTTTTTGTCGTAGTTAAAAATAAATGTGAAAGAAAGGAAGATATTAAAATTAGGACTATTAGGCAGTACCATATGGCTGATAAAACAGGCATGAGGGAGTTTTTTAAAAGTAACTATGATCGCTGGAAAATGGTAAATAAAAATTTAAACAGACTCTGGGAATGTGAAAATAGGTTTGTTCCTTTAAAGGTGGTAAGGAATGGTAAGGATCCACTATATTATCACACAGAAGTAAAGAGACTAAGAAGGAGGTGCAGACTGGAAAGAAATAGAGTTAGAAATCGTTATGGAAGTAAGGAGAAATTGAAGGAACTTACTAGGAAATTGAATCTAGCAAAGAAGTCAGCTAAGGATAACATGATGGTAAACATAATTGGTGGTCATACAAATTTTAGTGAAAAATGGAAGTGTATGTATAGGTACTTGAAGGCAGAAACAGGTTCAAAGAAGGACATTCCAGGAATCATTACTGAACAAGGGGAGTGTGTATGCGAGGATCTTCAAAAGGCAGAAGTATTCAGTCAGCAGTATGTAAAGATTGTTGGTTACAAGGATAATGTCCAGATAGGGGATGTGAGTAACACTAAAGAAGTATTAAAATTTACCTATGATAACAATGACATTTGCAATAAGATACAAAAGTTGAAAACTAGAAAAGCAGCTGGAATTGATAAGATTTCTGGGAATATACTAAAGGCAATGGGTTGGGATATAGTACCATATCTGAAATACTTATTTGATTATTGTTTGGTTGAAGGAGCTATACCAAATGAATGGAGAGTTGCTATAGTAGCCCCTGTGTATAAAGGAAAGGGTGATAGACATAAAGCTGAAAATTACAGGCCAGTCAGTTTGACATGCATTGTATATAAGCATTGGGAAAGCATTCTTTCTGATTATATTATACATGTTTGCAAAATTAATAACTGGTTTGACAGAAGGCAGTTTGGGTTTAGGAAAGGTTATTCGACTGAAATTCAGCTTGTAGGATTTCGGCAATATATAGCTGATATCCTGGATTCAGGAGGCCAAATGGACTGTATTGCGATTGACTCTAAGGCATTTGATAGGGTAGACCATGGAAGAGTGTCAGGGACTGCAAAGAAAAATCTGAACCAATAAATGTGGGGGAGGGAAAGTGACATTCATCAAGAGAAAATTCATGAGTACCGGAACATACCACCATGTTCTAATGTATGGAAATTTCTGGTACCGTACACACTTAGCAATTTTTATCCAACTACCAGTATTGAGTGCAAGTATCACCTCAATTTACCTCCTGAAGGTACTTTAATGACCTGTGGAGTGGAGGAGATTAACCAGAGCAGCCATGTGAAATACCACGGTCCAAAGTTTCTACAAGTGATGAGAGTCTCTATTAACATGGACAGAAGTTGAAAATGTTCTGAAGAAAATGAAGAAAGCTAAGGCACCTGCATTTGATGAAATGAGTGCTAATATGATCAAAGTAACTGGGATAGGGTCTGCAGTAGTTATATATAGAGTATTGCATGCCATTTGGAAAGAAGAGGATATCCCAGAAGATTGGAAGCAAATGGAAATATAATAATTACAGGAGTATTACCCTTTTGTTGATGATGATGATGATGATGATGGTGCTTGTTGTTTATGACCTCACATCTAGGTCATCGGCCTCTACACTTTTGTTGCGTGGGCTTAAGATTATAGAAAAATATCATTGAAGAAAGACTAAGATAGGTTACTGAACCATAGCTTGAAGAAGAACATCATGACTTCAGAAATAACAGGGGAACAACAGACCTGAGTTTTACATTTAGGACAGCCATGGAGAACATTGCAAGGAAAGAAAAGATACTACTTTGTTTTCCCAAAGATTGAAAAGGCCAATGACTGTGCACAGAACTGAGCAAGTGACTGTGTGGTTTGGGTCACATAGCTAACAGCTTGCATTCGGGAGATGGTGGGTTCAAACCCCATCGTGGCTGTGAGCTTGCATCCGGGAGATAGTAGGTTCGAATCCCACTATCGGCAGCCCTGAAGATGGTTTTCCGTGGTTTCCCATTTTCACACCAGGCAAATGCTGGGGCTGTACCTTAATTAAGGCCACGGCCGCTTCCTTCCAACTCCTAGGCCTTTCCTATCCCATCGTCGCCATAAGACCTATCTGTGTCGGTGCGACGTAAAGCCCCTAGCAAAAAAAACCCCATCGTCGGCAGTCCTGAAGATGGTTTTCCGTGGTTTCCCATTTTCACGGCAGGCATATGCTGGGGCTGTACCTTAATTAAAGCCACGGTCGCTTCCTTCTCACGCCTAGTCCTTTACTATCTCATTGTCGCTGTAAGACCTATCTGTATAGGTACGATGTGAAGCAAACTGTAAAAAAACAAAGCAAAATCATACAGAGGGAAAAAATGTAGAAATGCCAGCACAGAAGAAATGTGCTATCATTATTATTAATAAAGTAAAAATACAGTTTTAAAATGTGTCAGAGTTGTGCTCCAACAACTGATCGTTGTTCAGACTGGTATCCGACTTCCTGATTAGACATAGAGTACAGCAGCAAAGTGGTTTTATCTCCTCAATTAAAAAGAGAATGAACAGTGACAACTTCAAATCTCTTGCTTTTGTATATATATTGTACCAGGAAAAGTTGTGGGCAAAGGGCATGAGTAGGACCTCAGGGAGTGGAACTGGGTTTTGGAGCCGATACAGAGAAGGATAGTCTCGCAGAGCGAATAATAGATGGTAAATAATTTTTTTTTAAACAATTTATTAATTTCTCACCCTGCGGTATGATTGTTGACTCAAAATTTATATTGAAATTAAATGTTGAAAATAATCTTCTTGAAAATAAAATGGCATAAATATCATTGGTTTCAAAGTCTTTCATATGTGTGAATTTCCACCTAAAGTCTTTTTAAACCTAAGCACACTTTTATAATGGTAAATGGATATGAGAAATTATTAAAAGTTTTCAGTTCTCAGTTCGTCAATCTCGTTATACATCACACTTGAAATCCTACAGTCTTTCTACGAAAAATGAAATTGAAATTAAATTTATCACTTTTGAGAAATTATGGAAATTGTTCACACGCGACACTGAAGTTTCACTGTTCAAAATAAATGAAAAAGTTTAGTCAGTTTGTTACTCACTTATGACAAGAACTGTTGTTACCAAATGTCGAAAGATGGACATCTGGAATGTTCCATGTAGAAGCAGGATCGGCGATGTTGACGTTCCCGATGAGGTGATGACAGCAGGAACTGTTGAGTTTCGCACACGAAAATTCATTTAGTGCGACTGGTTATCACTTACACTGTTGAACACTATTTATGGCGTATGAAGAATCACAGTCCTTTCTGTACTAAATACTATTTACAGTCGTTATTGAAACGTTCTTAATCACACAGTTCACACTTGAAGAAAGAAAAAGAAAGCAAGTCGATAAGCACAGTCTGTGAACACAGTCATTAAGTTAGATTTTCTGCTAATCCTGTTATATTAACTCAGAAAAGTTCTTACTTTTTCATTCAAAATATTGATGTGACGTGAATAAAGAAATATAATGCAATACTCGAGAGAAAAAAATAAGTTCTGGTGATTCTTAAGTATTAGGCTCTGTAGAAGTTTAATGTTACTTGACGTTGCCTAAGTCCACACGTAATGAAATAGTTAATATTTGTACTCCAATAAGTTCACTCGTGTTACAGTCTTAAATGTCTTTTTAGGATTATTTTGTAATCGCGACGCGACATACTAACTGCAGTGCGACGTCCTTTATCGGCGATAGAATTTCGCGTTCTGGAGATACGACGAAAGTACTTCTACCGTGACTGCGCGAACATACTGTACTGCACTGTACTGCACACACTGGTTTGCGGGCTATCTGGCCTTGACATATATAGATGCCAGCGCAGGGAGGGGTGACGGCTCTCCCGGCCATGTGACCGTGATTACGTAATTTCGTTGAGACTTTAAATTGTTATAACTCAACAACCGTTTGATGAATTAATTTGAAATTTACAGGGATTAACTTTTATGATGTTTGCTATAATTCAGCGTTTGTCCCGTTGAAATTGGTTAAGGTGTTAAAAAGCTGTTAAAAGAAAAATTCTTTCGAGAAATATCTCTAGGGGAGGTGAGCTTCGAGCGACAAGTGACGTCACTTGACTCCGCCTAGCGTACTCGTAGGGTCTGGCACATACTGGAACATTCTTTACATGGATGTTCGTACGTCGGTCGGATCTTTAATGCTGGAAATAACATTTCTTTCAATTAATATGGACCAGGACCTAGGCCTTCCTGGTACAATATATTTTTTTTACAAGTGGCTTTACGTCGCACCAACACAAATAGGCTTATGGCGACGATGGGATAGGAGTGGGAAGGAAGTGAATGTGGACCTAATTAAAATACAGTCCCAGTATTCGCCTGATGCAAAAATGGGAAACCATGAAAAACCATATTTAGGGCTGCTGATGGTGCAGTTCAAACCCACCATCTCCTGAATGTAAGTTTACAACTACGTAACCCAAACCTTATAGACAACTTACTCAGTTCTTGCTTTTGTAGGTATAGTAAAATGCAAATAACACAGAAGCTTAAGCTAGCAAGAACTGAATGACAGGAGTGATGTATTTAAGGAATTTGATCTGAAAATAAGACTCCAAAACAGTGTGCTGTCAGTTAGTTGGCAAAAGGGGCTAACAAACATCACCTTGGGTGAACATAAGCAGCTTGACAAGGATCATTTCAGATATCTGGGTAACATGGTCACAGAAAATATCAGTAGGTTCAGTCAGCCAGATCTGTACCAGAATAAGTGGAGCATCTCTTCTTGGCTTTACAAGCTAACATATACTGTACATCAAAAATTAAATCAAGAGGACAGTTGAGTTTACTTCATGATATGAAGAGAAGCAGGAAGAGAGGAAGAGGGTGATATTCCTTCCATACTGACTCGATTGATAAGGTTTCAAAGAGTCTCAACATGAAGACTGCCTTACAACAACAAAGGAAATATTCCAGGAATTACATAGATGATGATGATGATGATGTTTGTTGTTTAAAGGGGCTTAACAGCTAGGTCATTGGATTCTAATGATACGACGTGCAACGAAATGAAATGAATCCAAAACAATCAGTGAATCCAGTTCACAATGCCGTCTTTTCTGAGACGATGCTTGTTATAAAAAGGGGTCCAAAATTCAGGTCACTGGCCCCTTATGAGAGTACTAATTGCTGGTAAAGCAGAACCATGGTGTTCCCCCTATAGTGGTAACGCAGACCCATGATATGTCACACATAATAGCACCACTCGCAGGCAACAGAGACCCATGGTGTTCCTCACATAACGGTACCACTTGCAAGCAACGCAGATGCATAATGTTCTTCACATAGTGGGACTGTTCATGGGCGCCGATATTTCCGTGGTGTTCCTCACATAGTGGTACTAATCATGGGCAAGAGCCACACCTGTGATGTTCCTTACATAGCATTAACACCAGGCTGAAAGAACATTAAGTGACATATCTGGGAGTGTGGCAAGTCAATGCTGGTGCCACCATCTAGAAGGGCTACCAAAGAGTAGTCAAAACACTGACATATTTAAACATGTCAATATGATCTAATATCCAGGAAAATAATCAAAGAATGGCAGGCAACGCAGACCCGTGGTGTTCCTCGTGGGTACTACTCCTAGGCAGCGTAGATCCACGGTGTTCCTCACATGGTGTTCCTCACATGGTGTTCCTCACGTAATGGTACTAATGACAAGTAGTCTCATTGTTCTAATTTCAGCTTCCCTTGGTCGCCTCTTTTAGTCACCTCTTACGACAGGCAGGGGGTACTGTGGGTGTATTCTTCATCTGTGTCCCCCACCCACAGGGGGTCCAGGAATTACACTTAGGTAAGGACCCTAGAGAAACTTTCGCCAGTGCAATATGTAGCTTATTCCCCATTTGAGTGGGACGGTTTATGTCAGGGCCACCAAATGCAGCATTAACACCAGGCTGAAAGAACATTAAGTGACATATCTGGGAGAGAGGCAAGTCAATGCTGGTGCCACCACCTAGAAGGGCTACCAAAGAGTAGTCAAAACACTGACATATTTAAACATGTCAATATGATCTAATATCCTGGAAAATAGTCAAAGAATGTCAGTTGACACTGCCCAGGAAAGCATGGATCAGTATAAAATCAATAGAACTTGTCTATCTGGATAATGGCTCTGTTCTAGTTATATCTGTGCAAACAGGAGTAACTGTAAATTATTTGAGGCTAAGTGTAGGGGAGCCATGGGTCTAAATATAGGGTATAATATTTGTCTGGAAGAAGGAGGATGATCCCCAGGGAAAACACATGCTCAGACTTCAGACTACAAATACTATCAGAAACATGCAATTCTCCATTTTCTTTTGCTAAACAACAGAGAAAGAGAAGGCATAACCAATTTGGAGAGAAAAAGAAGAAGGTTTCAATTTGAAAAGGATATTTTTCTAGACAAAGACAAATCATTATATAAAATGCTTTATTGTAACCATATCTGTGCTTATGAAAACAGATTAATAAAATAATCAACAAATATACATCAATTTTCAACCAAAGCAAAACTGTGTCCTGCACCAGTTCCAATTAAAACTGTTTTATATCCACCATCAATACCAACTGGAGTAGGATGGTACACATTCTCTTCAGTACCAGTACCGCAGTTGCCATGCTCATTCCAGCCCCAGCTGACAACTTCACCACTATCTGGAACATAACATAATTAACTCTTGAATTCTTGCACTTTAAATACAATGCTTTTGTAAGTGGTGGGAAATTCCTGTTGTAAACACAATAAAATATAAAATGAACATTACCAATAAATAGTAATTCACACCATAACCTCAGCAGATCTGCTAACTAGATTACAGTTAACAAGATCTGTATTTACACTGCCTGGCAAAAAAGTTAAGCACCCAGAAGGAGTGGCCCAATATTATCCCATTTTGGTATACATGCATACCATTGATGTGTGAGTAAATGATTAAATTTACAATGATCTGTAATATGTAGAACACCCACCAGAGTGCATTTGTGATGGCAGTGTCCTGTTGTTGATAAGTTGTTACCAGTCAACTGCTGTGAGTCAGACGTGCAGAGAGGGCTATGTAGAGTACGAAGCACCCGCCATGCCTCGCAGACGCGTTAGACAGCCTATCCACCAACTGACAGCATTTGACAGAGG
The DNA here is from genome assembly GCF_040414725.1 of Anabrus simplex. NCBI lineage: Eukaryota > Metazoa > Arthropoda > Insecta > Orthoptera > Tettigoniidae > Anabrus > Anabrus simplex. Next base: position 166,756,403 of record NC_090271.1, read on the forward strand.
CTGCATAGGGCTGGTTGGTTGTATCGTGCAATTGCCAGGCATGTGGGCCATTCAGATGTCACTGTGGCCTGATGTTGGACTCAATGGGTACACGAGGGCACCTAATCACATCGTGCAGGTTCAGGTCGACCAAGAAACACCACCCCGAGGGAGGATCATCGTATGGTGCGCCAAGCATTGCAGGATCCTAATACTTCGGTACCTGCCATCTGCGAACATGCACTGGAGACTCTACAACATATTGTGAGTTCCCGCACAGTGTCTTGACGACTCGCATCCGTCCGATTGAAGTCCGACCGCTCTGTGCGTCGGTTGCCATTGACACCAGAACACCAACGCCTTCTTTTGGAGTGATACCTTGCCCAGGAGGCATGGACAGAGGACGACTGCTGTCGCATCATGTTCAGTGATGCGTCCCGCTTCTCCATGACCTCCGATGACCATCGTGTGAGGGTTTGGCGGCATCGAGGGCAGATCCTGCCCATATTGTGAAAATACACACAAGCGTAATCCCTGGCATCATTGTGTGGAGGGCCATAAGATATGCGTTCAGGTCACCTCTAATAGTTCTTCGGCAGACATTGATGGCACAGAGATATGTAACAGACATTCTGCATCCACACGTCCTACCCCTTATGGCACAGCACCCTTGGACAGTGTTCCAACAAGATAATGGACTTCCACACTCAGTACATGTGTCTATGGACTGCCTATAGCATGTTGAGGTCCTCTCGTGGCCAGCAAATTTTCTGGAATTTCAATCATTGAACACGTGTGGGATGACATTGGAAGGGGACTCTGTCCCAGTACCAACCTGCAGGATCTGGAGGGACCTTTGCAACAACTACGGATGAACTTGCCTTGCCGGGGGGGGGGAGGGGGGCGACACCCTACTGACCTGGCGCCAACATTCCACCTCTAACTGACAACGGCCTTGACTCTTTCATCCCATATTGTAATCAGTTCAATAAAGGCACACAGACTTTCAGCATATGTAGTTTCATTCCCTTTCAACCACTCCTTCTGGGTGCTTAACTTATTTTGTCAGGCAGTGTATCAAAATTTTAACATCAATCTAATCTTGGTCCCCTACTTGGAAGATTATCCATATTTGAAGTAAATATTTTTGAAAATACCTCTTTTGCACTCTAAATCAAAATGATGTTGATATAAAGAAAAACAAGAGTTTTTAGAAATTAATGAAGCCCTTCATAATGAACATAATGAACAGAAAAAACAAACAAACATTACACCGATGAGCCAATGCTTTAGGACCACCCCAACCTCGGAACAATTAGTGTGTCTAGAGCAGGGAGACTAACAAATGGCACGCTGATAGCATGGTATATATTGGGCAGGTCTACAGACTTGCTTTTAGTCATGTCTCTCACATCAGAATGGGAAAGTGTCTGATTTCTCCATGTTTGATAAAGTGAAAATTGTGACGGCAAGGCGCCTAGGTACCAGCATCTCTGGAACAGGGCAGCCGATGGACTGCTCTCGTGCCACTGTTATGAACAAGTATCAAAAGAGGTGCAATGATGCACAAACAACGATGTGTCAAAAGCAGCTCATTCATGCCAGAGGCCAACGGAGGCTGTCGCACACTGTCCGGAGTGACCGCGGTGCCACAGCTCAAGAAATTGCGAACAGGTACAGCGGTGAAGACCAGACCAATGTTTCCCAGCATACGGTTCATCGAACACTGCTGCACATGGGAATGCTGAGTGCACTCCAAAATCATAATTGGGATAATTGGGAAAAGGTCACCTAGTTCATCACATCGACAGCTGAGTGCATGTACGCCAGTTTTTATCAAAGTTACACTGTTACATAGTTACACTGTTGGGCGGACACAGCTGGTGGAGGAGGTATGATGATCTGGGTGATGTTTACATGGGACACACAGGGGCCCATTATTCCAGTGCACCAACCCCTAACACCTATCTGGTATTTGGACATTATTGGGAACCAAGTCCACCCATTCAGGTTAAGTGTTCCCTAATAGTGATGAAAGTGTATTTTGAACATAGCAATACTTATGCACTAATTGGACTATTTGAATGCAGTAAGTGGAATAAAAATGTATAAGACCACACTTTTCAGGTGATGCATTACATGTTAAGATCTACTAAGTAGGTAAGGAGGAGGATTTTTTTTAATATAATGAAAACTGCCAGGTACAAATGTGGGCTTCCTCCTGAGAGTGTTAGTTTTATATAACAAATAAAGAGTGCATGGGTATGCAATGGTTAAAATGGCAGTAAGTGAAGGGTATTCTATCCACAAAGTAATTTTCAAGAGTTACTGGAGACATATATTACTGTTAAAACCCCAAATCTGTCAACACCATTTTTAACTAGTAAAAACTGGTATAAACAAATGTAACAACTACCAGATCACTGCCATCTTCTGGTTGGAAAATCGCACAAAATGCTCCAAAGGAAATGTGAATTAGCAAAGTAGAAGCAGAGAAAAAGCGACTGAGGTCAACGACAGAACAAATAAAGGAAGCAACCCAAAACAGACTGAAATGGTAAAGGACCATCAAGAACATTCTTACTATGGCCGCCACAGGAGCAGTAGGGATGCTGTACCGCTAACGAAGTACAGATGTACCATAAGTCGTAGTGGACGGATCAGTTTTTTTATTTATTTGTGTGGTTTTCCTGTCGTTACTTAGTCGCTACTTCCAATTCTGGTTCTTCTGATCATTGGATGTGTCATTTTAATAACATATTCTTTTCAGTTTTATTATAGTGCTATGATATTTACTATTTCTCCCACACAAAGACACATTTATATACATTACACCATTGGTATGACGGGACCTTCGATATTTCAAAAATCAAATCAAAATCTCTTTATTTGCAAATGAGGTGTCTACCTCGGTGGCAAATGGTACACTAAAATACATTATTGTCAAGCACTAAATATTAAATTAACAAGAGAAGAAAATTTTTCCTATAATACAATATTATACAATTTACGCTAACAATGTTTTCTATTAAACACACAGCTCATCCTTAATAAATTTATATTGTTTACAAAATTCTACTTATAATATCTCCTGTACTTCTTACAAATATAATCAACTGATATACAGTATGTGGAATTACTTCATATGATACTATACAACTGGTATAACATTAATATTTACATTGCATTTATTTATTTACTTTTTTTTTTTTTTTTTACCCGTTCTGGATCCTAAGTAGCATAACGACCTGCTGCGTCTTAACCAGAGCCCCTTTTGCCACCACTTTTCAGAGTTCCTGAAGGACCTTCAAAGCTACCGTAGCGGTCCCAGGGCCCTCGAAGTCCCCACTGTACTTCACCCCTACAGGCAGTCCCCTACTTTGGCTGTCCAAACTCCTTAGACCAGGGGATGGAATTAATTTATTCACACACATTTTTTTATTTACAATAACCTGCACTGGTCGAATGCCCTCTAACACTTCATTTATTTTCTCTGTTGCTGTTTATTCTCTTCTTGAATATCTGTACAGATTTTGGAAAAGGATCAAACACTACCCCTGGTAAACTGTTCCACTCCTTCACACCCTTCCCAATGAATAAAAATTTACCCCAATCGCTTCTGCTAAAATTCCTTCTAATTTTATATTTGTGGTCAGTCCTGCCGATATAATTATTTTCCAACTGAAGCCTCTCACGGATATCTCCCCATGCTTCTTCTCCTGTATAGGCTCTATATAATCCTGTAAGTCTAGTTTTCTCCCTTCTCTTACTTAAAGTTTCCCACCCAAGTTCCTTTAACATTTCTGATACACTACTCTTTCTCCTGAAATCCCCTGTTACAAATCTTGCTGCTTTCCTCTGCACACTATCTATTTCTTTTATTAGGTATTCTTGGTGAGGATCCCAAACACTGTTTGCATATTCCAATAATGGACGAACCATACTCAAGTAACTTTTTTCTTTTAATTCTTTGTTGCATCCTTTAAGTAGCCTCATTATGACATGTAATGATCTGTATGCTTTCCCAACAATATCATCAATATGACCCTTCCAGTGCAAATTACTTTCAAATCTCACACCTAAGTATTTGCACTTGCCATCTTTTGGGATAACTACCTCATCCAAAGTATATTCAAATTCAGTTTTAAAGCTCCTGTTTGTAAAAGTTGTAACAGTTGATTTGCCTCCATTAACCTTCATATTATTTTCTTCAACCCATTCTTGGATACTTTCAAGGTCCCTTTGTAATTCTGAACAATCCTCAATGTTGTTTATTTCTCTATAAACAATTATGTCATCTGCATACAATCTTAGTTTTGATGTTATATTGTTCCCTAAATCATTTGCGTATATTAAGAAAAGTAACGGACCGATTATACTACCCTGTGCAATTCCCTTCCAAACTTTCTCTTCCTGAGATACATTATTTCCTACTTTGACTTTCTGAACCCTTGAATTTAGAAATGCTTTTATCCAACGTGTAACCCTTACGTCCAATCCTATTCCCTCCAATTTCTTTAATAATATTCCATGTTCCACTCTATCAAAGGCTTTGGAAAGATCTATGGCTATGCAATCTAACTGACCTCCTGAATCCAACTGATCTGATATGTCCTGCTGAAATCCCACCAGTTGTGCCTCACAAGAAAATTTCTTTCTAAATCCATACTGGCTCCTCATGAACCAATTTTTATCATCACATATCCCTCTGATGTACTTTGATATTAAACTCTCCAGAATTTTACAAACTATACTGGTCAGGCTGATTGGTCTGTAGTTCTCTGGTTTCCTTTTATCACCCTTTCCTTTATAAATTGGTATTATTATAGATTCCTTCCATTCCTTTGGTATTACACTATTATTTATGACATAGTCAAAGAGAAATTTTAAATAAGGCACTATGTACCACCCCATTGTCTTTAATACCTCCCCAGTAATTTGATCACTTCCTGCTGCTTTTCCTTGCTGAAGCAGTTGGATTTCTCTGAAAATATCTTCGTTTGTGAATGAGAAGCTTCTTGTTTCCCTCTGTCTCTCTCTCTCTCTCCCTCTCTATCTTCTGTTTCGGTTTCCAACTCTTGACAATCATCTACTGAATCTCTAAATTCCCTACTAAATAGGTTTGCTTTCTCAGTATCTGTTAAATAGTGTTCACCCCCTTCTCCCACCATTGTAGGAATTTGGATTCCTTTTCCTTTTTGATTCCTGATATATGAATACAGCTTTTTCCATTTCCCTTTGTGGTCATTACCCTCTTGAAGTATGCCATTCATATAATTCTCTTTTGCTTCCTTTTTCACTCTATTCAGTTCCCTCATTAGCTGTTTTCTAGTTTCTCTACTCTCGCTACCCTCTTTGATTTTCCTGTTTACTATTCTACATTTTCTTTTTAATTTTCTTATTTCCCTTGTATAATAAACAGGGTCTGAGGTCATTTTACCCTTCTTAACAGGTACAAATCTCTTCTCTCCTTCCCAAATAATTCCTTTAAATTTAGCCCAAAGTGTATCCACGTTACTTCCTTCACTTATCCAACAACTGAATTGTGATTTAAGGTAAGTCCCAAATTCATCAACTTTAGTTTTTCTGTACAATTTCTTGTCTTGTGTAGCCCTCTTATTAAGCCTTTTTGGTACGAGTCCTACATCCATTATTACAGCCTTATGGTCTCCTATTCCTTCAATTACCTCAGTTTTATCAACAATTTCCCATGGTTTAACCAAGAATACATCTAGTAAGTTATTGAGACGAGTCGGTTCTTGTACTACTTGTGTAAATCCTCCCTCCCAAATTAACTTATTTGCCAGTTTCTGTTCATGGGCTTCACTTGCAGCTCCTTTCCATTCAACTTCAGGCAAATTTAGATCTCCCCCAATTATTACCATATCATTATTATTGTTTATACGAGTATAATCTATTATTTTTTCAAAGATTTCCATGTCTCTTTCCTCTCTTCCAGGCCTGTATGTTCCTATAATTCCCACCTCCTTCATATTATCACAAACTAATTTTATCCCTAATATTTCATCCCTTTCATCGGTAAACCATTCATGTGAACAGTAAGTTTCCTTCACCAGAATAAACACCCCCTCCATCCAGTGAACTGGGATGTTCACTCCAAATTGGAGGTGCGTGCAACGATCAGATTTCTATGCGCTAAATGGCTCAATTGCATGGACATTCACTGTGAAATCACTGCTGTATGTGGTGAGGTTGAAATTTCTCACCCATGTATTGTAAAGTGGTGTAAGAAATTTGATGCCAGATGCACGGATGTCACGGACGAATATCACGAAGGCAGACCTGCAACATCCAGTACCGTTGCAAATGTTGACCGTGCGGATGGGATAATTAGAAAGAATCAGCGCATAACCCTGCAGGAAATTGCCAGCATACTAAGCATTCTGTATGGGAGTGTGTTCTCCATTGTTCACCAGCATCTGTCAAAGATGGATCCGAGGTCTAGTCACCAATGTTCACAAGGGACAACGTTTCAAATCATCACTGGCACTTTTACAATGGTATTCTGTGGAGGGCGAAGAGTTTCTGTGGCGAATCATCGCAGGGGATAAAACGTGGGTTCACCACTTCACCCCTGAAACAAAGAGAACATCGATGCAATCACATCACCACTGCGAAAGAAGGCCAAGGTCCAACCTTCAGCAGGAAAGGTAAGACAATCAACTCAGCTTCGTATTGTCAAACGTTGAACCGGTTGCATTAGGAAATTAAAGAAAAGCAGCGGGGAAAACTGAGTGCCAGTGTGATTTTGTTGCATGATAATGCAACACCTCACATGGCCTGCCAAACATCCAAACTACTACAGCGATTCAAGTGGGAGGTATGGTAAAATCCTCCATACAGTCCACACTTAGCGCAATGTGATTATCGTGTGTCCGGTAAGCTGACAAAGGATCTCGGTGGACGACGATTCCGAAATGATGAGGAGGTGAAAGCAGCTGTCTCCAGGTGATTACAGAGCATTGGAGGTGTTTTTTACGCATCCAGAATTGAAAAGTTGGCAGACCGCTCCGAGAAATGTTTACAGTCTTTTGGGGACTATGTGGAAAAGTGAACTTTACATCACACGTTGTCACACGTTTCATACATGGCCATAACTTGGAAGTGTAACTTACTTTTTGATTCACTCTCATAAATATCCAAAAGGAAAATGATATCAGAGAGGTCTTGAAAAACTACTTCATCCATCTGATGAATGGATCAGAGGAAAAGAGAAACATACAGCTAGATGAGGAAGCCTGCTCAGAGGAGCACCTTATCACATGGACAGAACCAGAAGCACATTTTTTTACAATTTGCTTTATGTCACACTGATACAGATAGGTCTTATGGTGATGATGGGATAGGAAAGGGCTGGAAGTGGGAAGGAAGCAGCCATGGCCTTAATTAAGACACAGCCCCAGCATTTTCCTGGTGTGAAAATAGAAAACCATCTTCAGGGCTGCTGACAGTGGGGTTCAAACCCACCATCTCATGAATGCAAGCTCAAAGCTGCATGCCCCTAACTGCATGGCCAACTCACTTGGGGTAAGTGAAAGAGACAACGCAACTCACTATACATGGGAAGTAAGAGGTCTCCTCTTCAATGGGCGTGGAGCATTGTTTCTTTGGACAAAGAAGCACCTTCAATGATTTGATTTGTGTGTCCAGCAAGATACAGAATACCGTATTTACATGAATAATACCTGCCACCGAATAATCCCCGCACCCTAACTTTAGGTAGGCTTATTTTGAAAAAAAAATGCCAACTTTGACGCAAAAAACGCATCCCAATTTCATGCCTCAAATTTTTTTAAAAATGTGTGGGTATTATTCGCGTAAATACCCGTATTTACGCGAATAATACCCGCCACCGAATAATCCCGCACCCTAAATTTAGGAAGGCTGATTTTGAAAAAATAATGCCAACATTGACGCAAATGAAACTCGCACTCCAATTTCGGGCCTCAATTTTTTTTTTTTTTAATGTGCGGGTATTATTCGCGTAAATACGGTATTCTGAAAGCGAGAACACCAATGACCATTCAAGGAACAAGATAAAAATTTATGAAAGAAATGAGGAAGGAATAGTAAGTTCACTTCAATACAAACCAACTAATGCTACGTTGTGTTCTGATCCTACTGCCATCTGTTTCACACTGCAAACTCCTTCAAGTTTTGTAGGTTTCCAAGGATCAGGCCTCTCATACTCGTAGCATCCAAGTTGACCATATGTGTTCCTACCCCAGTTGTAGACTACTCCTTCTTCTGAAACAGTAAATTACATCAGGCAATATTATTACCAAATAATTATTACAGTTTGGATCAATGTCATATGGCTCATTGCAGATTAAATGGCAGTCTATTTCTCTGAAGAAGGTGCTAAACAAGAGCTTTGTAATGAGACTCAATATAAAATAGCATCACTGGCAAAAAGAACTAGCGAAGATAAAATGAGGTTGTAAGGTAGGAAGAAAGAAAGAAAGAAAAAAAGAAAGAAATTATGTATTTACGTCTTTATAAAGTGACAAAGAACTCTTAGGCAAATGATTCTTTTTTTAGATTTTTACTGCATTAATTTAAATATTGTAGTAATCAATTACAATTAATGAGAAAAAGTATACAAGTCAAATAAGGAGTAGACAATAATACAATTAATTACAATTAATGCAGGAAAAAAGGATAAATAGGGAGTAAACAATAACAGAAAAATATCATATTCATTACTTAAGAATGTCTGAGTTAATACTACAGTACCTACTAATTAGCGTAAAGTGAAACTTATTCTCTTGCATATGAGGCAAAAGGAAATAAACTGAATATTACTATGTTACAATCTCAGTTCTCTAAGAATCATATTGCTATCTCTATTCTAAGGAACCAATCCATAATCTTAAATAAGAAGAGTAAAATGTAAATGGAGACAGTTTTTGGCTAAAAACAACTCCTGATTTTCTGATGTTTTCTCATGAAATCAATACCAGCTGATGAGGTAATTTTTGCCTTTGAACAATATTTCTAATGAAGTAACAAAAGTTTTGATGGAAATGACCCCTTTTTCAAGATGAGAACAATTATGGACTTGACGAAGGACAATTACAATGATATTTTTCAGTGTGGTCAGCTGTCATACAAGCAAGATCTACCCAGTACACCATCATCTAAGTGGGGAGTGAAACTTTGGTCATTATGCAACTCATGTACAGATTATTTGTTGAAATGTAATGTACAGTACACAATGGTAAATGTGAGTCACAGGTAGACCAAGGTGATGGGCTATCTTTGCACATTGTAAAGGAACTGACATCTGGTCTCAAACATAAGGGAAATGCTGTTTACATGGACAATTTTTATACCAGTGTGCAGGATTTTAATGACTTACTGGATTCATGCATTGGTGTGTGTGACTGTCAGAGCGTATGAAGGTAGTGAAAATGACGTGGGCAAATTTGCCAAAAGTGTGGATAACACAAAATGAAAAGATGCTGGCCTACAGCTGGCAAGTTACTGTGAGAGTTAACATGCTGTATACAGTAGGTAGTGCTGGGATACAACAAGAGCAGGTGAATTCAAAGAAAGGAAAACATTCAGGTGATGCACAATAAAAGCATGCAAGGTGTTGACCACTTTGATCATTATTGTTCTACTTAACCACTTGCTACATGTACCCTGAAGTGGTACATGGCACTGTGTCACTTTATTATTGAAGTTGCTCTCACAAACAGATGTACTGCTAATAACATTCAGAACCCAGAAAAATGGGTTATCCCATAGAATATTTTTGGAGAACATTATTCACAGCCTCCTGAAAAATGATGAGCACACAGAATACCAAAGAAAAGGGGAAGAAAACACTTAATCCCTACTTTGGTAGCCAGAATGACAAGAGAGGCACTTTCCAAAACAATTTTAGGACAATAAACACAAACCTAATTGTACTGTGAGTTCTATAATACTAGAAAGTGAAAGGGTACCAATGTAAGCAAACAAGCTACTTTTGTGAAAATTGTCTAGAGCATCTGCCCTTGTGTATTGTGCTGAAGTATCACACTCTGAAACATTACAAAGAGTAATGCATGTGCCACTAAAGTACTGATTTTCAGAGCTGCTGAGTAATTCTGTGATGAAATAAATCACTAACGTTGATTTATCACCAAAAATAACCTCACAATTTTTGTTTTTGCAGTGTATTTCTGTGGTGTAAACAGAAAACCCATTTTGAGGTCAGACTAATTTAGAAGGTAAAAGAAAGTAGAAACCAAAGGTTCTGAAATTATTTCCCAAACTGTATAATTTATACTGTTTTTATGGTGGTGTATATACAACATCATTTCCATAGTGTCAAATACGTATGTTCCAATATTACTTCTTAGTGTTAAAGGGTATACCAGTGAACAATGTCATAATTTTTCCATGTTTTATTATTTTTTACAATATATATTCTGCAGAGTCAATGATAAAATACACTCATCATCATCATCATTTCCCATTATCCAGCTGTAGCCTGGTAGGGGCAAATATGGTTCCTCTTCACTTTCTTCGGTCTTTCCACCACTCCTCCTCGAACACTGTGTCCCAGTCCAGGTTTCTTTCTCTAATACTGCATTGGATTGTGTCCTTCCATCTCAATCGTGGTCCTCTGCGGCCTCTCCTTCCTTGCATTTGCATAACTTTTTTTGGCATTCTTTAATCACTCATTTGCTTTATGTGCCCAAACCATCTTAATTGGCTCTTCTCAATTCTATCATTCATTTTTTCCACTCCAATTTCTCCTCAGATTTTCTCATTCCTTATTTTGTCTCTTCTACTTTTCTGTATCATAATCCTCAAGAACATTTCGGCTGCCTGTATTTGATCCTCATCCTTCTTTGTCATTGTCCGAGTTTCTGCTCCATAAGTTGTTATGGGTACGTAATACATCTTGTACATAGTATCATTTGCTTCCCTTGGCATATTTTTGTCCCATAACATGTTTCTTACACTAAGGTAGAAACTGCTTCCAGCTTGAATCCTCTTACTAATTTCAGCATCCAGTTGAGCATTCTCCATTAATTCACTCCCCAGTTATTTGAACGTCTCCACTACTTCCAGGGGCTTGTCTGCAAGTCTAATCTGACCTTTTCCTTCTTTCTCGCCTCTAGTCATAACAAGAGTTTTACTCTTTTCTACACTTATTTTCAATCCACATTCTTCGATCTTCCCATTCACTACATCTAACTGGTCTTGAACATCCATGTCCTCTTCTCCCCAAATCGAAATATCATCTGAAAATAAAATGTCCATTTCTCTTCCTCCATATGCTGCTTTTGCTGTTCTCATGATGTCATCCATTACTATTGTGAACACGATTGGCGATAGAACACTTCCCTGTCTCAGCCCACTAGTGATTTTGAACCAACTTGTCCTGCCCTCTAAAAATACAATCTATGAGCAAAATAATGACCAGAACATCTGGCTCATTGGGTCCTGGCTACTTTTAAACAGCCACGATGCTTTGGAGTATGCCAGCAAATGGGCATCACATCCATCACTGAGAAGGCATGGGAAAAACGTCTGCAGTGATATGGACCTGTAATTGCATGCTACTCCTGGAACAGATGCCGATTTTACCCACACGGGGATGTTCAATGCAATGCTGGCATGATCCACCAGTAAGTGCTGACATGAAGACTTTCAACTTAAGACCACATGATGCCCAAGATTATGCAAAATGGCAAGCCAAGATTAAAATAGTGGACCCTGCACCAGTGGAGAAATGAGAAGAAGAAGAAGAAGAAGAAGAAGAAGATAGGTATATTTTCCACAGTGTCAGATATGCATGTTGCATATCATCATCGCTACTACAATCACTTGACCCCACTGTCTTCTCTGTTGCCAAGATTTATTACAGAGTTATTAATTATGACATCTTCCATTATGCCATCTTTTCCCCAATGACAGCCTTGTATTTGTTGCACTTTACGACAGAAAGTAGCCCAGTAGGCTTTTGTAATGGCCGCTATTTCTTTATGAACCAATGTTTGGATTCTTGTTAGGAAATATTGCCTGTTGCATTGTGTAACCTTGCATAGTCTTTTATTTTACATCAAGAAAGTTCAATTGGATTCAAGTCGCACATGTAGGGTAGTAATCCCATGACAGTATGTCTAGAACTGGCAAATAGATTATCAATATAATATTTCTTTTCTTTAGGTCATATTTTTTAATGAGAGAGAGAAGAGTGTTTCTCATATTGTCGTAACAGGGCATGTTATGTCTAGTCAGTTAGTCTAATGTATCCCATCTCCCTTTTTAAGGACCACTGTGGAGGCAGTTTGTCAACTTGTTTCCAGTGGTAGGGGGCATTGTCCATTATTTTTTCTCATTATGTGCTGTCTCTGTGTTGGAGATTAGCGATCATCAATGCAATCCTTTTTCTTTCGAGGCTCCCAATTTGAAACGGAGATGCTGAGTCAAGTTCAAACCATTCCCGCAAATTCTTGAGTCAGTCTGTACCAGCCTTTGATCTTGCCTTCTATGATTAGCTGCTGGAGGAGGTACTTGTTGTTTTGAATCACTGTCCATTATGATGAAAGAAAACATATCCATTTTTGTGAGGCTGGGAATTGCCCTCTTCTTGACCCACTTCTCAAAATTCTCTGAATTCATCTGGCCGTGATAGTCACCCGTAGTGTTATCTACCTTGTAAATCAGCTCACAGCCTTTTATAAAACCAGGTGCACCTCCAATATGTACAAATGTTAGTCTGTTTGAAGCCATTACATTTATTAACACTGCTACAACATCAGTATTTCCTAAAAGTCAAATTTGCATCTGGCCATCTTTTGTCTAGATATAATATTGGCATAAGTTCATGACTGAATTTTCTAATTTTCTGTAGCTATGAACACCTCCAATTAACAATATTCTCTCTCTCTCTATCACTAGTACTGTATTCACCATGCTGCACACTGTTTCCATCTAAGCCCCATCTCCTTCAATATCTGCCTTAATGCTGTCGTCTTCCACTTAAAAGCAATCTGTTCTTCTAATACAGAAAGGAATTTCTTACACAAAGGCACTACCTTCTGTCATAAATAAAAGTTTTTTAAATTGTATCTTTCATCACCAGACTCGTATTATTCTTGAAGGCAATTTCTTCAGTAATCCCTCTGTTGACCTGCTGAGCCTAACACAGACGGAGGTTTTCTTTCAGGGTTTTCTCCCTTAGCCTTTGGTGTCCAGTCACCTCAACTTGCAAGGCAGCAGGTTGTACTCGTATTAATCCCTGAATACAGGGCTGCCTCTTCCGCCATCTCCACCGTACCGAAGTCCACCTTCTCCAATGTAGAAGTCGTTGAGGTCTTCACTCGTAACCCTGAGCTGGGACCCTTCCCAGATGCTACACACCGGGTCAGTGTGCTCTGGGACTCTCACAGGCAGGGGTGCCACTCCCTGGGCAGGGCTGCCTCCGAAAAGGGTCCCTACCATGCAAGAAGATCCTTACATCAAGCAAGAACGTGGGGAGATCAACATGAAATAGAGGAGAAGCTGTCACTTTACAGAAAGAAAAAATTACAGGTCAAACAGTTGGTTGTAGCTGAAAAGCAGAAATGCAAGGAAGATCTGGCTACCAAAATAACGCAGGATGGAAATAAAAAAAACCTGTTATACAGTATTGTTAAGAATAGAAGAACTCAAAATGAATCTATCCAATCTGTAGAACTTCCTAATGGTGAGGTGACTAGGGATAAGACCAAAATATTACAGGAGTTCCAAAGGCACTTTGAAACTTTGGAGAACTGTTATGAAAATGTCACCCCATTAGACGACAAACCTTATGATTTTGGCAGCACAAATACCACTAATCTGACATGGTTGGAAGTAGAGACAGCAATATCTAAGCTGAAAAACAACACATCAACTGGATCAGATGAATTGTTGAGATGATCAAAGCACTAGGAGAAGTAGGACAACAGTGGATGTACAGGGTACTAAATAGAATCTGGAAAGAGAATGTAATACCCAATGACTGGAAGCAAGGAGTCATCATCCCATTGTTGAAAAAAGGTGATAGAAAGAAATGTACCAACTACAGAGGTATAACTCTGCTGTCACATGGCCTCAAAATCTACGAATCCATCCTTGAGAGCTGGATTAGAAAATATGTTGAACCTACACTTGAGGAGGAACAACATGGATTTAGACCTCATAGATAAACTATAGACCTCATTTTTGCCACCAGAATGCTCTATGAGAAGTATTGGGAGAAAGTTAAAACACTTATAACTGTTTTTCTGGACATCGAGAAAGCATATGACCATGTACCACGCAGGCATATATGGGAATGTTTGAGACATAAGAAAGTGCCCGATGACATCATAGCATGAGTACAACGATTATATGATGAAACCAAGTGTTGTGTTCAGGTCCAGGATGGAAGGTCAGGTTGGTTTGAAACAAAGAGTGGAGTCCAGCAAGGAAGTTGTCTTTCACGACTTCTCTTCATAATCATAATGGATGAAGTTTTAAAAGTGGTCCAACAACTAATGCCATGGTTTTTGCTGATGATGTAATGGTATGGGGTGAGACAGAAGCAGAAGTACAAACTAGACTAGATCTCTGGCATGAAACTTTTACAACCTTAGGTCTCAAAATCAGCAAAACAAAGACAGTTGGCTTGGTGATGAGTAGAAACTCTCCAACTGTTCATCTAAGAATTGGAGATGAGGAGGTGGATATTGTAGACAAACTTCCAGTATTTAGGTAGTGTTCTGTCATCAGATAATACCATACATCAAGAGATTAGTAACAGAATACAGAAAGCTTCCAAATTCTATCACGCTGTACGTCAAATACTTCGGGATGAAAGATTTCTGTTAGTTTCCAAGATCAGCTTGTACTAAATATATCTAGTACCTATATTGACATATGGCCTGGAAGCAGCAACACTTACTGGACCAACAAAGAGTCGTCTTCAGGCAACAAGTTTCTCTGTTCTTGCCTACAAAAAGCAAAAATGGATAAAATAAGGAATGTGGATATCCGACAACAGCTTGGATTGGAAAGAAGCTTGCTGGAGACTCTAGAAGTGAAGAGATTGCAATGGTATGGTCACATGAAAAGAATGAACCCTTACAGGACTCCTCGAACATACTTTGACCACAATGTTCCTGGGAAGAGACCAAGAGGAAGCCGAAGACCTTGTGATGTTGGGGAAAAACAGATAATGAAGGACCTTGAAATTAGAGATGTGAACTGGTGTCGCATATATCAGCAGCATCTGTGGATGGATAGAACAAACTGGAGGAGGCTCGTACACAACCGCACTTGGCTTGCTGGAGCAAAGAAATGATGATGATGATGATGATGATGATCACCAGACAATCCAAGTCATATATTTCTGGTCTCAAGGACTCAGGCCATGGCTGTTTCTTGCCTGGCGTGGACAAGATACTGTCCTTGTCACTACTGCTAAGTTCGTTTCTAATATACCATATTGTTCACTCTAAAACATTATAGTACTTCGCAGCCCTAAGTATAGGTTTGGTTGTAGGTACTGGGAGACATTTATTCTGAGCTTCATCATCAAATAACATAATAATTCCTGCAATTTTCTAGCCTCACTGTAAATTGTTTTACCTTCAGTCTCTTTCCCACCATATTACAGATGCATACCTATGTATACCTAGTTCACTATGGCCTATAATAAAAACTACAAATTATAACATTACTCCCTATAACACACTGATAAATACATGTCTAAATACACCCACTTACACGTCCGAGTGCTTGCTTGGCCATCTCTTCACACAAACATAGTACAGTAATTTTTGCAAAAAGAACAATCAGTTACCATTAATTTATCACAAGAATAAATTTTGTATTTTTTCCATATTTTGCTGGTTATTTTTACAGCATATTCTTACAGAGTGTCAATAATATTCTTAAAATACTACTTTTCAATGATTTCCAATTTCTATTTAAGAAGAAAATCACATTCTTTGAGGTAGAAATCAATATCTAATTTTTATTGCTTACTTAAATGTTTTCAGAGTAAAGCTCCAAATTACATTTGGCATCATAGGGCTTACAGGAAATTTAATTTTAAATCCTGCTTGTCTGCTTCCTTTTTTATATGATTAACACCTAACCCATCATTATGGCTTTTATTGGATAAAGCATGCGCCAAAACTTAGAAGGTATATTCTTTTCCCTGGATAAATTCCAGAGTTACCATGAAAATTTACATGAACTTTTTATATAAAACTGAATTCTAAATAGACTTGGAGGGTCTCTTTTAATAGGACTTACAGTTCAAGCAGTATATTCACTTTTAAGTGTCCCAGAAACATGTTTTTTTGACTTGCTCTATTTTTATTTACACTAATTCCTCCCCATAAACCAGCAAAATTATATAGGGCCTACGGAGTGTAAATGCTCAATTAATAAAGCTAACAAAAACATATATGTATAGGAAATAGACGAAGAACAGCGATGAAGGGTGCTGTCAAAAATTATAGACCTATATATTTCTCTTATGTGTACTCTAGTCAGCTAAGGATAACATGATGGCAAGAATAATTGGTGGCCATACAAATTTTAGTGAAAAATGGAAGAGTATGTATAGGTACTTTAAGGCAGAAACAGGTTCCAAGAAGGACATTTCAGGAATCATTAATGAACAAGGGGAATGTGTATGCGAGGATCTTCAAAAGGCAGAAGTATTCAGTCAGCAGTATGTAAAGATTGTTGGTTACAAGG
This sequence comes from Anabrus simplex, assembly GCF_040414725.1. Taxonomy (NCBI): domain Eukaryota; kingdom Metazoa; phylum Arthropoda; class Insecta; order Orthoptera; family Tettigoniidae; genus Anabrus; species Anabrus simplex. Next base: position 166,773,125 of record NC_090271.1, read on the forward strand.
ATAATGTCTAGATAGAGGAGGTGACTAATACTAAAGAAGTATTAAAATTTACCTATGACAGCAATGACATTTACAGTAAGAAACAAAAGTTGAGAACTAGAAAAGCAGCTGGAATTGATAAGGTTTCAGGGGATATACTAAAGACAATGGGTTGGGATAGAGTACCATATCTGAAGTACTTATTTGATTATTGTTTGCATGAAGGAACTTTACCAAATGAATGGAGAGTTGCTATAGTAGCCCTTGTATATAAAGGAAAGGGTGATAGACATAAAGCTGAAAATTACAGGCCAGTCAGTTTGACATGCATTGCATGTAAGCTTTCGGGAAGCATTCTTTCTGATTATATAAGACATGTTTGTGAAATTAATAACTGGTTTGATAGAAGGCATTTTGGGTTTAAGAAAGGTTATTCCACTGAAGCGCAACTTGTAGGATTCCAGCAAGATATAGCAGATATCCTGGATTCAAGAGGTCAATTGGACTGTATCGCGATGGACCTGTCTTAGGCATTTGATAGGGTACATCATGGGAGACTACTGGCAAAAATGAGTGCAATTGGACTTGACAAAAGAGTGACTGAATGGGTGGCTCTGTTTCTAGAAAATAGAACTCAGAGAATTAGAGTAGGTGAAGCTTTATCTGTCCCTGTAAAAATTAAGAGGGGAATTCCTCAAGGCAGTGTTATTGGACCTTTATGTTTTCTGATATATATACATCAATGATATGTGTAAAGAAGTGGAATCAGAGATAAGGCTGTTTGCAGATGATATTATTCTGCACAGAGTAATAAATAAGTTACAAGATTGTGAGCACCTGCAAAATGACCTCGATAATGTTGTGAGATGGACAGTAGGCAATGGAATGATGATAAACGGGGATAATAGTCAGGTTGTGAGTTTCACAAATAGGAAAAGTCCTCTGTGTTGATGGAGTGAAAGTTCTGTTTGGGGATCATTGTAAATACCTAGGTATTAATATAAGGCAAGATCTTCATTGGTGTAATCACATACATAGGATTGTAAATAAAGGGTACAGAACTCTGCACATCGTTATGAGGGTATTTAGGGATTGTAGTAAGGATGTAAAGGAAAGGAATATTTGTCTCTGGTGAGACCCCAACTAGAGTATGGTTCCAGTGTATGTGACCCTCACCAGGATTACTTGATTCAGGAACTGGAAAAAATCCAAAGATAAGCAACTCAATTTGTTCTGGGCGATTTCCGACAAAAGAGTAGTGTTACAAAAATGTTGCAAAGTTTGGGCTGGGAGGACTTCTGAGAAAAGAGACGAGCTGCTCAACTAAGCGGTATGTTCCGAGCTGTCAGTGGAGAGATGGCATGGGAGTGGTGTCTTTAAAAGTAGGAAAGATCACAATATGAAGATAAAGTTGGAATTCAAGAGGACAAATTGGGGCAAATATTCATTTATAGGAAGGGGAGTTAGGGATTGGAATAACTTACCAAGGGAGATGTTCAATAAATTTCCAATTTCTTTGCAATCATTTAAGAAAAGGCTAGGAAAACAACAGATAGGGAATCTGCCACCTGGGCGACTGCCCTAAATGCAGATCAGTAGTGACTGATTGATTGATTGATTGACTGAAAGATTTACATGCATGTCAATACAGTAAGTCACTGCTCACTATATATTTTTTCAGCATGTATATATATATAGCCTATAATAATTAAGAAGAAATATGTTTTCTAATGGTGAAAAAATTACTGAATTTGGCTGAGTGATTCTTGAGATTAGTGTCCAAAAACAAATAAACTCACAAATGTAAGTCTGTTGGAAGCCATTATATTTATTAACATCACCACATCATCAGTATTTCATAAAGGTCAAATTTGTAACAGGCCATCTTTTAGCTAGATATAATATTGGCATAACTTCCCGACTGAATTTTCTAATTTTCTGTAGCAATGAACACCTCCAATTTACAATATTCTCTCTCTCTACCACTATAATTTAAATATGGATAATGTTCTTTCTCGCTAAAGGTTTAATGTCACACTAACCTTTTGAAGGTTTTCATTGATGCAAGGAAGGGAGCCTAGGATTGGGAAGGTAGCGGCCGTGACCTTGATAATTCAAGTGCAGCAGCATTTTCCTGGTGTGAAAATGGAAAACCACCTAAAACCATCTACAGGGCTGCCAACGTTGGGATTCAGACCCACCATCTCCAAACTGCAAGTCCACAGCTACGTAACCCTAAGTGCATGGCCAACTCACTCGGTTATCGATAATGTGATCCTGCACATACCCAAGTGACTGTCCATACTTCAACTAAACTAAACAACAATCCATCCCATTAACTCTGTCAGTAACAATAACAAAGGAAGACAAGGACTTACCTGTGACCAAAACTGTATGAGACCAACCACAATAAACTTTACATCCTGTGGGTAGCATTTCTTTTGAGAAGGGCTGGATCTCTACAGGGCTGAGAATAACAGGATATGATACTGGATCCAGTCCTAACTGTCCATGCCTGTTATCACCCCAAACATACAACTGGCCAGAATCAGTCACGGCGACGGTATGATGCTGGCCACAGGCGATACTCTGCACTTTATTCACACCTGGAACTATTAAAAGTATAACTAAAATTAGGAAAGTTATCTGCACAGAACTGATAATATTATTGTTTAATACAAGTTTCAAAGTATAACCCATTGCATGAGTCTATGCTGTTTACTGAAATGTAGCAGCATCCCAGGGGACTAACCGGGCAGAGAGATAAACTCCATATCACAGCATTATTGACATTAGTAAATTAAACTAATTCAAATACAGAGTTCAAGTGAGCTACCGCAGAGTGGCGCTAGTGGAGCCTAACACCAATTCTACCTGGTCAGCTGTGTTAATGGAGGTTACGCTGATACGCAAATACTCGTATACAACACCCAAATGTCAGCACTAATTTCCTTTTCGGCTCACAGTTTCCTTCAGGTGATAGTGCCTGGTCATCCGAACTGAGTGAATGCATGATTCCAAAGTGTCGCTCCTAGGGATCCTTAGTGTGCTTTCCTGTCAATACATATGCATAACCTCTTTTTTCAGAGCCACTCGCTCATTTCTAATGTACTTTGAAGTGTTACCATCAAGAATTCCATGGTCCTGGATGAGGCACACATGTCTGCAGATGTTAGGGTTTGAAGGAAAGTGAAGACAGTTCTGTGGGGTGATGAGCTTTTATAGAGAGCCTTGGAAGGTATGAATGCATTGAGTGGATCAGAAATATTGTTCAAGTCACTTATAAATGCCTCAGTGTCCTTACTTCCTACAAATCCTGTCAGTCCTATTTCTCGACAAAATATTAGTTCTTTGGGAAATTTATTGCTGAATAGTTGGAATGATAGCATGCCATTCATTCTTTGAAAGGAGGAAGGATCTAAATGAGCTCTTGTCAGCTTGGGAGAAGCCCTAAGTCCTGCATATGCAAAGAGATCTTCCTTAAACAGTTCCCTATAAAAGTCACAATTCATATTTTTGCTATTGTATGATAGTCCTACTTTATCATGGAAAAAGTTTCTTATACATTTCAATGTATGCAAAAAAAGCTGCAAGAGCCCAGATTTTCCATTTTACATCTGATGGATTCAAAATATCACATTGTGCTTGATTTCCCTTCTCATTAATTCCTAAATATTTCCAGGCTTTCTCATTTGACTGACTATCACCACACATGAAACCTACCATTCTCGCTCCAGAGTTCTCTAGTTGCAGTGTAACCTGAATGAGAATTTTATCAAGGATATATCCTGGAGTAGCATTTCTGCTTGCACAAATGGCGATAGGTTACACCGACTTCTGTAAATACCGTACAACCATAAAAACTAATGCATGATTTACCATCTGATTTCTTTCACCTAAAATTGACCAAACTATCTACTTTCAGTGCAGAACCATTAAATCAGATCTTTTCTCGTATTTTAACCTCATTGAATATAACTGCTCCATGCCATTTATTCACGTCTGTTTCTTACTAAGCCGGCTCCGTGGTGTAGGGGTAGAGTGTCTGCCTCTTACTCGGAGGCCCCAGGTTCGATTCCGGCCAGGTCAGGGATTTTTACGTGGATCTGAGGGTTGGTTCAAGGTTCACTCAGCCTACGTGATTAGAACTGAGGAGCTATCTGACGGTGAGATGGCGGCCCAAGTCTAGAAAGCCAAGAATAATGGCCAAGAGGATTTGTCGTGCTGACCTCATGAAATTTTGCAATTTGCAGGCCTTCGGGCAGAGCAGTGGTCGCTTGGTAGGTCAAGGCCCTTCAGGGCTGTAGTGCCATGGGATTAGGTTTTATTTAGTCCTAAAAATAATCTGAAATAGCACTTATACAATGAGGTTTTACACCGTAAGGAAATTTAAGTCCTTGGCAGAGTTTCCTCAAATCGTTTTATGAGGGAAGAGGTAACAGATTATGCTGCAGACAGTGCATATATCCTTTAAGTGATTTTATTGTAAGTAATAAACTCTCTAAAAGAAAGTCACTACTGTACCTTATACAACTGGGAGATATTACATGGCATTTCCTTAACATAGTGTCCATAATATTTTTTTGCTTCTTACTAAGAAATTTAAATTTTGATAGCCAGCTCTCAGCATACATACTTTTCAGTTGTTGTTGGTAAGCTGCTTGCAGCACTTCACCCCCTCCCCTCTTTTTAAATGCATCCAATAGTTAAGAACTCTCCTTACACATTCCAATTTGATATATTCCCTACACATTAATATCACCCCAGCATTCGCTGTGCATTGTGGGAGTCGCATTACTGCCTTGATAAATTTACAAATAATTTGATGTAGTATATCTCTTTTTTCCTCAAGACCCCATAATTCAGCCTCATACAGTACTCTACTTAACACTAACCTTGATATTTTATCATTTATCCCCAGGAACTTCATCTCTAGAATTTAAGAAAATGAGAGGGCTGCAATCCACTTCCAATTTGCTCTCTTTATTTGATCTTCCCATCCACCTCTTCTGTTTATAATCACTCCTAGATATTCTAACTTATCTACTTGTTCGATCCTCTTCCCCTGAACCACCCATTTCACTTCATTCTTTCTTCCCCTATTCTTGCGCATTACTATCACCTTTGATTTATTTCCATTAATTTTCAGGGACCACTTCCTGGCATATTCTGAGACTGTATTCAAACTCCTCTGCATTCCCCCCCCCCGTTAAGGTCAGTAGAATCACATCATCAGTCAAAACTAATGCTGGGATTTGTAACTCGTTTACTACCTTCACTGCCTAGTTATTTCCTCCGTGCCCTTGCAATATGTCGCTTATGAATAATAAAAACAGAATCGGCGATCTTGCATCCCTGTTTTAATCCCATCTTGCAATCTATCAGACTACTTATTATATTTTCTTCCAGTTTAATGCAACAATAAACATTCTGATATAGGGCCTCAATCGCTCGGATAATCTTTCTTGCCACCCCCAACCTTCCTAATTTTTTTATTAATGCTCTTCTACTCACTGTATCGAATGCTTTTTCAAAATCTATGGCAGCTAAGTATATTTTACCTCTTTCCCTGTTCAGGTACTTTTCTAGGATCATCTTCACTGTCATTATATTATCTGTTGTCCTTCTACCCTTCCTAAAACCACCCTGAAAAAGTGACAATACCGAATTCTCTACTGCTCAGTCCCTCAATCTATTTGCTAGAATGCCTGTATAATTCTAGCTTAAGGAGTCCAGTACAGTTATCCCTCTATAATTACTCGGGGGATTTTTGTTATCTTTCATCTTAATGATTGGGCATATAATCTGCTTCCCACTTTTTTGGAAATTTACCGCTGTCGAAGATCCTGTTAAATAATTTTACTATGCCCTCTATAATCTGCCTGTATTTACCTATTTCTTTCCAAAACAAGTTGTTGATACCATTACTTCTCCCTGCCGACCTACCCTTAAGTTTACCCATCACTTCTAGTACTTCCTCTTTTGAAATTTCTTTATCAAATTCATATATCGTTACCTCTATATCTCTCCATAACACCTTTTCTCCCTCTACATAATTCCATATGTCCTTCACTCCTAATAATTCGCAGTAGTAGTTCACCCACTGATTGTAATCATTGCTCGGTTTATCAAATCTCTTCCCTCCCTTATTAATTTTGTTTATTCTATCCCATACTCTCTCGGGTTGAATCACCCTACACTCCCTATTTATTAACTCTGTTTCTTCCTTCATCCATAATTTCTTCCTCTCAACAATTTTAAGTTTGTATTCTTTCCTTAATTTACAGAAAACTTCTCTTTCTGCACTTTCATGACTATTTTCCTTAATTCTTCGCACTCCTTGTTATACCACCCTTTCTCCCTCTAGTCTTTCTTCTCTTGCCTCTGTCTGTTTGAGCTACCCTTTTAACTGAGTATTCAATTAATCCGAACTCTCTGTCAATGTTGTCTTCACTCAAAGCTACTTCCCAACCACATCTAATTAATTGTAGCTTTTTTTCCATAAGGGCATCTAATTCCCGTTTTGTATTTTCTGTCCATTTATATTTAATGTAACTTTTAACCTTCTCAATACTCCTCTTTTTCTCTTCATCACTTACCTCTCCCACACTTCTTTCTATCAACACTCAGGACGGTGCATGATGGGATACAACCCAGTCTCCTACCTTCATCCGTTTGATTCTCCCTAACATATCTTAGAGCTAATTACTAAATCAGTAATGCTTCCTCCCTGAGCTGTAATATACATCAATTTCCCTTCCCTATCCTCATCACACCAACCATTCAGAATGTAGAATTTTCCTGCTGTGCACAATTGTTTTACTCCGTAATTCTTTCTTTATCTTCACTTCATCTTCCTCCCCTCATTTTCATCTCATCCTCTTTGCTGAACATTGGGCTCTGCTCACCTATCCTAGCATTCCAGTCACAAATAGCAACATTCCATCTTCTTCAAATTTCCCACTTATGATACTAGTTTCCAATAATAAATCCTCAAAAAATTTATCATTAACATATAAGGAACTCTTGGGGTGACAGTATGTAAAAGCCAAGCATACGTTCTTTAGTCTCCCATTTTCCCTCCCCATATTAAACCTAAGCCAGACCACTGCTTCCAACTCGTTCTCAATGTCCTCTATTAATTCACTAATCTCTTCCTTTATTAACACCATCTCCCCTGGCGTTCTACCCTTATTGCACTCTTTTCTCTTGGACTTATACTTGACCACAAGCCCCCTCCATGTTACCTCCTTTCCTATTTCTAACCACGTCTCTATGAGCGCCACAATGTCAAAGCTTTCCACTACTTTTTTGACCTCCTTATTACCTGATTTACTTAACAATCCTTCAATATTTACAAACCCTATTCCAATCTAGTTATAACTTGCCCTCCCGTACTTCTCCATTTCCTCCCTTATTTTTACTTCTTGTTACTATGTCCCTCTCTACTTCTACCTCCATTCCCTCTTTTCTGGACATTTGGGGATGCTCTTTGCCCTCCTTACCTTTTTTCTTACCCCATAGGTCTCTTAAACTCAGACTTCTCCCTTTGTTCATAGCTTCTCTTCCTTTCATTTCGTCCCTCGAACCTTCACCTTTGTTATGCACGTGTCCACTGCACTCTGTACTTGCCGTTTCTTGAGAATTTCCCTCCACCACCACCTCTTGAATCCTCGTTTCTGTTCCCGCACTGCACAGGCCACTGACCCCTGCGTTGAGCTCGACTCTTACCTTGTCTCGTTCCACCGCTCGATCTGCAACCTGCCTTCCCTCTTGCCTTGTCACCATGTCTTCTTCCTGCTTGAGCTTCTCTTCCATTACTTGCAGTTTCGTCACTGGCCAAACTCGTACCAATCTGCCACTGGATACTACCAGCTGTTGGCCCCTTATGTGCACCCTCAGCCCTTGATGTCTGACTCTCATTAAATGTCTTTAAAATTTTCAAATTCTCACTCCCTTCTCTTCCCATGTCTCTTTTGACCCAAATTTTCTCCCCTTGTAAATGGCGTTTCTTAGCACTATGTCAGCCATCAAGGTAGATAACAGCTTCACTTTTATTGTCTGTATCCTCGCACTTTGTCTATCTTTTCTGCGTCATTGATGTCCACTTCACTGAAATTAATTTTCATTCTGTTCTGTATAATTTCTACCACTTTATAAATTATGTCCACTTTGTTTTCTTTCTTGTCTTCCTGCACACCATATATAAATACACATTTCTTCATGCGTTCCTTGTTGCTGGTTTCTGCTTCTTTCTTCAGTTTCGACACTTCCTCTTCCAGATTTTTTACTTTCTCTCTCCTTCTCTGTTGCTGGAACTGTTTCCTAAATGTGGCAACAGCTCTCATCTCTCAGATGTCCACTTTATCTGCCTGCCTCTCAACACTTCTGACAGTGGATGCAGTTCTCAGGACAGGGTCTCCTGGACAGGAAGTTGCATTGCAGTGTTTCCTTCCCAGTCGGTGTCCGGCAGTGAAGTCATATTCCTGAAGGCATTGCACCCACCGAAAAAGTCTGTCCCTCCAGATTTTTCAAGTTCACAAGCCACGTCAAGGTAGAATGGTCAGTGTGGATGCTCAAGATGGTACAGCTATCTAAACAGGTATTTGTGGAAGTGCTCCAGCATCTTGACAATGGCCAGTAGTTCAAGGAAGGTAATGCAGAAGTACTTCCTCTTGGCACTGGCTAATGCCATGCTGTAGTGTGCCATCATATTTTCCTTTCCATTCTGGATCTGGGATAGCACCCCATCAGTCCCACAGTGCTGGTGTTGGTGCTGATAATGAACTTCTCTCCAGGCTTGAGATAACCCAAAACAGGTACAGAGACTTCAAGGTGCTCACCTAAAACTGAACCCTGAGAAGTGCCAACAATTCCAGCAACAGATATGCTACCTATGGTACTCCTTAACCTTTTCACTCCAAAGGATCTTTCTGCTTATGCATGCCCCATCCCGGGTTATTTTGGATAATTTTACACTAGCTGAAATAAGCTAATATTTATTTTATATATACAACTATTTACAAAGTTTTATGACCAAAAATGAAATTAAAACATTATCCCTTCACATTTTCATCGAAACTTCACTACTGTGGGGTAAATTTCCATGCAGGGGTGTACACAACGTGAAGCACTACACTTGACACATTCATATCTAGTTTCCTTCCTCTTATGGCTTGTCTTATTTGTCCTATGTGAATAACGTAATGAATATTTCGTATTCGGTAGAATGTTCGTTGAGGTTAAGTTCGTCCCTAATGCCAGACTAGGTTGGGTCAAAATCATGTTTTATTGGTGTAAAATTTGCGTCATTTATCCAGGTTCTACGAGAAATTGTATGTGGTGGCAATAACCTCGGTCATTTCTGTACCATGTGATCAAGTTCTATTTCTAATTCCTCCTCCTCCCCACCTTCAGATAAATCACTCCTACTATCACTTTCCACAGAATCATTCACTAATATATCATCCACACTATCCTCGTTATACTCAGACTCGTCATCATTACCTAAAACATCTAAAATATCACTTTCCGTCAAACTTTGTTTACTAGTGCTTGTGGATGCAGCCATGTTGGATGACTCAAGACAGCTGTCAAAGTATAGTGTAAAGGTCGAGACTAAATATACGGCGCTTGCGATGTATCGAGATAGCTGTATTCTTCTCTGAGCATTGTCAGATGATGCCATCTCACGTTCAGCGACAGAACTGGAACATACGACCAAATTCAGCACCGGGAGAGAGAGGGGCATTTGAAATATGAGTTAACTCGTGGTTGGGACAGCGGAAGACACTCGGATGTACGAGTTAACTCGGGCGTGGGAGTGAAAAGGTTAAGTGACTCCAATGTGTGTGGCCTCTGTCTCTGGTGTCCAACAGAACGGCTTCTTCTTTTCTGTGAGCTGAGAGAGTGGCTTTGAGATGTTGTCTTTTGGCACAGGCCAGTCTCAACCGGTTTCTAGATTTTCCAGGTCAGTGGCTACTTCCTCCAATGACACAATGTACCATAGGTAGCACATCTCTTGGTGGAACTGCTGGCACTTCTCAGGGTCCAGTTTTAGGCGAGCACCTTGAAGTCTCTGGAGGTTTTTCAGGTGCTCCTGTCACAATGATGTCATGTAGGTAGATCAGGCAGGCATCATGCGTGAACCCTTCCAGCATGGACTCCATCATCAGTTTGAAAGCTGCAAGAGCTTAACACAGTTTGAGTAGCAATACGCAACTGAACCTTAAGCCTTAATCAGCAGATACATAAGTTAAGCAAATTAAGGAAAAGTATATTAGAAAAAACACAAACTTGTTAGCAAAAGGTTGCTAATAATAGAGAACAATGTCAGGCTCCATGGCTAAATGGTTAGTGTGCTGGCCTTCAGTCACAGGGGTCCCAGGTTCGATTCCCGGCAGGGTCAGAAACGTTAACCATCGTTGGTTAATTTCGCTAGCACAGGGGCTGGGTGTATGCATCGTCTTCATTTCATCCTCATCACAACACAATACGCAGGTCGCCTATGGGCGTTGAATCAAAAGACCTGCACCTGGCAAGCCAAACATATCCTTGGAAACACCCAGCACTAAAAGCCATAAGCCATTTCATTTCATAGAAAACAATGACATCCAGGATATACAATTGGAACCAATAAAAGAAAGCATATAAAAAAGTACAAATTGCTGTGAAATGGGAGTACCTATGTATAATAAACTGACAATGGTAAGACAACTTCTGATTTGTAATTTCTTGCCAGTTTTGACTCAGTTAATCTATAACTGTTAGGCTCTTCAGTCTGCCGAAACTAATTTTGAGTAATACATTTATAAACTACACAATTCATGTGTAGTTGAAGACATACAAGGAGACTGGTAGCCTGTGCAATGCTAAATGAATAACCTGGGCAGGACCATTGGCTGAGACTGCAGAACATGTGAGAGAAGCCTATGCCAGGAGTGCAAGTCAGGAATTACAGATGTCTCAGTCAATTGCCTGGCGAATTCTATTCAATGTTTATGAAGGAAACCATACTGGCTGCAGCTCTTGCAGACCTTGTAATCTTTATGGCCATTTGCAATTTTGTGTCAATTTTCAAGAGCAGCTAGAAGACAATGGTTTTGTTGAGAAACAGATTTTTAGTGACGAACCCACTTTTCATATGTCTGGCACATCGAACCATTACAGAGATCCGCATTTCACCTAAAGTGAATGTGTTTTGTGCAGTTTCTTCATCAAAGGTCTATGTGTCATTTTCTTTGCAGAAGGAACTATTATTGATACAGTATATCTACCCATGCTGACAAAGTGCCACAATTATAGGAAGATAGAGAGGACATTTTGCAACAGGGTAGGGCTCCACCACATTTTCAGCTGCAACTGTGATCATCTCAATGTTGAAATTGCACGTCACTGGATAGGGTGTGCTACTTGAGATTACTTCCTAGTTTCATGGCCTCCATGGTCACCTCACTTAATCCCATTTGATTTTTTGTATGGGTTTACATCAAAGATCGTGTATACATGTTGCCTGTGCCACATAATTTTGCAAAACTGTGAGAAAGGATCACACATGCATTCGTTGGTATTGACTGTGAGATGTTGGGACATGTGATAGGAACGGGTATACAGGATTGTTTTCTGCTGTATTACCAAGGCTGTACATTTTGAGCATCTATAAGTTACGTAAGTTTGTGTTGATAGGAGTTGTTTTGCTGTATCAGACATTATTATTGCACTATCAAAGTTTCAAAACCCTGGAGGGACTTATTAATTATCCTGTATACTTTAATATCATGCAAAGCATTAGAGTAGCATGCCTCGGTAACCTCTGAGACCTCTATTACTTCCACCCAGGTTTTCAAGGTGTGTTCAGTGTTTACATTCTTACACATTAAAAAAAACCCACACAACTGAATCTTACCAATAATGGGTTTATCCGCCTCACTTTGTATACTACCATCTTTAGCAGACAGTCCCAGCTGACCTTTCCTACCAGTCCCACACACATACACCTGTCCGGCACCTGAAACAAACACTGTGTGTCTCAGTCCACATGATATGCTCTGTATGTCAGGGACTGGAATGTAGATAGGTTCAGTCGAGTACTTCACCTGTAACAAAAGAGGTTCAGAAGTTCAATGACAGTATATTCTAATTACAATAAAATACTAATCAAATGAGGACATAGGGCATATTCACACCTAGGCTATAAATCTGTTGTTTATTTTGTCCAGGAATAAGGACAAGAATATATGACTTGATTTGACACTTGTTGTTACTTTCTAATATTTGTCCAGGAATAAGCTATTCAAGGCATTTTGGGTCATACTATGATGACGGGAACAAATACCAAACACACTCACTGAAGAAAGAATTATACATACATACTACACCCATAACATGGTTCTAAGTTAAAGTCCCCGATGTGTGTGGAGTTATGTTACCCGCCGAGCACGCTTCCCCTGCGATCATGTCAGCTGTGAGCAGCGGGGAAGTGAGACGTCACAACTGGAGAACTTGGTCAAGGTTGTATTACGTCAGATGACGGAATGTTCTATTCTTTTCCATCATTAATTTCTTCTAAACGAATTAAGATATGAAGAAATGAACTACATCACCGTGTAGCCTAATTTTTTATAATCAGGATTCCCAAGTTTCAAGGAGATCTGTTGAAAATTACGGAAGATATTAACCATTACAATTTCTTGGGGATACTGAATAAAAAGGCAGGCATTTCGCTTGTCAAGCCAGTTCACCTTGTACCACAGTCAAGATTGGACGGCCAGCTGTTGGGTATTCTGCAGTTACAATGTAAGTCGTCTGTTCGACTCTCTGCGAAAGTTTAAGTCCGCGTATTACGACGCACTGCAAGACTTAGAATATTTTCAGTGTCGCGTGTGTGATGACAGAAACTGCGCCTTTGAGGAAATGTGAACAGTTGAGGAGCATTATCATTTACGAGAACAGTGTAACTGAAACTTACATTCTTTCACCAATACAATGTTACGCTAATATAATTTGATGTTCGCATTTGAATGAAAGTGACTAACTTTACACTGAATACTGAAAGTGTTGAAACGTGATTGTCAGTGAGACGTCAAACTGTCCATGATTTTCTATTTGATCTTAATAAATGATAAACTGTGCTAGTAGTGGAATATAATCCAATATTTTCAGACTGTTCAGGTTATTGAATTTACGGTAGTGAAGCATCACACTGCATAGTTGTTATACGAAAGGTGTTAGAACATTTTTCAAACTGTATGTCTATGTTACAAACGACTGATATAACTAATCATATTTAACAGTGTTGTCAAACTTTGATTCTCTTTTACAAGTGTCCAGATTCTTAAGTGAGCATAAACTCAATACAATATTTAAACGATCTGGTGCATTTAACATTCCATAATTATGGAAAATTCTAAATTCCCATGGAGGGAATTAGATATTTTTCACCAATAGAGCATGTCAAAAACATATCAGATGTAAGGCTTTAAAGCAAACGCCTGAAAAGCCTTACATCTGATATGTTTTTGACATGCTCTATTGGTGAAAAAGATCTAATTCCCTCCATGGGAATTTAGAATTTTTCATTCAGAATTGCTAGGCGGGCAACAATTCCATTGTGGAGATTTATCTCCCATATGCAGTTATCAGACTATGCCTCTTATAAGGGCTTCTGATAAGTTCACCTGCATACACCCCAGCGTCAGTGGGTAGGGTCTGACACATCCTACTCTGATGAGTCTAGTGTCAGACAAAAGACAAAACGCTGGTTAATAGAGCAAACGACTGAAAAGCCTTACATCTGATATGTTTTTCCATAATTATTCCAATAAGACTTGCGTCAAACCCAGGACGGTTCCAGGAAGGACAGTGTTTTCTTTTGCCATTTTCGATAGTGAACGGGACTAAATTCATGGAACTTATTCTTTTTCATTTGATGTTGTGTGAAGTATTAAAACGGGATACCTTGTTTTCTACATCGTTATTTGAACAATATTCTCACACTTAACTTTAATAAGGTGACTTTTGTTTTACGTGATTAATACATCACAAGTTTGATTCTGAGTTCAATTTAATCTATCAGCAATGTCTGTGTTTGTCTAACTAAGTGAAATCCCACTGTGAAGACAATTGAGTGCAGATCTCTACTAACTATTATCTCATTTGTGCAGACTTTGAGTCCATTTCATGCCCCAGTGCCACGTTACAACCAAGACTCTGAGTGCTCCTAGACCATCCAGACCTCTGAGATATTCGAGACTGGCTCGGAAGATGGTGGTGCCATGAGCAGACATTGCGACCCGCAATGTATCAGGACCAATTCAGCCCCAAGGAGAAGTACTCATTGTAACTGCTGTGCTGAGGTGATGTTAAAATCTGACTTTATTTCATGAATAAACTTTTTAAAATAATTAGCGTTCCATTATACTTATCTTACTTCCCTCTCCTCTGTAACAATTCAGATAAGGGCCACTCATCCCTGGGCCGAGTCTTGTGTTCAGCTAGCCATCGAAACAAACTTTTATGGTTACAATACATTATCATTATAGACTGTTATGCCTTTCAGCATTCAGTCTGCAAGCCTCTGTGAATGTACTAAACATCGCCACAATCCTCTATTTGCAACTAGTGCTGTGGCCTAATTTAGTTCTATACCTGTTATCTTTAAATTGTCAGAAACTGAGTCTAACCATCATCGTCTTGGTCTAACCTCTACTTCTCTTATCCTCCATAACAGAGTCCATTATTCTCCTAGGTAACCTACCCTCCTCCATTCGCTGCAAATGACCCCACCACCAAAGCCGGTTTATGCATACAGCTTCATTCATTGAGTTCATTCCTAAATTAACTTTATCTCCTCATTCCAAACACCCTCCTGCAATTTTTCCCACCTGTTTGTACCAGTAATCATTCTCTCTACCTTCATGTCTGTTACTTCTAACTTACGAATAAGATATCCCGAGTCCACCCAGCTTTCGCTCCCGTAAAGTAAAGTTGGTCTGAAAACAGACCGATGTCAAGATAGTTTCGTCTGGGAGCTGACTTCCTTCTTACAGAATACTGTTGATCGTTACTGCGAGCTCACTGCATTAGCTTTACTACACCTTGATTCAATCTCACTTACTAAATTACCATCCTGGGAGAACACACAACCTAAATAGTTGAAATTATCAACCTGTTCTAGTTTTGTATCACCAATCTGACATTCAATTCTGTTGAATTTCTTACCCACTGACATCAATTTAGTCCTTGAAAGGCTAATTTTCATACCATACTCATTGCACCTATTTTCAAGTTCCAAGATATTAGAATGCAGGCTTACGGCACAATCTGCCATTAAGACCAAATCGTCAGCATAGGCCAGACTGCTTACTACATTTCCACCTAACTGAAACCCTCCCTGCCATTTTATACCTTTCAGCAGATGATCCATGTAAACTACAAACAGCAAAGGTGAAAGATTACAGCCTTGCCTAATCCCTGTAAGTACCTTGAACCAAGAACTCATTCTGCCATCAATTCTCATTGAAGCCCAATTGTCAACATAAATGCTTTTGATTGATTTTAATAATCTACTTTTAATTCCATAGTCCCCCAGTATGGCGAACATCTTTTCCCTTGGTACCCTGTCATATGCCTTCTCTAGATCTACGAAACATAAACACAACTGCCTATTACTCTCGTAGCATTTTTCAATTACCTGGCGCATACTGAAAATCTGATCCTGACAGCCTCTCTGTGGTCTGGAACCACACTGGTTTTCATCCAACTTCCTCTCAACGACTGATCGCACCCTCCCTTCCAAGATGCCAGTGAATACTTTGCCTGGTACGCTAATCAATGAGATACCTCGATAGTTGTTGCAATCCTTCCTGTTCCCTTGCTTATAGATAGGTGCAATTACTGCTTTTGTCCAATCTGAAGTACCTTACCAACCCTCCATGTTAATCTTACTACTCTAGGAAGCTATTTCATCCCTGCTTTACCACTATACTTCACCATTTCAGGTCTAATTTCAACTATTCCTGCTGCTTTATGACAGTGGAGTTTATTTACCATCCTTTCCACTTCCTCAAGCGTAATTTCACCAACATCATTTTCCTCCTCCAGATGAGCTTGGCTGTTCGCAACACCACCAGGAAGATTTCCTTTCACGTTGAAAAGATGTTCAAAATATTCCCTCCACCTCTCCAGTGATTCCCTGGGATCTATTATGAGTTCACCTGAATTACTCAAAACAATGTTCATTTCATTTTTCCCTCCCTTCCTAAGATTCTTTATTACTGTCCAGAAAGGTTTCCCTGCTGCTTGCCCTAGCTTTTCCAGGTTATTACCAAAGTCTTCCCACAACTTCTTTTTGGATTCAACAACTATTTGTTTCGCTCTGTTTCTTTCATCTACGTACAAATCCCTGTCTGCCTAAGCTCTTGTTTGGAGACATTTCTGATAAGCCTTCTTTTTACGTTTACAAGCTGCTCTCACTTCATCATTCCACCAAGATGTTCGCCTTTTCCCACGTTTGCACACGGTTGTTCCTAGGTATTCCCTTGCTGTTTTTACTACAGCATCCCTGTATGCCACACATTCTCTTTCTATATCCTGAACCTGCTTACTGTCTACTGCTCGAAACTTCTCACTAATCATATCCATGTACTTCTGTCTGATTTCCATGTCCTGGAGATTTTCTACCCTTATCTGTTTGCAAACAGATTTCACTTTCTCTACCCTAGACCTAGAGATACTTAGTTCACTACAGATCAGATAGTGGTCTGTATCATCGAAAAATCCCCAGAAAACTTGTACATTCCTAACAGATTTCCTGAATTCGAAGTCGGTTAGGATATAGTCTATTATGGTTCTGGTACCCCTAGCTTCCCATGTGTAGCGATGAATAGCCTTATGCTTGAAGAATGTATTTGTAACTGCTAAACCCATACTAGCACAGAAGTCCAGCAAACGCTTCTCATTCCCATTAGCTTCCATATCTTCTCCACATTTACCAATCTGCCTTTCGTATCCTTCAGTTCTATCCCCAACTCTTGCATTGAAATCGCCCGTTAGCACTATTCTATCCTTGCTGTTGGCCCTGACCATGAAGTCACTCAATGCTTCATAAAACTTGTCAACATCATCCTCACCTGCACTCTCACATGGTGAATACACTGAGACAATTCTTGTCCTAATTCCTCCAACTGACAAATCTTTTTTTTTTTTCTATTTGCTTTACGTCGCACTGACACAGATAGGTCTTATGGCGGTGATGGGATAGGAAAGGCCTAGGAGTTGGAAGGAAGCAGCCGTGGCCTTAATTATGGTACAGCCCCGGCATTTGCCTGGTGTGAAAATGGGAAACCACGGAAAACCATCTTCAAGGCTGCCGACAGTGGGACTCGAACCCACTATCTCCCGATTACTGGATACTGGCCGCACTTAAGCGACTGCAGCTATCAAGCTCGGTACTGACAAATCTACCCACATCATTCGCTCATTTACGTGCTTAACATAAACTATGTTGCGTGCAATTGTATTCCTGATAAACAGCCCTACGACTCTGCCCTTCCCTTTCTAACACCCGTCAAGTACACTTTATAATCTCCTATCTCTTCCTCGTTATCTCCCTTTACCCAAATATCACTTACTCCTAGTACATCGAGATGCATCCTCTTAGCTGACTCAGCCATTTCTACTTTCTTTCTACCATAAGCCCCATTAATATTGATAGCTCCCCATCGAATTCCACTTTGTTTGCTAAGTTGTTTCCAAGGAGTCCCTCACCTGTCAAATGGGAGTGGGACTCCGTTACTCCCATAGGTCCGAGGCTTGCTTAAAATGTTCTGAGCTTGGTAAATTCATGAAGCAGGATGCTACCCTACTTGCACATAGTCCAAGTGAGGATCTCTCCTCTAACGGGTTATGGACCACCAGTGGATTGTACAGTCCTAGCCGCCTGAGCACAAGGAGGGCCATGACTCAGAATATGTCTGAGATGCCCACTCCCATTCCATAGCAACTGGTATCCCGACTCTCAGGACCACTTACTAGACCACTCAGCCATTGCCCATGGTTCACGAACTAGAATGTGACTACAGTAACCCACACCATGAACCACAGAAAGAATTATAACTAACAAAAATAAAATGGCAGAACTTTTTAATATAACCATTCTTCAAATTTAACAAGAAATTCTCGTCAGGTACCACCTTATATACAGAGTGCCTTAAATAAATAAATAAAATGCTGTGCGGTTAGGAGCGCGGAGCTGTGAGCTTGCATCCAGGAGATAGTGGGTTCGAACCCCACTGTTGGCAGCCCTGAAGATAGTTTTCCGTGGTTTCCCATTTTCACACCAAGCAAATGCTGGGGCTGTACCTTAATTAAGGCCACCTCCGCTTCCTACCCATTCCTAGGCCGTTCCTATCCCATTGTCACCATAAGACCTATCTGCGTTGATGCGACGTAAAACAAATAGCAGATAAAGAAAATGAAAATGAAATTATGCAATTAGAAAATTCCTTTAGAAGTGAAACCATAAATTATAAATAAGTCAAGGAAGTGATGGAGTCCTTAAAACCAAATGAATCCCTTGGATGGGATGAAGTACCATCTTTTACTTTTTTTACAATTTGCTTTACGTTGCACTGACACAGATAGGTCTTATGGCAATGATGGGATAGGAAAGTCCTAGGAGTGTGAAGGAAGCAGCTGTGGCCTTAATTAATTTTCCCTGGTGTGAAAATGGGAAACCAGAGAAAACCATCTTTAGGGCTGTCGAGAGCCTGATTCAACTATCTCCCAGATGCAAGCTCACAGCTGCGCGCTCTTAACGGCACACCAACTCACCCAGTACCATCTTTTGCACTAAAACAAATCAGTGACTAAATTTTTGACCTCTAGCAATTATTATAAACCAGCTGTTTAAAAAAGGAGTATTTCCAGAAACAGTGAACTATACAGTTGTAAAGTCTCTTCATAAATGTGGACCACTGGAATTCAAAAATGTCTGACTGGTATCTGTATCATGTAGTTTCTCAAACATAGTTGAAAAAGTAGTTCAGTGTTGTTTGCCATCATGTTAAGAACAGAGGCATTACAAATAAACAATTTCTCAACATGGCTTTAAAAAGAAATCCTTCACATTTACTACTCTAGTTGACACTATAAATCAAGTCTCCTAACCTACTAACCTACAGTACTATATGAAGGACATTCCACAGCAGGCTTAATGTGCAGCATACCCAAAGCATTTCATGTGTGAGTCATTAGATATTATTGCAAAAATTCAGTTTTATGGTGTAAAAGGAATTAACTTAAAATGGTTGAATCTTACTCAAGTGTCCAAAAGCAAAAAATTTTACTTGAAAAAAAAAAAAGATGATGTACAATGAAAGTGGAGTGATATTATAGTAGGTGGCAAGGTTCAGTCCTTGGGCCCTTTCTGTAAATAATGTATGCTGATAATAATAACGCTCAAATAAGCAACAACAATTTTGGAAGCCTAGAAAATAAATACAATTTAAAACATTCTAGGCAACAGGATATAAAACAGTTCAACATAAATATAGTGAGGGCATAATCCTCCAAAATATTAGGTTTATATTTTCTTATTCATCCATTCCCTTTTCCAGAATCTCTCTGGGAGGGTAGTGCTTGAAATTTCCACCACTCCTCCTCGTCTAGCAATATACTGCTATCGACTTATCTAATTTCAATACAGTCCATTACACAGCTCCTCCATATCTCATTCCAGGCCGTCCTCGAGGCCTCTTTACAGTCGTATTCATGTATGTTCTCTTTGGAATTCTCTCCCCTGGCATTGTCATCATGTGTCCAAACCATTTCAGCTTTGATATGTCAATCTCTCCGTGAAGTTTACAAACTCCTACTCTTCTCCTTACTTCCTCCTTCCATATTCTATCTCGTCTTGTCTCTCACTGTATGCTCCTGCAAGTCTGGACCTTACTTTGATTTCACTTAGTTACAATCCACACTGCTGATGCATAGGTCAATAGAGGTCTAAAATAGTATGAGTTTAAAGTCTTCCTGCATTTCACTGGCATATCCTTGTTCCATACAACTCTCACACATGGGTATAAACTTGTCAATTGTTGTACTCTTAAACTGATTTCCCCAACCAAATTGTGCTGCCCAAATACTTAAAAGCTTTTACCATTTTGAGAGATTCATTTCCTATTCTTATCACTCCCCAGGCTGCTCTGTTACCTTTTGTCACGATCAAAGTCTTGCTTTTCACAGCACCAATCTTCACTCCACAAATCAACTTGTGTCTGTACGTCTTATATAGTTGGTCCACTATTGAACATTAATTTTTCAGCTAACTCATTCCTGGTTGCCAGCATTTTGCCCCATACCACAGTTGAAGCAGTAGAAATAGTTATTCCTATAAGACCCATCAATTTTAGTACTTACTTGGATGGCTTACTAGGCACATACATCCTGAATCTACACCTCCCTACCGAAACTCATCTCGTCAATACATGCAGAGGACCCAACAATGAACGCACTCCAACAGTTCTTGACAAATGAGTCAAATACCTCAGAAATTGCTGCTTTGTGTTCACTTCTGTCATCATGGCTTTCAGCTCCAGCATATCTACATTTCTCAAGTCTGTTTGTGATTTGAATTTGCTTCTCTCTGTCTGGTGAGTTTTACACTTTCCCATAACAGAAAGATACCGAGATCACAATCCGTTATTAAAAGATTCCATACAGATGTGGGATCACCTACCAATCTGAGCTGTACGTTGTAAAGCTGGGATTATGTTTCAGTGTCTAAGACTGCTTGGGGAAGCAGAGTTTTGATGATCATTTATATAAATTTTTCCCATAATAATAACAAGGTTGAACTATGTAATCATTACCTTTGTCAGAAGATTCACTCATACTATTTGCTTCTATCTCATCATTCACTGCACTACCTGCCACTTCCTCATTATTTTAACTATTTTTGGAGTCCGAACTATGATCGCTATAAATAGCAATATTGTCTTCACGATTGCCTCCGTCACTACAGTCCTCTTTAAGCCATTCCTGCAGAACTTCAGTAAAGCCTTCACTTGTAACACATGTTCTGGAGGTATTCAAAGTAGTCTTATTTGTGACACTAGTGCCTGCATGACTGTTCACTGCATAAGTCCCCTTCATGAAGAGTTACGGTATCACTAAAATTATGAACTTCCCACCCAATGATAAAGTAAACACTGATATCCGGTCTCACACGCTTCTTGCATGAGATGAATCATGGCTGATTGCTGAGACATTTCACTTCATACCCAATGTTAACATAAATACCAAGGTCCATTATATAGGCCACTTCCAGAAGATCAATCATGACTGTGTGTAACCCTTGAAACTGTTACAGTCATACTACTGGGGTGGGGCTTATTATCAGAACGTAACAATAAAGTTAGGGCCTGTTGCAATACTGGAGTTTCGAGATATTTAAAGTCAACAATGCAGAAGCGGTCTCGGTGCCCAGACCTCGGTACTTGGGGGTTAATTTTGCTACCACAACTCTGTTATCTCCTTCAAAAGATTCACCTGGGGGGTGGGGTGCTGTAACATCTACCAACATTTTTCCATTCCCTTTCTTGACCAAAATGAAATCTATCGGGGTTCTGATTTTGTTATTCCAGCTATACCTGGTTATCTTCTTACTGCTTTTCTTTTGAAACCATCTATTTATATGTCAGAGAATATCTTACATGGAATGATCATGTTACCATTGTTACTAAACAACAGAAAACAGTTTGTTTTAACATGGTATGGACAGTAAAAGTAACAAGTATGAAATCAGAGTTTTTTTAAATAAATGGTAAAATTATGTACTTTCAGTCAGTTCTTATATTATGGGATAATACACCAGAATACTTAAAACTTCTAAAAATTTAAGAAAAAACTTACATATAATGATATTTTCAGGATTTCAGGATTCAAGTAGCCTACATCCTTATGTTGCTCACCGAAAACACTAACACTACCTCGAATTTTCCTCTATGAACTTCTGAATCATGTTGACCAGAAGAATACTGAACACTATGGGAGCATGTAAGCAAATCATAATTATGATACCAAAAATAAACACATATGGTACTAAAATTCCCATCCCACATACTTTACTAGAAAAAATTCCCTGGGCCGATGATTGTGGGTGATTTCCGACAAAAGAGTAGCGTTACAAAAATGTTGCGAAGTTTGGGCTGGGAAGACTTGGGAGAAAGGAGAAGAGCTGCTCGACTAAGTGATATGTTATTACAAGTGATGAAAATCATTTTTCGTCCGTATTGAAAGTTTCATAAACTGTATATAGGATAATATTTTTTGTTTATTTCCACCTATTCAATACATTACAAGATGTTGGCATTTACTTTAAAACATTATTCAGATGAGACATGTTTCGCCTCCTACTGTGAGGCATCCTCAGTCATTATCAAAAACCTTATTATTTTACCAGGCATATGGTTAAAGATATTCAAAAATGTGTTTGATGATTATAAGAGAGGTAAGATTTACGTCTGTTATAAACATGTTCATGGAGTAACTAAAAATCTAATATATTGATAAAAACATATGTAGTTCTTTGTTGAATAGGACTTGTTTGATTGTACTATAGTAAAAGAAGGTGGCTTGAAGCCGTAGTCATTAATAGATGTCTAATACATAGTGGAAGGCATATGAAATCAGTTCAATGAGAATATATAATACAATCAATTGATACATAAAAACTGGTAGATTCATAAGCAGTACATTTAAAAATGAAGGCGTCATGTGACTATAAATGACAGTTGATGGCTTAAAGCCGTGGTCAAAGTTTGAAATATAGGTCAAATAACTGCTAATATATGGTAAAAAGATATAAGTCAAAATATAAAGCTTAGTATTAAAAAATATATGAAGGAAAAACATTCCAATTGCTTGACAAAAGTTACTTGACGTTGGCATGCATTTGTCCGTGATATTTATTGGTCAACAGTTCGTAGGTTATATTTATTCGGCAAGATTGCGTTGACAAGAAGTTCACCAGATGTTTATAGTTGGCCCAGTTTGTATTAAGTCATCAAGAAAGTTGCAGAGATGATGATGGGTGGAAATTCTCAACGTTGGTATGGTTTTTTTGACGTGAAGGTTGGAGAGATGTTGTGTTCTTCTTCGATGACAATATATTTTATAAAACGTTGATTTTAATAATGTATACTATTGAAGAGTATTATGGAAGTTTGATGAGGCTGTTGAATTATTGTTGTTATAGATTGGTTCTGAAATGAAGAAAAAACTGTAGTTAATTTTGACGAGAATGAAAGAAAACATGGGAAGGTTTTGTTTAAGTGTTGTTAGTGAGAAAATGTTGGTGCTTACCTATGGCGTTGTAGGCCCGTTTGACAAGCTGTGTGAGGCGCTATTAGGATACTAATGGTCACTAACGGTTTTTACTCCTTGTGTTGTACCTATGTCGTCTGGCCAGAGGGGGATGGGTAGGAGGGGGCGGAGTTGTAGGCTTGTGATTCGTGAACGGGGGGGGGAGTTGTGAATAGTAGGGGAAGCGGAGGGGCGTGTATCATTTATTGGTTTATGAATGGCGCGTGGAGGGGAATTAAGTAAGATGGGAGGGGGAGGGGGGTATGATGTATTTGTTGATACTGTTTTGAAAATATTAAAATTTGTCCTGAAGGTTTACATTATTGAATAATGTTACTATTTGGTCATATAAAGGGCTTCTATTGTCTATTGGATCATTTAAATTCTTATTAGCATTGAATTTTTGGTCCAAAAATATGTATAAATTTTCGAATTCGGTCATAAGTCTACCTTTTTTTTATTGTTTTTAAAATTTGAAGGTCATGTTCAATTGTGGTAAAGTTGTGCCCCGTTTCTTTCATGTGATTAATCATTGCTGAGTGTTTATTATGCTTCTGAGCATTGAAATGTTCTGTGTACCTAGTTATGAAGCTTCTTCCTGTTTGTCCGATGTATGAGCTGAGGCACTCATTACATTTTAATCTATAGATACCGGAGCCTGAGTATTTATTATTTTCTGAATTTATTGTATTATGGTTGAAGAACATTTTTTGGTTTGAATTTTGGGTTTTGAAAGCTATTTTGATCTCTTGATTTTTTAAGGTGTTGGTTACTTAGTGTATGATTGGGTTGGTGTATGTAAAGGTTGCGAACTTTGATTTTTCATTTTTTATTGGGGAGAGGTTTGTGGATAGTTTCAATTTGACTTTATTAATTAGTTTGTCTATGATAGAGGGATTATATCCATTAAAAGTGGCTATTTCTTTTATTGTATTTATTTCTTTTTTAAAATTGGTCGCTGAGAGGGGAATTTTTAGAGCTCTGTACACCATACTATAAAATGAGGACTGTTTGTGTGATTGTGGACGAAGGGAACTTTGTTTAATAGTTAAAGGTGTGAATGAGGGTTTTCTGTAAATTTGGAAATCAAACTTATTGGAAGTTCTTGTTATTGTGATGTCAAGAAAATTAACTGATTTGTGGTTCTCGACCTCTTTAGTGAATTTAATATTGTTATCCAGATTATTTAAATAAGTTAATATGTTTTCACTATTGTTGAGATTTTTGTCAATTATTACTAGCGTGTCATCAACATAACGTAGCCAGAGATTTAATCCATTGATGTTATTTATTATTTTGCTGTTTTCGAGGTTTTCCATATAAATTTCAGCAAGTATTCCGGATAAAGGGTCTCCCATGGCTAGGCCTTCCTGTTTGTATATTTTATTGTTGAAAGTGAAAAAGTTGTTTTGTAAGACGAAGTTTAGTACTTTTAAGAATTCTTCTATTTCTATTTTGCTTAAATTGCTATGTTTGGAAAGATTTTTTAAATTATTTCTATAGTTTTTTTAGCGGGAATGTTTGAATACATGTTAATGACGTCGAAAGAGCACATTGTGTGATTAGGTTTTAAGTTAAATTTTTTGAGAGTTTCACATAGTTCTATTGAATTTTTGGGGTGTTTGTTATGGAATTTGAAATGTTTTTTGAGAAATTTCTGGAGGAATTGTGAGGTTTTATATGTCGGGCTATTTTGGCTGTTTATGATTGGTCGAATGGGAACGTCCTTTTTATGTACCTTCGGTAGTGATCTGACGGTGGGTAGTTTGGGGTTCATATTAATGAGACTTTGGTATTCATGTTCATTAAATAAAAATGAAGAGTTTTTTAAAAGTGTTTTTAGATTACGTTGAGTTTTTGTAGTGGGATCCTTTGAGATTATTGTGTAGGTCTCATTAGAGAAGAACTCCTCTGTTTTATGAATGTAATCTTGTTTTTTCATTAAGACTACAGTATTGCCTTTGTCGGCTTTAGTTATTATTATGTTATTAGTGTCCACTTTTTTTCTTAATTCTTGGATCTGTTTTAGTGAGGACGAGTTATTTTTGTTAAAACTTTCTTTTACAAGGGCAGATAATTTCTTTTTAATTTTGTATCTTATGTCGTTTTGTTTGTCTGTTGGAATTTGTTTATTTATGTTTGTTTCAGCTTCGGCTATTGTAGTGATTATATCTTCTGCTTTATGTGGGTTGGGCCAATTATGTTTTAAGCCTTGGTTGAATAAACGTGTTTCTTTATCTGTGAAGGTGACGTCAGATAGATTAATTGTAGTTGGAATATTGTTCCATGGAGAGGGGGATATTTTTATATTACTGTTCCGGTTTGTTGATTTTGCTTTTTCTTCTTTTAAGTGTGTCAATTTACGATTTAGTGTTTCTTGTTTTTTGTTCAATGCACTCTGTATTTTATATGTAATGTGTTGTTGATAAGAAATCCATTCTAGCGGTGATAACGATTGCACGATAATCAAATGTTCGCGATAAAGTTGTGTATTTAATAAGGATTTCTTTCTATACAATAGTTTTATCTCATTTTTGAGCCAAAGGTTGTTGATTTTGTTTTGAATATCGTTAGATTTATGTTTTGGAATGTTTTTCCTTTGAGTCGATTTTAGAAATTTCGGCACTAGATTGGATATTACACATTCTTTTAGGAATTGAATATCTTTTGAGATCTTGCTAATTTTTGTTTTAAGGTTTAGATACTTGTTTTTATTAGCCTGGTTGGCTTTATTATTACAAGTGATGAAAATCATTTTTCGTCCGTATTGAAAGTTTCATAAACTGTATATAGGATAATATTTTTTGTTTATTTCCATCTATTCAATACATTACAAGATGTTGGCATTTACTTTAAAACATTATTCAGATGAGACATGTTTCGCCTCCTACTGTGAGGCATCCTCAGTCATTATCAAAAACCTTATTATTTTACCAGGCATATGGTTAAAGATATTCAAAAATGTGTTTGATGATTATAAGAGAGGTAAGATTTACGTCTGTTATAAACATGTTCATGGAGTAACTAAAAATCTAATATATTGATAAAAACATATGTAGTTCTTTGTTGAATAGGACTTGTTTGATTGTACTATAGTAAAAGAAGGTGGCTTGAAGCCGTAGTCATTAATAGATGTCTAATACATAGTGGAAGGCATAAAATATCAGTTCTATGAGAATATATATTACATTCAAATGATACTAAAAACTAGTGGATTCATAGGTAGTACATATAAAATGTTCAATGAAATAACTAAAGATCTAATAAAATGATAAACACATATGTAGTTCTTTGTTGATTAGGACGTCTTAAAGCCGTAGTCATTAATAGATGTCTAATACATAGTGGAAGGCATATGAAATCAGTTCAATGAGAATATATAATACAATCAATTGATACATAAAAACGGGTAGATTCATAAGCAGTACATTTAAAAATGAAGGCGTCATGTGACTATAAATGACAGTTGATGGCTTAAAGCCGTGGTCAAAGTTTGAAGTATAGGTCAAATAACTGCTAATATATGGTAAAAAGATATAAGTCAAAATATAAAGCTTAGTATAAAAAAATATATGAAGGAAAAACATTCCAATTGCTTGACAAAAGTTACTTGACGTTGGCATGCATTTGTCCGTGATATTTATTGGTCAACAGTTCGCAGGTTATATTTATTCTGCAAGATTGCGTTGACAAGAAGTTCACCAGATGTTTATAGTTGGCCTAATTTGTATTAAATCATCAAGAAAGTTGCAGAGATGATGATGGGTGGAAATTCTCGACGTTGGTATGGTTTTTTTGACGTGAAGGTTGGAGAGATGTTGTGTTCCTCTTCGATGACAATATATTTTATATGGATATAATCCCTCTATCATAATAAATAACATCAATGGATTAAATCTCTGGCTACGTTATGTTGATGACACGCTAGTAATAATTGACAAAAATCTCAACAATAGTGAAAACATATTAACTTATTTAAATCATCTGGATAACAATATTAAATTCACTAAAGAGGACGAGAACCACAAATCAATTAATTTTCTTGACATCACAATAACAAGAACTTCCAATAAGTTTGATTTCCAAATTTACAGAAAACCCTCATTCACACCTTTAACTATTAAACAAAGTTCCCTTCATCCACAATCACACAAACAGTCCTCATTTTATAGTATGGTGTACAGAGCTCTAAAAATTCCCCTCTCAGCGACCAATTCTAAAAAAGAAATAAATACAATAAAAGAAATAGCCACTTTTAATGGATATAATCCCTCTATCATAGACAAACAAATTAATAAAGTTAAATTGAAACTATCCGCAAACCTCTCCCCAATAAAAAATGAAAAATCAAAGTTCGCAACCTTTACATACACCAACCCAATCATACACTAAGTAACCAACACCTTAAAAAATCAAGAGATCAAAATAGCTTTCAAAACCTAAAATTCAAACCAAAAAATGTTCTTCAACCATAATACAATAAATTCAGAAAATAATAAATACTCAGGCTCCGGTATCTATAGATTAAAATGTAATGAGTGCCTCAGCTCATACATCGGACAAACAGGAAGAAGCTTCATAACTAGGTACACAGAACATTTAAATGCTCAGAAACATAATAAACACTCAGCAATGAGCAATCACATGAAAGAAACGGGGCACAACTTTACCACAATTGAACAGGACCTTCAAATTTTAAAAACAATAAAAAAAGGTAGACTTATGACCGAATTCGAAAATTTATACATATTTTTGGACCAAAAATTCAATGCTAATAAGAATTTAAATGATCCAATAGACAATAGAAGCCCTTTATATGAACAAATAGTAACATTATTCAATAATGTAAACCTTCAGGACAAAAAGTTTTTTAATATTTTCAAAACAATATCAACAAATACATCATACCCCCCTCCCATCTTACTTAATTCCCCTCCACGCGCCATTCATAAACCAATAAATGATACACGCCCCTCCGCTTCCCCTACTATTCACAACTCCCCCCGTTCACGAATCACAAGCCTACAACTCCGCCCCCTCTGGCCAGACGACATACGTACAACACAAGGAGTAAAAACCGTTAGTGACCATTAGTATCCTAATAGCGCCTCACACAGCTTGTCAAACGGGCCTACAACGCCATAGGTAAGCACCAACATTTTCTCACTAACAACACTTAAACAAAACCTTCCCATGTTTTCTTTCATTCTCGTCAAAATTAACTACAGTTTTTTCTTCATTTCAGAACCAATCTATAACAACAATAATTCAACAGCCTCATCAAACTTCTATAATACTCTTCAATAGTATACATTATTAAAATCAACGTTTTATAAAATATATTGTCATCGAAGAAGAACACAACATCTCTTTAACCTTCACGTCAAAAAAACCATACCAACGTTGAGAATTTCCACCCATCATCATCTCTGCAACTTTCTTGATGACTTAATACAAATTGGGCCAACTATAAACATCTGGTGAACGTCTTGTCAACGCAATCTTGCCGAATAAATATAACCTACGAACTGTTGACCAATAAATATCACGGATAAATGCATGCCAACGTCAAGTAACTTTTGTCAAGCAATTGGAATGTTTTTCCTTCATATATTTTTTTATACTAAGCTTTATATTTTGACTTATATCTTTTTACCATATATTAGCAGTTATTTGACCTATACTTCAAACTTTGACCACGGCTTTAAGCCATCAACTGTCATTTATAGTCACATGACGCCTTCATTTTTAAATGTACTGCTTATGAATCTACCAGTTTTTATGTATCAATTGATTGTATTATATATTCTCATTGAACTGATTTCATATGCCTTCCACTATGTATTAGACATCTATTAATGACTACGGCTTCAAGCCACCTTCTTTTACTATAGTACAATCAAACAAGTCCTATTCAACAAAGAACTACATATGTTTTTATCAATATATTAGATTTTTAGTTACTCCATGAACATGTTTATAACAGACGTAAATCTTACCTCTCTTATAATCATCAAACACATTTTTGAATATCTTTAACCATATGCCTGGTAAAATAATAAGGTTTTTGATAATGACTGAGGATGCCTCACAGTAGGAGGCGAAACATGTCTCATCTGAATAATGTTTTAAAGTAAATGCCAACATCTTGTAATGTATTGAATAGGTGGAAATAAACAAAAAATATTATCCTATATACAGTTTAAGTGGTATGTTCCGAGCTGTCAGTGGAGAGATGGGATTGGAATAACTTACCAAGGGAGATGTTCAATAAATTTCCAATTTCTTTGCAATCATTTAAGAAAAGGCTAGGAAAACAACAGATAGGGAATCTGGCACCTGGGCGATTGCCCTAAATGCAGATCAGTAGTGATTGATTGATCTAGATGTTAGGCCCCTTTAAACAACAAGCAAGCAAAAAAGTCTGTATTATACTAAAATCCTTATCCCACAGATTTTACTAGGGAAATGTCTTTATTATATGGGCATCAAAGTCTACAAGAAATTACCAAGTAGAATAGAAGAACTACAAACACAAGGAAACATTTAAAAAAGAAAAAAATTAAAAAAAAGTTCAAATGCTGTAAATTAGAGCAAAACGCTAGTACCGGTACGGGTTTCTCTTGTTGTGTACACTTGACAATGTGGTAGCGGCCACAAAGTCGATCACATAGTTCAAAGACACAGTTGGATTCGGGTTTGTGGAAAAGTTTTGACTTGCTGATGATAACCATGCACTGCCAAGGAACTGATAAAATGTAGTAGGTCTTGGTTTGCATCTGTCCATGCCTTATTCTTCATGGTTTCTGTCGTGTAAAATTCAGGCCAGATCTGCGTTCTTTTCATTTTTCTTTCTTCAGATAGCTTCTTCCAGTTCTCCATAGAAGGAAGGGGAAATATGATTCTTAGATCTTCAATTACGAATGGCTCCCCTGCAAGTTCATACACTAGTCTTGAGTGTGTGTATCTCGACACGCAAGGCTTGCTTTTAAAAAATGCGCCTTAACTTTTTCCATTTAAATCAGGTTGCTCTTACATAATATTTTCCAGATAATCTCTATCCGATGGGTAAGAATAGGGATTATTGTTTCCTCGAATAATGTAATTGCAGTTTTCAGGGATAGTCTGCTTATGGATTTGCTGTTGAAGTTTGCCCTTGTTCCTGCTGCTGCGCTCAGTCTTATGTGGGGTCCAATAATTTTATTGTCGTCTGAAGGGTCAAACCAAGGTATTTGAAATCACTGACAGTATGTAAAGGCACTTGCCTAAAGATCACTTTCTCATGAGGGGATATTCTTCCACCCTTCCTGATTCTCCAATGCATCTACTGCCGCTTGTAGATCTTTGATGTTATGAGAACCGATAACCATGTCATCAGCATACATCTTTACCTCTTTTGCTTCTTCTCTTATTACTCAAGCTATGTCATAAAGTGACTACAACAGCAAAAGACTGAGTAGATCACCCAGTAGTACATCATTGGTCTGCATGATTTATTTTGAGACTGATACATTGGGTGGTGTGAATAAAAATGAGCACCCACTCTTTACTCGCAAATTTAGAGCAGGCAATCGCAATGAGGTGAATAAAAACCGCCTGTCGGTAGCAGTCACTCACATCAGACCACTGACCTTGAGCACACACTTCAGTTGCTCGAGCAGCGGTGGGCGCTCCATTTCTGGTGAATAAAGATAAAGCAGGCGCTCTTTTCGTTAAGCGCCTGCTCATGTTTCCTTGAGCTAATTCAGTAGGTGACTCCAAATGATAGTGTCAAGTTCAGTGGCATGGCAGAGATTATGGTGGTGGTTAATCAGGAAAGAAAATTATATTAACTTCAGAGAGAATCATCTCAACTTGATTACAGAGAGTTATAAAAAGGTCCAGTAAGGAGCACGCTGAAGAGCCTCCATGGCTCAGGTGGCAGCGCGCCGGCCTTTCACCTTAGGGTTCGGTGGTTCAAATCTCGGTCACTCCATGTGAGATTTGTGCAGGACAAAGCGGAGGCGGGACAGGTTTTTCTCCGGGTACTCCAGGTTTTGCTGTCATCTTTCATTCCAGCAACGCTCTCCAATATCATTTCATTTCATCTGTCAGTCACTAATCATTACGCCAAAGGAGTGCGA
The DNA here is from genome assembly GCF_040414725.1 of Anabrus simplex. Lineage (NCBI taxonomy): Eukaryota > Metazoa > Arthropoda > Insecta > Orthoptera > Tettigoniidae > Anabrus > Anabrus simplex. The sequence goes on from NC_090271.1 coordinate 166,804,591, forward strand.
CAGGCTTTGGCAGCCGGCAAAATTCCTATCCTCGCCGCTAGATGGGGGCTTCATTAGTTCCATTCGTGACCCAGTCAGATGACTGGAAAAAGGTTGTGGATTTTCAAGAAACATGCTGAATGGTTTGCGGAGCATTTCTTGTGAACTCCAAAGAAACAAGAGGTGGTGCACTAACAAATGTAAAAAAAACATGTAAATCTTCTTGCATTGTGTTGATGACCCTGGGATTCAGAGTGGAGATGAAGACATCTCGGAGCACTGTGTCAAAAACATTTTTGCAGGTTTTGACATGAACAGGAATGAGAGCAGATTATTAGATAAAATTCCAAAAAATGTTACTTAGATGCAGGAAGCATGGGCTACGTGGCAAGAACGTTTTAGCTTCCCTTATGCTGTCGGAACTGTAGACTGTACTCGTGTACAAATTCAAAAGCCATATGTTCATGGGAAAGACTACATTCAGATATTAATGTACAGGCCACTTGCATTGAAAAGGAAGAATTCAACCAGTGTAGATGTATCGCGGCCTGTCTCTGTCTATGACTCCCGAATTTGGAGGAACTCCGATGTTTGCAGAGTTATGACGCCTCTGTTGGAAGTCGAAGGGATGACAACTTCCAAAGATCTTACAACTTGCTTTACGTCGTGCCAACACAGATAGGTCTTATGGCGATGATGGGATAGGAATGGCGTACGAGTAGGAAGGGAGTGGCCGTGGCCTTAATTGAGGTACAACCCCCCAGCATTTGCCTACTGTGCAAATGGGAAACCACAGAGAACCACCTTCAGGGCTGGCGACAGTGGGGATCAAACCCACTATCTTCCGGATGCAAGCTCACAGCTGCACGCCCTTAACCGCACGGCCAACTCGTCTGGTCCTGCAGATCTGGCTCCTTAAAAACTACATTCAATTGTTAATATATATTATTTTTATCATAATGAATTTTTGTTATTTATGTTATATCATTTTCCTCAGTTTATTAATGTCGTAATATTCAGGCTATGGTTTCCTACCTTTCAGGGGGCCCATGGTAGGGTTATTCTCCCCCCCGCATCAGATTCATCAGCCACCTCTCCCATTATTTTAATGATATGCATTTGTTACCCGTACGCTTTATATTTCAGTCTTGTTTTCATGTTTTGTAATTTTTACCAACAGCTGTTGGACAGAAATTATTCTCCTTCTTCTACAACTTTACCCACCTCTGTAGGGTCGCGGATGCAAACTGTGTCACACATATGTGGACTTGGCCCTGTTTTACGGCCGGATGCCCATCTTGACACCAACCTTAGATGGAGGGATGTAATCACTATTGCGTGTTTCTGTGGTGGTTGATTGCGTAGTGTGTTGTGTGAATAAGAAGAGGAAAGTGTTGGGACAAACACAAACACCCAGTCCCCGGGCCAGAAGAATTAATCAGAGGCGATTAAAATTCCCGATCCAGCCGGGACCCTCTGAACTGAAGGGCTCAATGCTGACCATTCAGCCAATGAGTCAGATAGTTTTTGGACAGAAATGTATAGTTCACACTGAACTGCATTTATTGCACTTGTTTTCTTGTGCTTCTTATCTGGTAACTGTGACTTTGAAAACATAATTGACTGAGCTTGATGGCTGCAGTCGCTTAAGTGCGGCCAGTGTCCAGTATTCGGGAGATAGTGGGTTTGAACCCTACTGTCGGCAGCCCTAAAGATGGTTTTCCGTGGTTTCCCATTCTCACACCAGGGAAATGCCGGGGCTGTACCTTAATTAAGGCCACGGCCGCTTCTTTCCCAGTCCTAGCCCTTTCCTGTTCCATCGTTGCCATAAGACCTATCTGTGTCGATGTGACATAAAGCCAATAGCAACAACAACAAACAAACAAAAAAAACAACATAATTGTAGCCTATGTTCCTTTAAAATGGAGATAAAAGCGGACTGGAATTCCACACTGTTGTCTGCCATGTTAAGCACTGAACTATCCGGAAGTCATCGAAGTGTTATCACAGTCTAAGGTGTTATATACATGGCATGTGTGCGACCTTGATCGGTGACACTGAGTGGCTGCTCCAGACACTTGAGTTTACGCTGTACTTCCGCTCTACATTTTTACTCACTGCAAATGCTGGGTGGAAGCTAATCGGCAGGGAGACACTCAGGCACTCAGAGAGGACACGCTCGCTCGTTTAGACTCATTTTTATTCACACCACCCATTATGATTCTGTTGTTCCTCAGCATGCTCAGTACCAGGACAAAGAGTACTTGATTGTCCTCCACCAACAACTCTAGTTTTGAGGAAATGATACTTCTGTGAAGTCGGTCAAAGGCATTTGAAAAGTCTATAAATACTGCATGAAACTTCCCTTGGGGCAGTCAAAAGCATTTCCGATGTTGTCCAGTAGATTTTGTATTGCTTGCGTCATACTTCTTTCTTTTCTGAAGCCGGATTGTTCTTCAGGTACTTTGTTATCAATTTCTGTAGCAAGTCTTTTTGTCATCAATTTTGTGAGGAGCTTCAACAGTTTGTTCTTGAGGACAATCCCCCAGTACGAATTCGGGTCATGCGATTTATCTCAATAACTTAATTGTGGATGTTTTCCATGCGGTTGGAATGTCTCCTATTCGCAGGCACAGGTTCAAGAGGTTTATAATGCTTGATGCCTTTAGTTGTTAACTAAAAATCCCATCTGGTCCAGATCCTTTCCTGTTTTTCAAACTTGACAGTGAGATGTATACATCTGTAATAGTGGGATCCCTGGCAAACATAAAGGAAGGACCTCTCCTGTCTACTAATTCAGGTATCATAAAACATTTTTGATTCACAACATGCATAATGCACCAACACACCATCCAGTGGTAAATAAACTGCCAAGAATAGTACAGCAAATTCAAAACTGACTGAATAAAATGACACACAACAAATTACAGCAACATTCTGGATAGAGATCAAGATAAAAACAGTAGATACATGGACTAAAAGACCCATAAAGGCTATACTGAATTAAACAGCAGTCAAAACATTTTTTACATTCTAGGTTAGACTGAATCATGAATAAACTCACCTTGTTTTTATTTGTACCTATCTCACAATATGCATTGGAACCCCAAGCAAATACTTCTCTGGAATGGGTTATTGCCAGACTCGACTCCCATCCACAAAATATTTGTTGAACATCATAATCTTTCAGGAACTCCAACTGTTTAAATGTTAAAATATCTAAATTGACAGAAGATCCCAGTTGCCCTCTTGCATTCCAGCCACAACCAAAAACTTGTCCATATCTATCAAGGACCAAACTGTGCCCTCCACCACCAGTGATTGTCACAATGAACGAAGGCTTTAAGGAAGTATCCCCACTTTCTACTTCCAATGGTACAACACATTGCTCAGATTTTAGACCATGGCCAAGTTGGCTATATGAGTTCGCTCCCTAGATAAGAGAAGATTCAGATTACAATATAGTTGTATAGAGATTACATGACAGGTGCATATAAAAGCAATGATTTAATGCAGCCAATGGCCGTAAGAAACCGAAAAGCACAATGAGATAATTATACAAGTTACATCTGTGCCTACTTAGATCAGTTAATTCATTCATTCATTCATTCATTCTTTAACCCATTCACTAACTGAGCACTTTCTCTCGGTACATTTATCTCCATTATATGAACAGGTAAACATAGCTCGATCACTCACCCACGATAAAAGTTTCATATGGATCAATTAAATAACTTTCGGAACGAAGATGCTATTCTTTTATCGGAAATACTGCCTTCAACGCAGGTAAGGCTTATAAGCATAACAGTTCATCGAGTTATAATAAGGGATTGACGATTCAAGATACAAAGAATCTTAAGTTAACGTTACGTTATTAGGTTAAGTTGCCCTATGTTGACATTTCGTTGTTATTGTTGTTCCCCACGTGTTTCTATACATAACAATCACGGAATTTCCATAAAATTAAATCGAATAAATCAAGGACTATTTATAAAACGTGTAGAGTATATGATATTCATATATATATATAAAATTAAAATTTGCCACAATTCAATAAAGTGTAATTATCATAATTTTCTAAAATGAAGGGAAGGTAAGTTTGGAATACAAGGGAAATAAACAATTATTGAGAATGCGCCATTAGGGAAAATGGATTCTAAGAAATTAGCGCATTCAGATTGAGTAAAACTTCTATGGATTTGTTATTCCTTGATATGTTTGGAAACAAGGAGGAAGATTTGGAATGAATTAATGTCATAGTTGAGTGTATTTGTTGATTGCATTTTGAATTTAGGAATTATTGCGGTTCATCTTGTATTATCCATCCGCAAGATGTCTGGGGATTCGTTCAGCTTCGATCTGAAAAAAATCAAAGTTGAATTGCATATAGCTATTCGGGAATGTTCTCAGAGAGGATTGATGAATAGTACAAAGTGGTAAGTTTCTTACTATAACTATCATTTGCATATTACGAATTAATTTTTTGAACGCCAATATTTTAAGACGAACTTACCGGTCGATAATGAATGTATGATAAGGTTTAACATATTCTCGGGTGCATCGTGCTTAGATATATTCTGTGCCTTTTTCTAGGTTGCATTACTTCCAAGAATCAGCAAGAAAATATATATGAAAATTGTACTATACTCCTAAATTTCAAACCTTTGAAAATAGGTTTTTACAAAATTTCTTCTGTAGACAAGACTAAAGTAACTTGTACTGTCATTAACAATCAGGCTTGTTGGTTATGTGACTGTTCTGCAACTGCATAATCTTTGGCTCATGACATCTAGCCATCTTACATACAAATCAGATTTATATCGTCGCTGGCTTCGCACAGAGACTGTTGTGGTTGGAATCCCTGTCCATGTATGTGGAGTTTTTGAAGTGAAAACTTCGTCCCTATTATTCAGGTTCCGTATAAAATTTATGGCTAATCACAATATCGGGTCAGCCAAAGCTTTAAACTTGCTTGAAACTTAATCAAAGCAAAATTGATGGACATCTTTACTGATACTGAACTCTTGGGTAGTGGGTGCCAATTCATATTACTGTAATGATCTTGTTGAAGCTGTGGTATTCATCCTGCATGTTTGCAGTCGTAGAAAAATGTTTTACAATACCTAAAATAGTAGAAATGAGGGATCCCTCCTTGATGCTTGCCAGGGACCCACCAACCTGCCCCAAAAGTATTTTTATTTAAAGAAATTAAAAACAAGGGCTTTAAGCTGGAAAATGCATACATTTTTTTGTTGTTGATGTTGGCCATCTGTGAACAAGGCCATTTTCATGTTGTCTCTGATAGAGCTCGCATTGTGTATGGCCACAGATTTACCACGTTTGGTGAAAATAAGAAAAGTGTGGAGATAGATACAGTCTTGGCGTGTGGTGGTTGTCATTGCACTATATTTGATTTGAATATGTTGAGTACCGACAAACCAAATTTCACTGACTTTCTATCTAATCAGCCATTGCTTAATTAAGGGATTTATTCCTGGTAGAGTGTGTCGTATAGATCTGAAACTGAAAGTTTCGGAACAAAACTATTTTTTTGTAAAAGTGTAGGGTGCGCTGGCATGGCCTCCGCAGTTGTCAGCCGTGCGTTTGTGTGACGTCATGGGTGACGCATTGGGAGGTTGAGATTTATACTAATGGCGGATAATTTGAAGGGAGATTGACAACCTAGTATCTTGATAGGGTAAAACGTTAATAACAGGTGTGTAAAAGAGTGGTTCATAGCGTGGATAACATGACATAACAAAGCCATGACCATGGCTAGTAACAACTTGAAAGAATATGAGATACGTCCAGCAAGTGACCAAATCGTTGGTCTAGATTGATTAGGTCCAGCTATTGTCAAGACCTTTGGTGTGGATAGGTTAGATCTAGCTAGTTACAAGGCTGGGGTTAAGCAAAGGGGGATCTGGGTGCGTAAGCCCCGAGGTCAAGGCAGCGAAGCGGCCAGCAGGCCTCGAGTATCCCCTGCGACAATATTGGCTAGTGACAAGACCATTAACTTGTCCACCAAAACCAATTAAAGTTGCAGGTTAGGTTGTGATCCACCAAAAACCACAGATAGGTTCAGTTAGTCTTTTTACTAATAATTTTTAATAATGCTATTTGTTTTTCGTCCCACTAACTACTTTTAGGGTCTTCGGGGATGCCGAGGTGCCGGAATTTAGTCCCGCAGGAGTTCTTTTACGTGCCAGTAAATCTACCGACACGGGGCTGTCGTATTTGAGCACCTTCAAATACCACCGGACTGAGCCAGGATCGAACCTGCCAAATTGGGGTCTGAGCCACTCAGCCCGGCAGTCTTTTTACTCTTTACAATGAAAAGCTTTTATTACTTCCTCCTTTTCAATACATGTCTATCTTTGGATGGAATGATTATTTTTTTTAACCAAACATGTTTCAGCTCATCTTTGAGCCATCTTTAGTGAAATATATTAAAATGTTAGATGAATTAATGTTGAAAAAGTAGCACTAAAAACAATGTGAAGGAATGTGTTAAATCCGAGTAGAACATGATTAATATATCTATAACAAGCAGGGTTATAGCGAGGTTGGAAACCTCTAAGTCTAAAAATTTTTCTTATATCACTCTAAAACGAGGATAAAATCTTCATTGTAAAGTGGGAACAGTTTATCTTCAATATGTCATGTATGCACATGATCTGGAGGGCAACAGAAGCCAGTGAACGTAGAATATGTGGAAAAAAAAAAAAAAAAACAGGCCTGATACAGTGTTTTGTGACTTAATTAGTGGAAATCATCAACATGTTGATCTTATGAAGTCCAGATATGATCTGTAATGGAAAGAAGGTGAATGAATGTTTGTGGAAAGCTGAAGCTAAGAGACAGGAACAAGTAAACGTGTGACTTACTTATCGAGTTGTTGCCCTCTGGAAGGGCCTGACCTTGTTGGTCTGGAGGTCTTATTTCCACTAGACGTGTGTATCGCTTGTTCAGCTATATTGGTATGGATAGAGGAAAGAGTGGAGGGAGTGAGGAAGGGAGGCGCTATGCAGGTGGGGAAAGGGAGGGGAGGGGCGGTTTGTGTTGATGAGCTGCAAGCGGGGTTTGTTCTTATTATAAAATTATTGGCAAATAAATAGAATGAACGTTTCAAGTAATGTATTCTTTTCGTTAATCGTTAATCTCATGTAAATTGTGAGAAGGGTCCTGAATTGGTCAGTTTTGATATGGATGCTCTCAAGAATACTAAGCAAGGGCCTTTTTTGTTCGTAATGTAGGATCTTCAGATCTTGATCAATCATCGTGTATTCGTGATTAGATTCTATATGATGTTCACTCAGAGCTGAAAAGCGATTATATTTAAGAGCATTGCAATGTTCAGTTTACCTTGTTGCAAAATTATGGCCTGTTTGTCCGCATCTGCAGGATCATAAAGAATAGATATGATTCCCAGCTGGTTTGGGGATCTTAACTGTGTATCATTAATTTCCATACCTTAGGGACTAGATGTTTGTATTCGTCTCAGTAGCCTACACATCTTCTAATAGCCACAGAAACATGCAATAGTGATTACAGCCCTTTTATTGGGTTGGCGCTAGGAAGGGCGGCCGTTCAAAAAACTGGGCCAAACCCTCACGTTTTTCGTTCTGCTAGTGGTTTAACTTTGCATTAACACAGTGAAGGTTTTCGGTGGCACAAGGATTGGGAAGGTAGTGGTCTGGTGTGAAAATCGGAAACCACGAAAAACCATCTTCAGGGCTGCCGATGGTGGGGTTCAAACCCATTATCATCAATGATCTGAATTTAGGGCTGTCGCCCAGGTGGCAGATTCTGAATCGGTTGTTTACCTAATATTTTCTGAAATTTTACCAAAGAACTTGGCAATTTATTGGACATTTCCCTTGATAAATTATCCCAGTCCCTTTTCTCATTGTATAAATGAATATTTGCACCAGTTTGTCTTCTTGACTTCCAACTTATTATGATCTTTCCTACTTTTAAAAGTTTCACTCAAGATTAATCATCCCCCTGTGGGTGGGGGCGGTAGAATAACACCCACGGTATCCCCTGCCTGTCGTAAGAGGCGACTAAAAGGGACCTCATGGGCTCTGACTTTGGAGCGTAGGTTGGCGACCACAGGGCCGTCAGCTGAGTCCTGGCATTGCTTCCACTTACATTTCCCTTGATAAATTAACCCAGTCCCTTTTCTCATTGTATAAATGAATATTTGCTCCAGTTTGTCATCTTGACTTCCAACTTATTATGATCTTTCTTACTTTTAAAAGTTTCAGTCAAGATTATTCATCCCCCTGTGGGTGGGGGTGGTAGATTAACACCCACGGTATCCCCTGCCTGTCGTAAGAGGCAACTAAAAGGGGCCTCTGGCTTTGAAGCGTTTTTTGGCGACCACAGGGCCCTCAGCTGAGTCCTGGCATTGCTTTCACTTACTTGTGCCAGGCTCCTCACTTTCATCTATCCTATCTGACCGCCCTTGGACAAATATTGTTCTTTTCCAATCCCGATGGTATTATGTATGGAGGCCTAGGGAGTCTTTCATTTTCATGCCCTTCGTGGCCCTTGTCTTACTTTGGCCGATGCCTTTCATTTTTCAAAGTGTCGGACCCCTTCCACTTTTTTCTCTGATTAGTGTTATATAGAGGATGGTTGCCTGGTTATACTTCTTCTTAAAACAATAATTACCACCACCACCTCAAGATTATTTGTCTACTAATGTTATTCATCGCCATATCTCCTCTGATAGCTTGGAACATTTTGTTTGGTTGAACACCTCGTCTCCTTATTCCCAAGCCTTTCCAGCCCAAAGTTTGCAACGTTTTCTTAACACTCATCAGATATCACCTAGAACAAATTGTGCTGCTTGCTCACAGCCCAATAGTTTTGTCACTAACCAGACCTAACCAACGCAGATCAGTGGTTTTGTCACTAGCCGGACCTAACCAATCCAAGACCAGTCGCTTTGTCACTGACCCGAATTATAAATTAATTCAGCTTTTCGTCACTGTCCAACATGCAGTGTGTTCCTATCGCCCTACAGAATGTTAGATACCTAAAAGCTGTTAAACGACCCTAACCTGGACCCCGTTTGCTTGGTCACAGTCCAATGGTTTTGCCACTAGTCTTAGTTCCTGACTAATCTGTTGGCAGCATTGTTGACCGCTTGAGCACGTATTCACATCGTCAGCGAGAAGGCCATGAGAAAAGTAAACAAATGACGGTCATTCCGTGCTCAGCTGAATGTAGTGAGTATTGGGTAGCACGGCGTCATTATTGATTTTTGGGTGTCCTGAATCTGAAATCCAATATCTGCTAGCATTTAACTACCAGCTATTTAGGCAGCCACATAGCATGTTTCTTTGTAAGTACGGCAAACACTCTACTTAGCCGGGTGTGGATCATCCGGTTTGCAAATTATCTGTACATCTTTGCCGATTACAAAAATAAAGAACAAAGCTTGAAATACTGTATTCTCTTGTACAAATGTTTTGTTTAGAATGCTCTATTGTGATTGTGACTCATGTTTTACAGCCGGAAGATGCTGTTGACACCATTCCCACCATTGGCCATCCTTGAAATATTTTCTATTGTTTCCCATTTTATCTTCATAAGAATGCCGTGACTCTAACCTCATAACATGTTCGCGGCCTATTTTCTGTCTATATCTTTGTCAAACCATTTCCCTTGGAGCTAAAAGTAGATAATTTCCGACGCCCCTAAAACCGAAAGCAAAAGAACTTTTTTTTTGGTTCTGGGACGGTTCTTTGTTTGCTTTAGAATTCTTGTTCTGTGTTTATACGATGTGAAAGCATACTCTTAAACATCAGCAGGAGGAATGCATTGGTGATCGTACTTTTTTTTACCCGCCATCGAAATCTCGGTAAGTAGCCTCTAAAATTAATCATTGACAGCGAGTGTTAACCTGTATCATATTTTTGTTGTACCGAGCTCGATAGCTGCATTTGCTTAAGTGCAGCCGGTATCCAGTATTCGGGAGATAGTGGGTTCAAACCCCACTGTCGGCAGCCCTGAAAATTGTTTTCCGTGGTTCCCATTTTCACACCAGGCAATTGCTGGGACTGTACCTTAATTAAAGCCACGGCCACTTCCTTCCCACTCCTAGCCCTTTTCTGTCCCATCGTCGCCATAAGACCTATCTGCGTGAAGCAAGTATTTGTATTGTGAATGGAAAACAGAAACAGAAAAAAAGTTAGACAACTATTTCCTGAAAGTGAACTGAAAGCAGGTCATACGAAATAGTGTTTTTAAAATGTAATCTATATATATAAAATAAGAGTTTTGTCTGTACATTGCTCAGAATTTGAAAATAATGGTATTTCTGTATCGGTCATGTCCATAGTAACAAGAAAATGCACTTTTTACTTTTCCGTAATTTCTGTCTGTCTGTCTGTCTGTCTGTATGTATGTACACGCATCACGAGAAAACGGTTGAAGAGAATTTAATGAAAATCGGTATGTGAAGTCGGGGGATGAGCCTCTACAATCTAGGCTATAAATCATTTTACTCACGCTGAGTGAAATGGTAGTTTAGGGGAAGGCCTAAAATTGAATTCTCAACTATTTATGTTATTAGTGGTCTAATGAAAATCGGTATGTGAAGTCGGGGGATGAGCCGCTACAATCTAGGCTATAAATCATTTTACTCACGCTGAGTGAAATGGTAGTTTAGGGGAAGGCCTAAAATTGAATTCTCAACTATTTATGTTATTAGTGGTCTAATGAAAATCGGTATGTGAAGTCGGGGGATGAGCCGCTACAATCTAGGCTATAAATCATTTTACTCACGCTGAGTGAAATGGTAGTTTAGGGTAAGGCCTAAAATTGAATTCTCAACTATTTATGTTATTAGTGGTCGTATTTTAAAGAAAATGGGTATGCAAAGTTGGGGAATAAATTGCTACAATCTAGGCTGTCAATAATTGTATTCACGCTGAGAAAAATGGTAGTTTAGGGGAAGGCCTAAAATTTAATTCTCAAATATTGTTGTTATTAGTAGTCCTATCTTGATGAAAATCGGTATGCAAAGTCAGGAAATAAGTCGCTATAGTCTAGGCTGTAAATTATTTTATTCACGCTGAGTGAAATGGTAGTTAGGGGAAAGCCTAAAATGTAATTCTCAAATATTTCTTATTAGAAGTGTAGTCGATGAATGCTAGATAACTAAGGTTATATAGTATTAAATTTCCTATTATTCATGTCTTATACATTGTTACCGTACTGGCTATGATCACCAAGATATTCATGAATTTGAATTTTTGTTACTAAGTCCATATCAGCGCCGAGTAACGAGAAAATGGGTAAACAGTATTTAATGAAAATCGGTATGTAAAGTCGGAGAATAAGAAACTACAGTTTACAGTATAAAATATTTTACAAAACACAGAGTCGAAAGAAAACTAAATATGTAGGCCTACAATATAGAAAGCTCATAACACTGATCAACAATAACATTACATTGACCATTGTTTGTCGTGATGTGCTTTGTGTCTTCTGTTGCCCCTCATTTCCGGTAGATAGGATTACTGCTGCGTACAGAGTATTTTTTATTTGATTTCCGTCACACCGGCATAGAGAGGTTTTATGGCGACGATGGGATAGGAAAGGGCTAGGAGTGACTTAGGCCTTAATTAAGGTACAGGCCCAACATTTGACTGGTGTGAAAGTGGGAAACCACGGAATACCATCTTCAGCGCTGCCGACAATGGGGTTCGAATCCACTATCTCTCGATAACTTTCTTCTTTAGCATGCCATTCCCCTAGTTTATAAATTTTCTGATACTACTGGTACGTAACACACTGGAACATCATAGCATTCGGGCTATTCAATCCTTACTCTGAGGTACTGATTGGAATGTACAGTGTGCATATTTAGCGGTATAATGACAGATGAGTGTTCATGGCAATCTGCGGCCTGGTCATCCCAGCTCTGGAACTTTGGACTATTAGATTGGCACCGCAATCTAACCGCAGCACTGTTCGTTAAAAGTGATAAAACGTGCGGCTTTCCATTTGATCGAGTATTTTATATGATAGCATTGCTTTTAATCGCTACATTCATACTTACATTTTTGTAATGACCTATGTTGATTTCAGTTAGGAAAACCACAAAGTCAGTCTTTCTGAGAATCCCGTAGCGAAGCACGGGTACATCAGCTAGTTGTGTGAATAAGTAGTCAGTTTCTGGGGAGTTACAGGTAAGTATTGCAGTGGGCTTTCAAACGTAATATGTAGTATGCAGTTTTAAATACAGTAAATGCACAGTTTCTGGTAAGAACACGTGTAAGTTATATGGATTATCTGTTTTCATCGGTTACCCATGCAGTTAAAATTAAGAACTAGTGTTAGCTTTAATGGTCCACCCAATCAGTACACTTCAACAATAATAGAAAATCCGTAATCAATCAGTTAACGGTTCAAGAGAAGTTAAGTTCAGTCAATTTGGTCTAAAACCTCTCTGGAATCCATTTCACAGACCAAGAAATAGACACTCTTAATAGAGGACCTAAATTTAATTGGCCAACTTCTAACAGAGATGATGACATCATTACTGTTACGGAGTTATCCGTGGTAGTTTGAGGTGAAAGAAGGTGCGGGCGGGAATAGGTCTCAACTACAGAATTAAAGTTAAGTTAAAACGTTAACAAAGGTTATATTTTCTTTTCCAAAATCAACAAATGACAACAAATAACAAAGGTGTAACAGGTACCAAGTAGCAGATCAACAATTTAAGAATTTACAGATTACAGTCGTTACAAGATTTGGGCTTCGAGCCCCAAGTTTAATTCCTGAGCTTTCAGCTCACAACCACCATAGCTGAAGGGCAGAAAACCCCTAAGTACAAGGAGCACTTGCTCCTAATTACAATGTTAAGAGAAAAAGAACAGACCCGCTCTCAATTTTACAAGCCTATCAAAGGCTACAACAACCTTCATTCCTAACTGCCCTTAAGGCACACATACAGTGAAACAGGGGTATCTTGTACCCAACCTACAGGGCCTTCACATGAAGAAAACAAACTCTGGGTTAATTAAATGGCCCAAAAAACCAAATTGACTGGAGGCGTAGCTTGCACTCCTACATGAAACTTCTTAAAACCTAGGTGGCACTCGGCCAGTTATACAGGGGCTAATCCCATACTAGGGAGGTGACTCGTAGAAGAATAATTTATTACACTAAGAAGAGAAGAAAATCGGGTATGAAAACGTAGTCACCTCAAAACAACATGAGTGGGAGCTCGAGAGGGTTAAGCACTCTCTATCCCAAATTGCGGTTAATTTACATGAATATAGTAAGGTTTACATTGAAAAGGATTCGAACCTTCCCCCGCGGGTTAAAACTGCTGAGCTAGCAAGAAATAAAGATGTTAACAGGCCATTACCTTGTTGATGAACTGCTGCCCGAAGAAAGAGGCGCTTCCCGCCCCCTGCTACATAATCACACACTAAGCAAGTTGTCGATGAAGTGGCCCGGAGACAAGAAAATCAGCAGTTTTTATACCCTCGTGGAAAATTTGAGACCTTTCAAGAATGAATAGACACACCCCTTCAACTTTATTGGTAGACTAGGAATTACACATGGAAACCTGAGGAAGAAAGCTGTGATTGGAGGAAAATTAATTACAGAAATTACTGATTGGTTAAATTCAAAACTGGCGGAAAGAGAAGGGTTATACTGCCAACCCAAAAAATGAATGAAAGAAATTTAACAAAGAACAAACTTATGAATACCAAATTTCTTCAAAAAACAGTTCCTTCACTTCGCACTAGGGTGCATAATTATAGTTCTTAGACAGTGACATCTAGAAGAGGACGTCCACACTTCTTGCTAGATAGTAAACAAAACATGTCGGAATAGACACAGTTCAGAAAATTTCAAAATTACACCATTTACCGTTGTGACATCTTTTAAGAAATAGTAGAATTAGTTCAGTTTTCAAGGTTCCAAACTTCTCCTGTAGAGGAATTTAAATTGGCGCAATATTTGAACTAGTGGCGTGGAGGTGTACCGCCCGGTACAGACCTCCCCCTCCCAAAAAGTCCTTCCAAGGGGTGACACCGAAGAAAACAAAAATATTTGTTTTAAAACAAAGTCCAAGTCTTTTGCAGATTGGATGAAGAAAAATTTAGCAGAGAAAATACCAATTTTTCAGTAGTCAGAGATCTCTTAATAGATTTGATATTGGTGGGTGTGACTAGATTAAGTCCAGTTTTTAAACTTTTGTAGTAGATTTTGATGAAAGGTCTCTCTGTTTGTAGGAGTTGAATTCAAAAAACACTTTAATTCTCGAAAGAAAAAAACTTTCTTAAGTTCACCAAAGGTTGATTTGAAGCAAAAAATCATTAATTGTAGCAATAAGGTGTCCATGTAGCTGAAGAAGAACTTTAGCTGTTGATTAAGTTTGACGGCCAGACCAGCCGCCGCTGCTTGTGTTCAGAGGAGGCCGCTCGGACCCCTCAAGTACTCTGAGATAGACCTCTCCCGCTACTATGAGAGGGGTAGTGGTGGTGAAGCACGCCGCACACGCGACGATTGTTTACAGTCCGCGGGCAGTTTGCAGGTGGTGTGCCGCACATCAGCCTTGGCCGGAAGGAGGACTCCGACTCGCCGTACACTGGTTGACCTCACTGGAGTGGAGCGGGCCCGTACCCCGTCTCAGTGGTGGTACGGCGCCGCACGGCTTCGGGGGCACTGAAACATTAAGATCTCGGCGGCAGAATTTTATTGGACCATAATGGTTTTAGGGTACAGTCTTTGTGGTGAGGCTGAGGGGCCAGCGGCGTGGAAGTTTTTATTTCATTTTAATTAGCCACTGGTGTGGTTTAGCAGGAGACGGGAGCTTGGTAATGGCCTTACGGAGAGGACAGCAGAGTAACCTCAGGGAAGGTTTCACACAATTTATACAAGGCAGATTCAACCAAATGTAAAAAAATAGGGGCAGAAGGCCTTAAAATGAAATTAAAAATATAACCTTCAGGATTCTTAAAAAATTATAAGGAATAAGTTAGCATGGAAATTACACAGGTTTCACCTGCGACAGGTGAACCCTAAATATCCTCTCGGTGGCTGGATTGCTTAGTAACAACGTCACCGGGGTAAGGAAATCTAAAATGACGCACGGCCCATGAAATCTGGGGACAAGCTTGCCCGCGGGAACAAAATTCTTGACCATAACCTGGTGGCCTACCTTCAAATGGATGGGTCTCCGTCCACGATCATATCTTTCCCTAACCTTTTCATGAGACACTTTAAGATTGGCCTTAGCCTTCTTCCAAAGATCTTTAATGTTATCAGGATCTATTGTCTCGGGTAGAATATCACTAAGAGACCAAAGGTTAGAGAGCGGCGTGTTGGGAACAAACTTGAACATCAAAGAAGCTGGAGTAAATTTATGAGATTCATGAACCGCCGAATTCAAGGCGAAAGCTAACCAATGCAGGGACGTGTCCCACCTAGAATGATCGTCGTGATGATAGGCAATAAGAGCCGACCTCAGATTACGATTGACCCGTTCAGCTAGAGATGGTTGAGGATAATAAGTAGTAGTAGTCACATGAGAGATGGACAAATCAAAACAGAATTTACGAAAGAGATTGGATGTGAAAGCTTTAGCATTATCCGACACAATATATTGACATGGACCAAAAGAAGCAAAAATGGAATTTAAACAGGAAATAGTGGACTGAGCGGTAGCCAGCTTAGTCGGAAATAACCAAGAAAATCTAGTGAAGCCATCTACACACACAAGGATGAACTTGTTGGCATTCCCCTTTGACTGGGGGAAGGGTCCTACGTAATCGATGTAAAGACGTTCCATGGGGCGCGACGCTTGATGAGAAGACAAAAGCCCTTGCTTAGTGGACATGGAGGGTTTACTAATCCAACAAGTTTTACAAGCTTTAACTAGTTCACGAATTTCACCGTCCATACCTTTCCAAATGAACATCTCCCGGATCTTTTCTCTAGTTTTGAAGATACCTAAATGCCCCCCTAATGGGTCTCATGATAGTACTTGAAGATCATGGGCACAAGAATGGCTGGAACCACCACCTTCATCTTAATATCATGCCTCGACGGGCAACATAAAACACCATTCCTCAGCACATAAGGGACAACATGTTCCCCAGAAAAAAGAGTTTCCATGATAGGGGCCAGCGTCGGATCTTCACGTTGATATTTCTCAAGATCCCTAAACAACATAGGAGCATCAGTTAAAATGGCATTAACCTCAGGTCGTTTGGACTTGGGAGGTGAAGAACTATTGACCAGTTCATGGGTCTCTACATCATTGGAAAACATGCAGCTTAGTCCGTCTGCCGCAACATTTTCAGTACCTCTGATATGCCTAACGTCAAATTGGAAGGCAGAAATTCGGATGGCCCACCGGGCTATACGACCAGTACGATGCGGCCTACCTAAGACCCAACTTAAGGCTTGGTTATCAGTCTCCAAGTCGAACTTGACATGTTCCAGATAAAGGCGGAACTTTTCTAGCGCAAACCCTCAAGTTCATAGATGGAATACTTGACTTCTTGAGCCGAAAGAGTCCTAGATGCATAGGCGATGGGTCGCCTCCCTAGTTCGGTCTCTTGAAGATGGACCGCAGCCCCTGCCGACGACGACGCGTCGGTTTGGACAATGAATTTCTTCGAGAAATCGGGCATGGCAAGAACAGGGGCATTACACAGAGCTAATTTAAGATCTTCAAAAGTGGCTTGTTGGGAAGGTCCCCACTCAAATTTGATGCCTTTCCTACGAAGTAAGTTCAAGGGCGCCGCTCTATTAGCGAAATTAGGAATACATTTCCTGAAGAAATTCACCATACCAATGCAACATCGGGCGACACAATATGCCCTAGGAATGACATGGAAGGCTTAGCGAAGGCGACCTTGGACAACTTCACAGTTAACCCAGCCTTACGAAGGCGATTGAGAACTTCTCTCAGATGATCTAGCTGTTCTTCGAAGGTCCCCGAAAATACGACGACATCATCAAGACAGTGGTACAAGTACTCAAACTTGATGTCGGAGAAGACCCTATCTAGCAGTCTAGTGAGTACAGCTGCTCCCGTGGGGAGTCCAAAAGGCACGCGGTTGTATTCGTACAAGTTCCAATCTGTGCCAAAAGCTGTCAGGTGTTTGGATTCCTCTGCTAGCAGAATCTGGTTATAAGCCTGATTGAGGTCTAAGATGGTGAAGAACTTAGCTTTACGAAACCATGAAAAACAAGAATGAAGGTCGGGAAGGGGCACAGATTGTAACACCACCTTCCGATTGAGCCCTATAATCAATCACGGGCCTGAAGCCACCTTGCGGTTTCGGAACAAGGAAAATAGGCGATGAATACGCCAACTTAGAGGGCCGAATAATGCCATCCTTCAACATCTGATCGATGATCTCCTTCAGAGCCTGCATTTTAGGCGGAGATAGCCTATAAGGTGGAAATCTAACGGGGATGGAATCCGTAACCTCAATCTTGTATTCAATAAGGTCAGTAACACCAAGAGTATCCGAGAAAACCTCTGGAAACGACTGACACAGCTTACGAATACTATCAGCCTGCTCCTCAGGTAGATGTCTAAGATCTAACAACATCTCATCCTGGGTAGGCGAAATAGATGAATATGACACCGAACTACATTTTAGCAAAGGGGTTTTGGAAATACTGTCAAATTTGAAAGTGCACGACTTGCTCTGAAGATCGAGCACTAGACCAGTATAGGACATGAAGTCTGCTCCCAATATAATGGGGCAAGACAAGTGCTTTGCCACCAATAGTTTAACCTTCCAAGTAAATTTAGAAATACGAATTTTGGCATTTAAGGAACCTAAAATTTCTAATGGAGAAGAATTAGCCGAAACATATTGAACCAAAGACGAGCAATAGTCAGGAAGTTTACAAACAGATTTCAATTTCAAATACCATTCATCCAAAATAATGGAACACACACTACCAGAATCTAACAGAGCTGTTACAGGTTCATTATTTAATTCAATTTTGAGGAATGGAACCGGTACGGGTGAATCCGCCGCAATCCTAAGACATTCTCTGGGACATTCAAATGGTAATGTAAAATTGTTCTGACTTTTTCCTGCATTTTCATCAGATTTAATTTGTGCTGAGCCTTGAAAGGATGAATCTACCGACTCAGCCGGAGCCACTAGTCATTTTTGATTGTTGGTGGAAGTTGCACCCGAAGTTGAGCAGGAGGGAGTGCTGCTAGCATTAGGGCAGTTCTTGGCAATATGTGAAAACGCGCCGCATTTAAAGCAGCCTTGGGATGAACCTGCTCCATTATTTGTCCTACTAGATTTGATCAATGGACATTTATTGCGAAGATGGTCAGGCGACCCGCAAGCATAACATTTACGGGTTGTGACGGTTCGGCGAGGAGTAGACCGAAAGGTACTTGATGACGGAGGTGGCTCCCTCGCGACACGTAATGTATCAGCATATCTAACCCCTTTGGCTGATACGGCCAATGTTTCAAGCTCAGAAAAGGTTTGCGGGCGCGCCGCAAAACACAAATATGATCTATAGGATGGTGATATTCCTTCCACAATAGCATGAACAATTTGATCTTCTGGAAAATGAAGAGCAAACACCCTGGTATAGAATTTGATATCCTGGATGAAGTCGGCCAGGCTTTCGTCCAGACGCTGTACACGATAATAGTGCTTTTGAATAAGAGATGACCTAGCTCGAGCCGGAATGAAGTTTGCGAGAAGGTGGGCGTGAGAGTCTTCATTAGATGACTGTTCAGCAATTGCCCTAACTATTTTGTCTGAGAGGACACCTATGGCATACGGATAAATAATTTGAAGAATTTGGGAAGCAGAGAGGGAAAATACTAGGGCATGATCTTGGAACTCGACCAAAAATCTCAAAAATGAAATTACCTCTCTGGTAGAGTTAACCGAAAACTTGGAAATACCCCTAAGTAACATTGATAATGGATGAGGCAAACTACTGAAGCCTGGTGACATAGTAGGGAACTGCCTAGAGGGTGACGGAGGCTCGGAGGGAGCATTATTCTAAAAGAAGGGCGGAATTGAGGGCCGACGATCAGGCTCGGTTTCTAGAGGGGCAGGTGTCTTTTGAGTAACTGCAGA
This sequence comes from Anabrus simplex, assembly GCF_040414725.1. Classification (NCBI taxonomy): domain Eukaryota; kingdom Metazoa; phylum Arthropoda; class Insecta; order Orthoptera; family Tettigoniidae; genus Anabrus; species Anabrus simplex. The sequence goes on from NC_090271.1 coordinate 166,823,694, forward strand.
TGTTCCATTTTCTTCCCCTTTGGAAGAATTTTCCTCACTGACAGTGTTTACCGCCATGGGCGGGTCAGTCTTGGGAGCCGTTACCCCCGATAACAATTGACCAACAGTACTGGACAAATTAGAAATGTTTTCAATGAGGACACTAGCCTCCTTTCCCTGAATGTCACTCAATTTGAGAGACAATAGATCATGAAGCCTATTATAAAAATGGAATAATCGAGCTTGCACACGTTTAAGTTGGTTAGGTGATGGAATCCCTTCTTCAAAAAAACAAACTACGGATGCTAGTTCAGTAACATTGTCATTGATCGTGGAGAGAGCGTCGTCAATCTCTTTCTCTCCCAAAGTTGGGGAGTTAATTGCCAAAGTGAGGGAATCTTTAAGTTTGTTGGCATCCACCGCAACCGTGCCTCCAGATTGAACGTCTCTAATAGATAATTCATAAATTAATTCCTCCTTACACAAATAGAAGGGATGGAGGACATCGCGAGAGCCGGACATGATGACGAATGATTTACAAATTTAGAAAAGAAAAATTTCCAGCAACGGAGAAAATTGTTAGAGTTCGAATTAAATGCAATATTTAGCCGTCAACAGGGGCTAAAATGAGACCCATTCAACCGCGCTCTGCTACCACTTGTTACGGAGTTATCCGTGGTAGTTAGAGGTGAAAGAAGGTGTGGGCGGGAATAGGTCTCAACTACAGAATTAAAGTTAATTTAAAACTTTAACAAAGGTTATATTTTCTTTTCCAAAATCAACAAATGACAACAAATAACAAAGGTGTAACAGGTACCAAGTAGCAGATCAAAAATTTAAGAATTTACAGATTACAGTCGTTACAAGATTTGGGCTTCGAGCCCCAAGTTTAATTCCTGAGCTCTCAGCTCACAACCACCTTAGCTGAAGGGCAGAAAACCCCTAAGTACGAGGAGCACTTGCTCCTAATTACAATGTTAACACATTGCTGACCGGATGCTTGAGCTTGTCACATACCCTGTGGACCGGACATCTTTCTACTAAGCATACTAGGGTGCACTTGATTATAAAAATGTACGTAAATATTAAACCAGTCAAGATTTTATCTTTAAAGTTGGTATGAGTACTCAACCAATACCCCTAGTAGTACCTCAACATATCTAAGATAAGCAAGCGAATGCGTGTTAATTCAACAACACATCATTAATGTTTACATCGTTGTCGTCGTCTGAGTCACTTGAATAAATAAGCACACTAGGTAAATTACGGCGTGTAGAGCCTTGAATATCACTTACACTATCGCTCTCACATTCAGTTTCCACTAATTCATTATCACTATATCCATTTGAACGACCATCGGCATATAATTCTTATCGTCGTCAGCTAACACCGTATTTTGCGGGCACTCCATCTTGTCATTGACTGAACCGGCAGAAAGAAAGTCGACGTTTCGAAACTAAATCAAAGAATAAAAGAGGCCGTGAATAAAAGAAAAGTGGCAGATATACATCTACGATTTATTCTACTCAATGTGCAAGTTCGAAATAGTTCAATATATGGTCGAGAGATGTCACGGGAAGACCGAAAACAATGTCGTGAATAAAACCGAGATTTCTCGGGGCCCGTCACCTGCCGCTGGCGAGCGTACTACGAGATTTCTCAGGGCCCGTCACCCATGTGTTAAGAGAAAAAGAGCAGACCCGCTCTCAATTTTACAAGCCTATCAAAGGCTACAACAATCTTCATTCCTAACTGCCCTTAAGGCACACATACAGTGAAACAGGGGTATCTTGTACCCAACCTACAGGGCCTTCACATGAAGAAAACAAACTCTGGGTTAATTAAATGGCCCAAAAAACCAAATTGACTGGAGGCGTAGCTTGCACTCCTACATGAAACTTCTTAAAACCTAGGTGGCACTCGGCCAGTTATACAGGGGCTAATCCCATACTAGGGAGGTGACTCGTAGAAGAATAATTTATTACACTAAGAAGAGAAGAAAATCGGGTATGAAAACGTAGTCACCTCAAAACAACATGAGTGGGAGCTCGAGAGGGTTAAGCACTCTCTATCCCAAATTGCGGTTAATTTACATGAATATAGTAAGGTTTACATTGAAAAGGATTCGAACCTTCCCCCGCGGGTTAAAACTGCTGAGCTAGCAAGAAATAAAGATGTTAACAGGCCATTACCTTGTTGATGAACTGCTGCCCGAAGAAAGAGGCGCTTCCCGCCCCCTGCTACATAATCACACACTAAGCAAGTTGTCGATGAAGTGGCCCGGAGACAAGAAAATCAGCAGTTTTTATACCCTCGTGGAAAATTTGAGACCTTTCAAGAATGAATAGACACACCCCTTCAACTTTATTGATAGACTAGGAATTACACATGGAAACCTGAGGAAGAAAGCTATGATTGGAGGAAAATCAATTACAGAAATTACTGATTGGTTAAATTCAAAACTGGCGGAAAGAGAAGGATTATACTGCCAACCCAAAAAATGAATGAAAGAAATTTAACAAAGAACAAACTTATGAATACCAAATTTCTTCAAAAAACAGTTCCTTCACTTCGCACTAGGGTGCATAATTATAGTTCTTAGACAGTGACATCTAGAAGAGGACGTCCACACTTCTTGCTAGATAGTAAACAAAACACGTCGAAATAGACACAGTTCAGAAAATTTCAAAATTACACCATTTACCGTTGTGACATCTTTTAAGAAATAGTAGAATTCAGTTTTCAAGGTTCCAAACTTCTCCTGTAGAGGAGTTTAAATTGGCGCAATATTTGAACTAGCGGCGTGGAGGTGTACCGCCCGGTACAATTACAACTATCACCGAAGCAGAATCTAATATAAACTTCCTGTGGACTCTCAAGACGAACTTAGGTAGAAAAGACTCCCTCGGTTAGTCAGCTTAAAACCAATATTCCATTAGACAAGGTAAAATGTAACAAGGATCTTAGGAATAAAATAAAAGACACGGATGTTATCGTGACTAAGGCTGATAAAGGTAATTGTGTGGCCATATTGGATAGAAAAGATTACATTGAAAAGACAGAAAAGTTTTTTTCCGACGAGTCATTTTCCAGAGTTAATAAAGACCCCACAGCTAGGATACAAATATTTGAAGTGTATTGATTGGGTGGACCATTAAACTTAACACTAGTTCGTAATTTAAACTATATTAATACGGATCCATATGATGAAGTTTGTAAATTGTACCCTTGCTGTCTCGGATCCGCAATTACCCGGATAATCAAAAGTTTGCTGTATTTGTATTTTTTTGTAATTTTACTTTCGTAAGTGCAGTGTAGCCCGCCTGGTGACCATGATCGTTAAGGCGCTGAAGTCTAAACAGTTAGCCGGTTCGAGTCCTGTTGGTCGGAAAACAATTTTACTATCAGAATGTTGGCCAGCAGTTTAGGGGAGCTGGTGGTATACAATTTCTAATCAATTGATTGCGTGCCAAAAGCCTGGATTAAATTCCAAACCTCTCTGCATTGCTCATATGGAGTGAGGGCATATGAATCTGTTGCTGGTGATTCGTCTGTCGAATGGGGACGTTGAACCTTGAGCAGACCCCTTTATGCTATTTGACAGGTGTAGTCTATGTGCTGGCACCAGGCTTCACCCTCTCCCAACTATCATTTATCATGTCATTCATTTCATCTCTTTAACTCTTCTGATGAGGTTGACGTCAGGAAAGGCATCTAGTCATAAAATTCTGCCACGACAGATTCATCTCACCTCATACTCGACCCGATAGAGAAACGGGGCAAGGGTTGGACAAACAAACTTTCATAAGTTAAATGTCTCTATATGTGCAGCATTCCAAAGGACCCGTTTAAATTAAAAGGATGTGACGTGTCAGCTCAGAGACGCTGGCCTTCTGACCTGAACTTGGCAGGTTTGATCTTGGCTCAGTCTGGTGGTATTTGAAGGTGCTCTAATGCGTCAGCCTCGTGTCTAGATTTACTGGCATCTAAAGAACTCCTGCGGGACAAAATTCTGGCACCTCGGCGTATCGGAAAACCATCAATAGTTGTTAGTGGGATTTAAAATCTTTAATATTATTCATTCAACTTCGCTAATCGGCCAAGTAGGGACTACGATAAGCCTCACTTTACGTTCTGGGATTTGTTCATTTTTGGTTTGATCCACATCATCTTCATTAGCTCATTGTGTTTAGCATGACGTTTTTCTGTCCACTTTGCACCAGTTGCCCGTTTTTTGTCCCGAAAAGTCTTGATGGCTGCTCTGAAAAGATTTTTGTCTTGTGCATCTTCTGCTACTATGCCCAGTTCTTTAACATATTTCTTGATATTAACGTACCATGGCACGTTTCGTCCATTGAGAGTCGATCATCCATCGTAAATGACCGTAGAAGTGAACTCTGCTTTTATGCATTATTATTAAACATGATATTTGTTCGTGGCATCGACCTATGGAGATCTTTTGCCACATTCAGGTGCATGCAGCGATACTGGTTTGATAATAGTGATGTAGTGACGAATTTTTGTTTTAGAGAAAAGCACTTTTTGTTGTATATGTTACAGGTGGTTTGGAAAGTGACTTCCATTTTCTTGATTCTTGCTGCCATGGCCTCTTTGTCAAGTCCATTTTGCTGGATCCATTCCCCAGGTATTTCAATTTATTAACGCAGTTTATCGTTTAATATTTGGTGTTTAGTTGTGCTGTATCATCTTTGATGTTCGACATTACTTCTGTCATTTGAAAGGAAATTTATAATCCTGTTTGTCCTGCTACTTCTTTCAATACATTGATCTGTTCTGTTGCGCTTTCGAAATTTTCTGTCATCAGCACTTCATCATCAGCAAACGCTAAGCAATCTATTTCCACTCCGTTTTTCTTTGTCCTAATCAAGAGTTTGTAAAGGTTTCTTTCTTTTAACGTCTGTTGCCACTCCTGTAATTCCATCTCAAGTACACAGTTGAACAAAAGAGGTGACAGCCCATCTCCCTGTTGAACACCCGTCTTGATCTCAAAGGGTTCAGAGAAACATCCTTGGGATTTTACTTTGGATTTAGTATTAGTTAGCGTTGCCCTTGTTGCCAGCAGTTTCTCATCGATTCCCATTTCTGCAAATATGTTAAGCAACACATCACGGTCAATAGAGTCATATGCTTTCATGAAGTCTACAAATGTCGATACATAGGTTCGACCTCTCAGCGTATGGTATCTTATTACGGTTTTTAGGTTAAGGATTTGTTCTGCACTTGATCGGCCTTTCCGAAAACCTGCTTGGTATTCCCCGCGTTTATATTCAACTTTCTGTTCTAGTCTTTCAAGGATGGATAGTGACAGGATCTTGTAGGCTACTGACAGAAGAGAAATACCACGGTAATTTTTCACATCTCTTATATTTCCTTTCTTTTGTAAAGGATGGATCAAAGCTAGCTTCCACCCCTCGGGTAGTTGTCCTTTTTCCCGTATATCTACAGTGGTTTGGTGTAGGATGTTAATTGCTTCTTCTGGGGCATGTTTCTACAGTTCTGCAATCATGGAGTCTTCACCAGGAGCCTTGTTATTTGTCAGTCTCTTTATGTGGCATTTGATTTCCTCGCTATTTGGTGGAGAAGATGGCAGGTTTGGGCTCACTGGTTTGTTTTGATGGGATTGGCTGGTTTTTCACAGTTAAGAAGGTTGTTAAAATTCTTCGCTAAGATTTCGCAGTTTTCTTCATTTGATGTTGCAAGAGTTCCATCTTTCCTTAGAAAGCAAAGGGAAGGTGCCTTGTATCCTTGTACATTCTTTTTAAAATTCCTGAAGTATTCAAGGGTCTCACCTCCATGAAAGTCTTGTTCAGTCTTGTCCATTAGTTCCTTTTTATACTTTTTTCTCACTGCATATTATTTTTGTTGTTTGTGCTTGTTGTGTTTTGTATATTTTCCAATCGTCTTCTTTTTTCCGAGGTGTAATACTTTTTCCAGGCATTCAAATGATCCCCTAAGGTCTTATAGATGTTGATTCCCATGGGGAACATGAAATATGAAATGAGTAAATTTATAACGCCAATATAATGGTCCGTTATTGGACATTATAAATTTCCAGCTAACTCATTCTTGGTTGCCAGCGTTTCGCCCTCGTGTGCTAAGTTGGGCTCATCAGTTAGTACTTAGCACACCTACCAAGACGCAAAGCTAGTGCATACCGTGGAGGCCACTGCATAGGCTACTTGAAGCCACCAGCAGTGCCAATGCACTATGAGAGACTATGTCTCACTTCCAAAAATTGATGCCTGCCTGGCCATCAGATGATATAGCTGTTCATTCCCATAGGGAACATGAAATATTTGTCCTGAATGAGTAAATTTATAATACCAATATAATGGTCTGTTATTGGACATTATAAATTTTCCAGCTAACTCATTCTTGGTTGCCAGCATTTTGCCCTCATGTGCTAAGTTGGGCTCATCAGTTAGGTCCCTTTAAACATCAAACATCTTAAATGGAATAATGACAGAGGAGGAGTGTTTGCGGCTGTCTGCGGCCTGGTCATTCTAGCTCTAGAACTTTGAACTGTTAGATCGACACTGTAGTACTTTTCTTTAAAAGTGAGGAAATGTGCTGGTTTTCATTTTATCGAATATTTCATATGACAGCATTACTTTTAATCGTGACATTCATACTGATGTCTTTGTAGTGACCTATGTTGACTTCAGTTGCAAAAACTATAAGGACAGTCTTTCTGAGAATTCCTTAGCGAAGCATGGGTACAACAGGTAGTTATTTGATAGAAATAGCATTGCGCTTCGCATAATCACGCGGGCACTTGATGCAATATATTATTATCTATGTATTTGCTAAGTAATGGCATTTAAGTGCATGACCAATTCACACATGTGGAGCATGAGTTCATACTATTTTCGGAAGGGTTATCAGAGTTCAACAATAATAAAGGTGTTTTAATTTGTTCCACCTATTCAATACTTATCACTTATAGTGGTTACATAATTAGATTCTTAGTTACATGGGACATGTTTCGCCCTCAATTAAGGGCATCTTCAGCCTGATAAGGGTTATCAGAGACCGATCATGTCACGCACATACTTCCTGTGAGGTAATAGAGATGAGTAATTTTTAGCCTTGTAGTCTCGTTATTGCAACAGTTGGGCTTTGAGACAATAAGTGTTATAAACATATCATAGTACTGTATTGCGCAAGACCTGTGGAATAAGCAGTTTTGACCACTTGTATCTCCTGATTTTTCCTGATTTTAATATCAAAATCTCCTGAATTTGGTTTTGTAAAATTGGCAGGTATGTTGTTGGTTTTTTTGTGTGCTGGGTCAGAATAAGAACAGGCCATGGCAGATGCAGAGACATGCTGTTTAAATGGAACAAGTTGCCGACACCCGCATGTGACTGCGGAGCTGCACGACAGACCATACACCATATTTTCAGAGTGTGAAACGCGGACATACACAGGCAGCAAAGTGGATTTTCTGATGGCAACTCCAGAAGCAATACAGTGGGTCAATGATCTTGACATTCAGTTGTAAGGAGTCTTTTCTTGTTCATTGTTTTCTTGTATGTAAATATGTATATAATTTATTTCTGTACTAAACTTGATTGTATGGGCCATACGCTAAATAAATAAATGTGCTGGTAGAGTCCAACAACTTTCCTGTATTCCCGTTCACATCCTACCTGTGAATTAAAATTGCTCATTAAGATCTTGACGTGGTGTTTCGAGATTTTTGCTAATCTGGCATCCAGGAGGTTCCAGAATCTGTCTGTCTTCCAGGTCTTTTTTTTATTTTGTTCATTAGTTGGAGCATGTGCAATGACTAACGTATATGTTTTGTTTACACAATGCAGGGATAATAGGCATCACCTATCATTAACAGCTTCAAAATTTGAGACTGACCTAAGGATTCTGGTGATGACAGCAAAGGCTGTACTGAAGATATGGGTGTTTTTCATTACCCTCTTATGGGATTTGTTCTTGAAGAACCAATACCGTTCAGACTCAAACATATCTTCATCAGTGAAACGAGTTTCTTGTAGGGCCATTACTGTGATTTTATTTTTGTGGAGGGCATTGGTCAGCTGTTTCACCTTACCAGTTTGTATTAGACTGTTTATGTTGAACGTTACCAAAAAAGTCTTAGATATGGGTTTCAGCTTTCGTGACTGTTCAAGATTTCCAAGATGCTGCGACTCTTCTTCTCATTATTATTATTATCATAAAAAAAGATGTGCAGAATAAGCAACAATACTGGTGTAACATTTGTATGGTTAAAAAGAAAAGAAGGAAATTAAATAAATCAATATAAGATTACAGTTTTAGGACCTTTTTCTGGAACACTTCCTTGTATAGCTATGCCTAGAACTCTCGCAAGAAGCCAACAATATAGTTCACATGCTTATTGAAGGGCCACTTCCTTCATTTCCATTTCAGATTTTTGCTGATGAAACCTTTCTGAAATTTGGATGGGAATGAAGAAATTAGATTTTAAGGAAGATATTGCACCCTGTAGCTGCAGAGATGCTGCATTCATTATGCAGAGTGGGTGAGAAGTCACCATACCCCTGCGTATAATTCGTAGGGCGATTTCATTCTGAAGTGAGTCTGATATGATAAATGGTTTTTTATGTATTATAAGCAAAAAAGACTTGAATTTTGCAGTCCTGAAAACAACAGCTTTCTAAAACTGTATTTCAGGACGACTCTTTTGTTAAAGTTGGTGTTTCTGTTGATCATCATACGTTGGAGTAATTTTTATGGTGCAAGTTGTCATTTGTTGGCATCTAAACATTTGCCACCGGTCGAGTTGGCTGTGCGGTTAGGAGCGTGCAGCCGTGGGCTCGCATCCAGGAGATAGTGGCCTTTCCTGTCCCATCGTCGCCATAAGACCTATCTGTGTCGGTGCGACGTAAAGCAACTAGGAAAAAAAAAACCAGTTGTCATTGTGTATTGTTGACTAGCTGTAGTACCCGGCGTTGCCTGGATAGTTTTTGAATGTTTACCTTTAAGATTTGTATTAGGCCTATCAGTTATGTGTGAAGTAAATTTTATAGAAATCTTTTTTGAGATGTAGATTTTATGATCTATTGTGTAGAGTTATTTAGATGTGTTTGATTTCAAGTTTTAGATTTTTAAATTTTGGAGCGTAACTTTGATTTGTTGAAGCTCGATTTGATTGGGAAGTATGTGATCCTATAAAAAAAAAGTGATAACTATATGTGTTTACCCATCGTGCTATAGATATGATGTACACACTATTTCAACTGTCATTGAGACTGTCATCAATCAGCCTTGCGACCCCCAAAAACCTTGGATTCAACACTAATCTCGGTCATTTTAGACTATTTACTTTTAATTCCCTCTCAACCTGTCTCAGTGGAGGTTGAACATGGACTTAAAACTGTATCCAGAGCATCACAATTCATCTCAATGACACATAAACAATGGATTCGACATTGATATTGATTATTTTCCATTATTTTTACATGTTACCCCCTCCCATTCCCCACCTTTGGCTTGGGTTGTGATGTTTCATCTCCATAGTATTTTTTTCCAGATGGTAAGTCATAATGTGTACCAAGTTATGTTGAGCGCTATTCAGGAACATACCCACATACATCCATAATCTCGGTTATTTTTACATTAATTTTCATCTCTTCTCAACTTCCAGACTGATTGTGGCTGAAATATGACTTAACCATCCAAAGTGTCACAGTTCAACTCAGCGACCTCGTAAAAAAATGTATTCGACAAGTCATTTTCGTTTATTTTTATATTTCACCACCTCCCTTAAGAGTGCTAGGAGTGTTTTACTCCAATAGTATTGTTTTCAGATAGTAAGTCATATGTTTACAAATTTTGTATGAAGGCTATGCTGGACGAAACGCACATACATCCGTAATTTTGGTCATTTTCTTTTCCACCCCTTCTCATCTTCATGCCAGTGGGGGCTGAACGTGGACTTCAAAATCATCCGGAATGTCATTATTCACCTCTTACAAGATATTAGAATCATTCTGTATTGACGGTTTTCACTATACAAAGGTGAAAAATGAGAATATCCTCCTAATTCAATACAATAAATATTCTGTCATTAGACGGAGTAAACAAATTCAAACATGTTTCGGCTCGTTTGAGCCATCTTCAGTGAAAAATGAGGGGAGTTTGAAATAATTTACATAATATAAGTTGAAAAAATGCTAAAAAAAACATAATGAAGGAGCAAATGAAAAAACAAACAAAAGAGAGCCTAGACGGAAACAAAATTAGCACAAATGTACAATATTTACATCAATATGCGGAGCAAAAAACAACTCACTGCGACAAAATTCAGTGAAAAGGTGTTAATTTAAAATAATGCACCCTTCGGGTCAGGGTGACCACAGTTATTTTCCCAACTAGTCAGATAAACGTCTCAGGGTATCCATGTTTCCAGAAAAATGGTTAATTTTTCTATAACTCCGTTTAACGTGCGTCCAAAGAGAAATAATGACACCCTACGCAGTTCAAATTCTGTAATTCAACGCTCAATTGTGAACTCCGCATACGTATACTTCAATCAACATTTCCTAAGGCATATCCGCTTATCGGGTACCTTACTCACTAAATACAACTACAGTCTATCACTACAAGTGAGAACTCATTCAATTATATAAAACATAATCAAGAAACATATTTATTAAATTACTGAGAATCGCGAAAGAAATGGTTAAATGTCAAAAATAGTTCGTGAACTTCCAATCATTAACCTAATAAACAAGTATTTTAACTCCTGAATCAATTAAGTCAGCGCTGGCTTATTTCTAGTCTAAATTTGCATATCAGAACACTCTGGGTTGAGTATTCCTGAAATGAATTCACATTCTGTTTCATCTTCCTATCAAAACTTAAGTTTGGTCATTTATGTACACAAATATATCATAATCTTCTGACCACAGTCAAAGTTCAGTATTTCAATAAATAATTCTATCACTTGCGGTATGAACTATTCACCATCATCAAAAATGTTACCATTACAGTATTCATATTATTGTAGGAATGATCTGAACTTCAATAAAAGTGTCCTGAATTCTAATATCAGTGATCTGAATCAAATTAAAAATTATCTGAGTTCGTTGGTGCTGAATAAAGTGAAGAAAATGAGAAATCGAATGACGTGCTAAGTTTCTTGGTCCGATTGCCATTTAACATACGGCTCCTAGCTTAATATTCGCTCTTATAGTATTTCAAATTAAAAACATCGATGATATCCTATGTAAATCTCATATTATTTCCCTATTCTAGCTAGATAATTTCTTATGTAACGTATTCCAGCTCAATATGCACACAGCCAATAAGCATTTATCATATATATATATGCAAGTGCCTTCATTACGATATCTCAATATTATATTATCATACTGGTTACATACTAGTTTCATCTTCCATGCAATCAACATTCATTCAGAATACGACATAATCATGCATAAATCTACCCATCACCAGTTGTTACTACTGTCAAACCACTCTCAAACTTCATCTAAATATATATAATTTTACTATCCATACCTTGCTATTGTTCTTCCCTGGGGCATATTTCCTTTCCGTAGTTGCTTTACTTGTGCCCTCATATCGCACATTATTTATATCATATACGTCTCATTTCTTATTAATCTGTGCAATATTTCATTAAAGCACCATATACACTTCCATTATTTCATCTATAATCTTCATTTCAACCTATATTTAACTTATTCAACATCTACAATTAACGCGTTTAACCTCCAATATTCATTAAATATAACGAGACGTGACATTCTTTTAGCGCAGAATTCATTTCTTACAACACGATTTATCGTACAATTCAACACATAACTCCAAATACGGTATCTACTCTTCCAATATAATCATTCAGCAAAGAGTATGGTAACTTAAATTAAACAATTCAACATGCGTCCCTCTATGACGTAATCTGGGTTCGGATGGTACTATATCATTCATGGATCTTTTTAGCTAACCGGGATTCTTTGAAAATATCTGTTACATTATGTCACTTTTTAAATCGTATTCTCACTCCTCTGGATAAGATAATATAGTAAATACGTAACCATTATGTCACGAGATATAGTCTTAAGTTCACACTGACTTAATATATGTTAATACCTTCTTAAATATTTCACACTGCACTTCCTTATATTAACTGCACACTTAATTATTTCATGCTTAGGCTATTCAGTTCTATTGCATATACTGGTAATACTCTACATAAGAAATTATACTACTTATTACGATTACTTAGCTCGCCATTCAATATCTCGGGCCTTAGTTGCTCTTCTTCAACTGCTCCACGGTCTGGTCACAGTCCTTGGATCGACAACTGGACGGATCCCTCATCTCTGGTAGCTCGGGTTGAGTGATCTCCTCCTCTCGGGTCGGGTGGTTTTAACTGCCAGGACGACATCTCTCTCCAGGTTGGTCTATGCCGATTTAGCAAGCCATCATTTCCTCAGGAATACTGTAGATAATATACATCAATTCTGAAACATATGTATTCATCATGGTTCTGTGAAGTCTTAGTATTTATCGTTGATAACTGTATATATATATTTGCTAGCCTTCCCATGCAGAAATATTTTCTTATTCGTTGAGGCCAGTAGAGGATTATTTGCTTCGTCTAATCGTATATTCAAAGTTAGCTTATTTTCCTTTGTGAAGTATAATTTTTCAATGATCGCCTCTTTATTTACGATATCGTTGCTATTATTTTCTCCTGTTGTAGTTCAATCTCCAGCTCTCGCGTCTCGGTCAACCTTTTGCTTCAAGACGATTAGCGTATAAGTATCCGGACGAACTTTTCCGAATTTCCAGGGTTTATATCCTCTTTACTGTATTTCAAGGTTTAGCACTTCGTTTCCTTCAATATTACCGTCTTCTCAACTTAAATTCTCATTAGAAACTATCAATCTTGCTTAATTCTTGAGAGCTATGTTCAGCACGTCTTGTCATTACGAAGTCAATTTTTTAAGTAAGTTTTTATAATAATCCGTTCGATCCTTCTTATTTTTTTTAAAAAACAATCCAATCGATTCTACTCTGTTGTACATTGCCTTCATAGTGGTAGGTTTAATCAGTCATGGCCTTCTAACATACATAAATATCGATACTCTGCTATACATTCCTTTGCCTTGGCTGGTCTCTACCTTCCGTAGGCGCCATTTTGGAATACGTTCAGTAAATGCATCGGGTATGATAATAATTGAAACTAAAAACTGTGTTAACCTAAGAAAACAAAGGAATGAAAAAACAAATGATGCAGATGGAAATGAACAATAGTAGCACATGGTGAGGTTGTGGACCTCATAGTTTACAAAATATTGTTTAGTAACGATAACAAAACAGGTTGAAATCACTGTCGAAAATCATCCTTGTAGAAACCCATCACATTAAAATGGTGAGGAGGGGAGCGGGAGCAAACGTTTTTGAGAAACCAAGCCTGATATAACGTGCAGGCGAAAAGCCTGTGACAAGAAAAAAAAAAAAAAAAAACACCAATGAAATTTACAGCTTTAGAAACAGCAGCATTCTCAATATCTTCTCAATCTAGCGGTCCCTTTCTTGATGATTGTTTCATAATGTTCGCTGGTGTCTTGCCTTATTATAAAGGGTCGGAAGGGCCGCGATATAAAATTGAGAAGCTGTGTTAGGTAGAAGACAGATGCATAGTAAACTGTAAGTGATCTAGTGGAAACCGTCAATGAAGTTCTAATCTGTAATGGAAAAATGAGGTTGTGTGAGAAACGTGGGGTGATAAGTAAAAAGTGTAGAATGGGTGTGAAGAAAGCATAAACTTACGGTGTTTAACAGGTGGTTGTCCTCTCAAATGGCCTAGCCTTCTCAAAGTAACGGTCTCATTCGCGTGATCGAGTCTATTGTTGGTTCGACTGTGTTTGCTAGGATGGAAGGAGCGGAGGGGGAAGGGGTGGTCCAGGGCTGGTGTGAGGAGGGGGTAGTGGTGGTGAGTTGGAAAGATGGAGGTGGGGTTTGTTTGTGTTATGGATGCTGACTTCATTTAAATTGTGAGAGAGGTTCATAAATTGATCTAAATCGATGTGGATGCTCTCGAAAATGTTGAGCAAGGTGCCTTTTTGCTCATAATGCAAGATCTTGAGGTCTCTATCTATTGAAGTGTATTCGTGGCTGGATGCTTTATGATGTTCACTCATAGCTGAGAAACGATTATATTTGAGAGCGTTGCGATGTTCGGCGTATCTTATGACAAAATTGTGGCCTGTTCGTCCAATATAGCTGGAATTACAGGATTGGCATTTTAATTTGTAAACTCCAGAGTTCAAATATTTGTTGTTAATGTTGTTATAGTTATTGTTGACAGTGTGTAGATTGAAAATGAGTTTGGAGTTGGTGTGGGAGGTTCTATAAGCTATTTTGATGTTGTGTTTCTTAAAAATATTAGAAATTTGGTAAATGTTACTATTATTGAAAGTGAATGTGGAAGACTTTTTTTTAGGAGGGGAATCTTTTTCTAGGGTAGTCTTGGGTCTGCTTTTATATATGTTGATGATTCTGCTGATGAAGGTTCTACTGAAACCATTGTGTTCTGCAATATTGTAAATGGTATTAATTTCTTTTTTGTAATTCTTGCGAGATAAAGGGACAGTTAATGCTCTGAGAATCATGCTATTGTAAGCTGCTTTTTTATGTATGTCTGGGTGCACAGAAGTCTGATGGATGGTATTGATGGTATGGGTGGGTTTCCTGTATATATTGAAGGATAACGTGTTGTTGCTGTTGCGCATAATGGTTAAGTCCAGGTAATTAGGGGCTTTATTGTTTTCTGACTCTATGGTGAATTTTATATGTGGGTCAATGGAGTTGAGTCTACCCATGGGGTCACCAGCTTCAGGAATCCTTGCAGATATCTACATTGATCATTTAGAGCATTCTCACATCATTGGCAAGATCAATGGCATTCAACACTGGACACGCTTTGTAGATGACGCGTTGTTATTTTAGACTCCCACGTTACTAACAGCAACACAGTACTTGGATTTCTAGATCCTAGCGATTTTATGGAAGGTTATAAGTTGCCCAAGATGAGCACCCAAATGAGAAACATGATAATAGTTTAAAATCATTGGTCTTAAAAGGCATGGGGAACGAATATCTTTGAAGTTTTGTTTCGAGGACTCTTATGACATAACATACCTTTCTTCATCTTGAAAGATTCCCAATCCTGTTCATTCCTAGAGATTCTATCCATTATATGAACACATTCATCACCCTTCTTTTGAAATTCAGCCAGATCAGTAAAGCTAAAGGGGTAATTTTGAAGAGTACAGACGGGAAGATGAGCGTCAGGACTACATCCGATGTCACAATCAGGTGTTTCTATGCCTTCAAACATACGTGATAAGCAATCAGCAATAATATTGTCTTCTCCTCTTACATGTACCACGGTGAAATTTAAGATGATAAGCGAAGAATCCAACAGGCCGAACTTCCTAGTTTTTTGACATTAGCGCTCATCCAGGACAGTGCTTGGTTATCCGTGTGAACCCAAAAATGACAATGTTCTAGATACGAGTAGAAGTTTTCAACGCCTAGGACGACAGCTAAGCATTCCTTTTCGTACGTAGAATATCTGACTTCAGAGTCGTGCAACCTCTTACTGAAGTGTGCGATGGGGGCCAAACT
Organism: Anabrus simplex; assembly: GCF_040414725.1. Lineage (NCBI taxonomy): Eukaryota > Metazoa > Arthropoda > Insecta > Orthoptera > Tettigoniidae > Anabrus > Anabrus simplex. The sequence goes on from NC_090271.1 coordinate 166,839,357, forward strand.
GTTATCCTCTAACCTCTGATTTAGTACGGCAGAGACAGCATTGTCACATGGCATCGCATTGAAGAACAAAGTCAACGTTAAAATCAGGATTGTGCAACATGGGAGCTTGACAAAGAGCATCTTTAAGTCTACAAAAAGCGTTTTCTTGAGCATCACCTCAACAGAAACGAGTGTTCTTTTTCTTTAACATGTTTTACGGAGCTGAAATATCGGAAATATGGGGGATGAATCTACTGTAAAATCCCACCATGCCAAGGAACCTGCGGATACGTCAGAGATATTTAGGCCTGGGAAACTTGTGAATACTCTTCACTCTTTCAGGATTTGCGGAGATGCCAGAGCTGGAGACAATGTGCCCTAAGAACATGATCTGCCTAGAACACATTCTCAGAGTTGACAGTGAACCCATGTTTCTTCAGTCTAGTGAAGAACTCGTGAAGATGCGTGACGTGTTCCTCAAACATGTTAGAAAATAAGCAAAGGGACAGATAAACGGCGAAGCATTGGAGTGTGTAAACTTCAAGAAGACATTCATAGAGCAAAGTTAAAATGGTTTGGACACATGATGAGAATGCCAGGAGAGAGAATACCAAAGAGAACATTCATGGATACAGGGACTGGAAGGAGGCCTAAGGGACATCCTAGAATGAGATGGAGGAGCTCTGTTGTGGACTGTATTGCAAATATAGGAGTCGATAGTAATAAAGTACTAGAAGAGGAATGGTGGAAAGATCAAGTAAGGTGGAGGGCTTTGGTACACTATCCTACCCAGAGAGAATCTGGAAAAGGGAATGGATGAAGAAGAGAATAGAATAAGAAGATAGTTGGTCCGTTAATGGACATTATAAATCTCCCAGCCAACTCATTCCCGGTTGCCAGGTTCCCTGTGGGAATCAACATCTTTATCAACATACCACTTAGTCGAGCAGCTTGTCTCCTTGAACAGGGAGAATGCTTAAAGGAGAGGCTTACCACTTCATGTCTTTCCAAGCATGATTCTTTTCATCCACTCAGTGACCTGTCTTTAGCTGAGCCAAGAAGGAACACACTTTTCTCCCAATGCAGTAGCATTGCTTTCCGTGGATATGTCTTCTGAAACTATATCTGAAACTTATGATATGTGGCATTGTTTGACCCTTGTAGAGTCTCATTTACTCATATATTCTCCTTGCCACTAATTGCTCTTCAGCAGAGTAGCTGCTTGTATCTCCCATGGTAATCTACAACTGAACAACAACTCAACAAAATATTTACTAATTTTTCTGTGCTTTGTTGTGCTCCCATACGATCATTAGTGTTTCAAGATTAAAAACTTCATATCTGGTCCATATTGAAAGGAGATAACATTCATTAAAGGGAAATTTGATTGATCCACCTTTTTTCAATACATAATATGTTGTTAATATAATCACAACATTTTTTATTCAGTACCAGTTTTGGTGTCTATGGACACCATCATGAGCTGAAACAGGTTGCATGAACAAAGATATGCAAGTATGTAGTACATATAATAGACCCTTAGTAATAAATGACATTAATAGGATGAAGTAAAAATACAATGCTTAAAAGAATATAAACAAGTTATGTGCTTGTTGGTCAAAGTATAAAATGAAAGGGAAGATATAACGATCACCAGACTCCCTTCTTCATTCTTTTATAAAATATACAGAAAACCTACCCATGCAACCTCAACAATAAAACAAGATTCCGTGCGTCCCTATTCCCACAAATGTGCTACTTACAATAGCTTAGTTGATCGCGCATTCAAAATTCCAATGTCGAGAGCAGACCTAAATGAAGAACTATACGTGTGATAGCCAGGTTTAATGGTTATAATGAAAGTTTCATCGAATGTATTATCAACAAATTCAGACATCGCTCTAAATCTAACTTAATGAAAGATAATCCCAGGCCTAAGTTATTCTCAACTTTTACATTCAATCAAAATATCTACAGCGTTACCAACCTATTCAAGAAACATAACGTCAATATTACTTTCCGCATCAACAACAGAAATATGGATATTCTCCACAATTCCAACCTGGTCAACAAATCGGACCCTTTTACTAAGTCAGGAGTTTACTGTTTTCAGTGCGGTGACTGTAACAGTTCATATATAGGACAAACTGGCAGGAACATGCCGAACATCTCAATGCAATTAAATACAATAGGTTTTCCGCAGTTGGTCAGCACATACAAGATTATAAACTCAAATTTAATGGATTAGATCAAGATTTAACAATATTAGACACGTTGTGCAAAGGCCCCTTACTAGATATCACGGAAGCCTGTTACATACATCTAGACCAATACTTCAATCCTAATCTCAACTTGAATGACATTTCTGAAAAGCCCAGAATTTTATTTGATTCTCTTGTTTCAGTCTCAACAGTATTAAACTCCCTAAAAATAGCTTGTTTTTTCAGATTATACGTCACACGTTATCACGTTATCCTTCCCTACCACGCCCACCTGACTCCGTCCCCTCCATCACCCCTCCTCTCCCCCTTCCTGACCTACCCCATTCCCTCCCTTAACGATGTTCTGTGCTTCTAGCAAACTCTAGCACTTGCTTCTTGCCACTCTCCGCACATACATCAGGCCGTTTGAGGTGAGTCTCCTACTTTATAGGTTTTGCCCTATTTCCAATATCTCATTTTAACTCTTAACTTTCTTTTCATACTTCAGGTTCCAAATTGGATCGAGAACTTTCTGGCCATATTATCACTTTCTCTTTGCCTGCAATATGATCCACTTCTTTGAGTTCCTCATAACTGACGGCTTCTTTTTATGAGTTGATGTTGCAAGGCACCATCAAACCTACTTATGTTACTTTATTATCAATACTCTGTGGAAGGACTGCATCCTATGTCAGTTTTTAGATGTCCGTGTTTTATTTTCACCTAGTGTTTAGCAGTGCTACGCTTGAGACTTTTTAACCATTCCAAAGTGATCAAGTCTTTAAACATTTGTTAATATGTTCCCTTTCATTTTATACTTTGACCAATAAGCACATAATTTATTTATGTTCTTTTAAGCATTGTATTTTTACTTCATCCTATTAATGTCACTTATTACTAAGGGTCTATTATATGTTCTACATACTTGTATATCTTTGTTCATGCAACCTGTTTCAGCTCATGATGGTGTCCATAGACACCGAAACTGGTTTTGAATAACAAATGTTGTGATTATATTAACAACATATTATGTTTTGAAAAAAGGTGGATCAATCAAATTTCCCTTTTTTGTAAGTGTTTCAAGAAACAACGTATATTATTATGTGGGGTTAAGATGAGTTCTTTCCTTCCCTGTAGATGGTTGTGAGAGCTGATGACCTAGATTTTAGGTCTCTTTAAACAAGAAGAATCATCATCATGTAGATGTTGGCCTAAATATTTCCAAGAAATTGTGAATAAACTACTTTGAACATATGCCTGCTTTTTGTTGTTGTTGTTATAATAATTTCAACAAGTTTTTCCTATAAGTTAGGGTCTTCCATGATTGTACAGATTTTTTACGAATGTACTATTCATATGTGTTTACTCAGCTTGTGAAGTTCAGAGTTGGTTTCAAGAATGATTCCTGGGTGTAGATATTCCAAGTTGTAGAACAGTCCATAATTTATGTAATAAACTTAAGGAAGCTGGAAATATCAAGCCTATGAAACCAAAGAAGCAGTGTAGGGCCATCACCAAAGACAGCTAGATGACATTGGTCATAGGTTGGTCGTTTGGAAAATTCGCCTAAAAAAGTCATTTTGTTGTCTTGCACAAGTGTGAATTTCATATGGTTGTGTGCAAATGGCTACTAAATTATTATATTTAAAAGCCACATAAAATAACTGCGAAGTCCATATTTTGTGAGTAGAGTCTAGAAAATGTATGCAGTGGACAAATAGACCCATATTTAATATTCTTTTCACACAAGGCCTGTTTTCACCTCCATGATTGTGTGGAAACAAAACAGTTGTTACAGGAGTGCTGTTGAACCTACCTTTGTACATGAAGTGCCCCTCCATGAAGCAAAAATTGGTGTATTGTATGTTATCAGGGTGAAATAATCATTGGACCAATTTTTGTTTTGAGAATACGGTTGATTCTGCTACTTATGTGAATATCATACCAACCCCCTTTTTCAGAGAACTAACCAACAGGGAGCATAATTTAGCAGTTTTCAACAGGACTCTGTTTCTGAAAACACTGCAAATAATTTCATGAGAGAAATTCACCAAGTGTTTCCATGGAACATAGTTGTTAGTAGGGATTTGTGGCCCTCTCAGTCCTGCAGTATATCTTCCTGTGATTATTATGTCTGAGGTAAATTTAAAAATGCCATGTATAAGACTAACCCACACACAAAACATATTAATCAGGAAATGGCTGGGATTCCTCTACATGAACTGCAGCGGTGATTAATAATTTCCTAATGAGGTGTCAAAACTGTGTGGGGATTGAAGGTGGGCAGTTTCAACACCTACTATCATAATTTGATGAGTAATGAACTTAAATTGTTGTACTAGTATTGTATAGTAAATACATCATAGACCAGAGTAAAGCATATGTCTGATCACCTTGTATCAAATGTACTTCATCATATTGTGTGTGCAGACACATTGAATCAACTGTCTTGTACTGAGGAGAGACCTAACACCTTTTAAATTGCAGGATGAATTTTGAAGGAAGAAGTTGGAATCAGTGAAGGACAGGGAAGAGAACTAACTACCTACCCAGATCTGTAATATTGGCAAACAGTTAACTGCTTCATTTGTAGTCAGTGTTTCTGTTAAAATTACTGGGATTTTTGTAAGTTTCTACTGCCTATCGTGAGATCCTAGATTGATTATCCTGTGTGGGTAAAAGCCTGAACATCTTGTAACTTGACATTATGATCCAAAGAGAGGATGTACATGGCAGAATATTGCACAGCGGCCCATGAATGGGCCACAGCCGCACTGCACTGAGCCTCACTACTCTTGGACAAAATCAGCCCGTTGTGTCATTGCATAGGCTGGACTGTGCTGTATTGTCTATGAGTGGCTGGCTGGTTGGAACTGTGGTTTAGTGTTGGTCCAAGTAGTGTGGTAGAATGTGGCTCATCAGATTGTGAATACATCTGCGTGTGTTAATATGTGAGCTGTACTATGGTTGACTGTTCAGCTTTGTCCATTAACGTTTTCCTTGGAGATTAGTGCTTATAATGATTCTTGTCCAGGAAAAGAGAAGAAAGGGAAAAAACCTAGTCTCTGGGCAATGCAAGACAGCTAAGCCAGATCTGAACCTATGAAGTCCTGTTTGGTAGGTGTTTCAGCTTGTGGTCGGTGGCAGTTGACAAAACCTAAATTTTCTTTGTCATAGGGTCTGCAACAAACTATGTACATGCTGTAGGTTCCTCTGGGATGTCACATATTTCTTGTCATCCGTGCGTTTTCATCAACAAAGCACTTTGTGTATGAGAAAAAGTCTTCTTAAAATTGTGTGGCATTTGGTTGTTGTTAAATGTGTGAGACATAATGTCATATAGGACAGTTAGAGGTGAACAATTTCTGGATCTTGTGCAGATGTTGACCGAAACTGGAGTTACCTGTGGAAAAGTATCAACCAAAGTTTTATACCTCGTCAAAAACAGTGTCCCAACACTTGCTGTAAAATGCTTTAAGATTAAGAGATGAAATTACCCTGGAGGTTTCAGATTGCATGACCGTTGGTGAGTACTCAGCGACCATGAATATGTGGACTTGTACTACAAGGAAGAACCATTACTTAGCATCATCTGTTTCTTGTTTTGTTGATTGGGACCTCAAATGTCACATCCTGTTCACAACCTTGTTTCCAGAAAAATCTAAAACAGACAATATTAGGAGATAATATTAGAATATTGTCCTAGAGGCCTTTTTGAAATGCCGGGCTGAGTGGCTCGGACGGTTGAGGCGCTGGCCTTCTGACCCAACTTGGCAGGTTCCATCCTGGCTCAGTCCGGTGGTATTTGAAGGTGCTCAAATATGTCAGCCTCGTGTCCGTAGATTTACTGGCATGTAAAAGAATTCCTGCGGGACTAAAGTCTGGCATCTTGGCGCCTCCAAAAGCCGTAAAAGTAGTTAGTGGGATATAAAGGTGGAGGTGGTGATTATTGTTTTAAGAGGAAGTACAACTAGATAACACTATTCAGAGAGAGAAAATGGAAGGGACCGACACTTTGAAAAATGAGGGTATTGGCCAAAGGAAGACAAGGGCCACGAAGGGCATGAAAATGAAAGATTCCCTAGTCCTTACAAACCTAATAGCGTCAGGATCAGAAAAGAGCAAAAGTTGACCAAGGGAGGTTAGATAGGATAGATGAAAGTGAGGAGCCTCGCGCAAGTAAGTGGAAGCAATATCAGGACTTAGCTAAGGGCACCGTGGTCATCAACCCACGATGATTATTATCTTTTTGAAACAAGTGTCTTTCACAACCAATCAAGGTGCCAAAGTTACCACTGCTCTGCGTCACTATATGAGGCTGAATTGTGTCTGTCACCTGCTCAGTAAAGAGTTATGAATTCCATTTAATACCCCATTGTTGTCTGGCAGTTGCTCTCAGATTGATATTTTTATGATTTAGATGAATGAACTTGTTACTTACGCTAAGTAAAGTGACCTAGTTATTGCCCTTGAAAAAATCTGTTGGAACGATCAAAGATACTCACTGCAGCACTCGATTAACAATGCTAGAATCTGTACATTGTCAATATTCAGCTTTGTGCAAAAAGTTTAGTGAGATGGAAATCATGATCAGATTGATGAAATTGATATAACTTGATGAACAAACTAATTACACTTCTATCAAGTGACTTTGGCTACATGGTTTGGGGCATGTAGCTGTTAGTTTGCATTTGGGAGATAATGGGTTTGAACCCACTGTTGACAGACCTGAAGATGGTTTTCCAAGGTTTCCAATTTCCACACCATGCAAATACTTAATTAAGACTACAGTCCCTTCTTTCCTAATCTAACCCCTGTCCTATCCCATCATCACTGTAGGGTCTGCCTGTGTCAGTGCGATGTAAAATAAATAATAGGAAGGACCATACAATACCATGATCTCATTCCTTTTTTTAGTGACTGTACCTTGACTGAAACCCTCTTTCCTTTTCACATAAATATATTTCTATTGTTTACAATGAGTAAGGGTTGTCAAAAATGTTTTCTTTCATGTGAAATTTAGATTAATTACAGTATATAATGAAATAGAAGTAGTCCTTAAGAAGATGCCACAAGGGAGATCCCCAGGAATCGATGAAGTCAGCACGGACGTGATTAAAGCAGCGGGAGTCCAGGGTTTACAATGGCTGCACAGAGTGCGCAATGAAGTTTATAAGGATGACAAGATACCTGCTGATTGGAGCAAGCGTGTCATTATCCCTCAGTTTAAGAAAGGAAATCACCAAAAGTGCTCCAACTACTGGGGAATAACACTCCATTCTCATGGGCTTAAGATTCTTCAAAAAATCTTAGAGAACACAGTTAGAAGAGGAACACTATGGCTTCAGGCCTAATAGGTTCATAACAGTTCTAATCTTCAGTGTCTGTATGTTAGTGGAGAAGTATTAGGAAAAGAGCAAAGATCTTTTTATGGTTTTCCTTGATATTGAGAAGGCATATTACAGCATTGCAAGAGAGAAGATATGGGAATGCCTGAGAAAAAGGAATGTACCAGAGGGACTGGTGAGAGAAGTTCAGATGCTGTATGAGCATTGTACCAGCTGTGTGCGATCGGGAGACGGACATTCATCCTGGTTCCAGACCAAAAATAGAGTCCAGCAAGGCAGTGCATTATTCCCATTATTGTTTATCACCATCATGGATGATATAATGAAGAAATCAAGAAAACCTCAGATGAACTAAATGCAATGGCTTTTGCTGGTGACATTATGATCTGGGGAGAAACTGAGGAACAAAAACAGTTGAACCTCAATGAATTGAAGGTTAAGTTCCAGGAATTCAGTCTCAAGATAAGCAAACCCAAACCAGTAGTGATGCCAATAAACAGAGAGAGGCATCTAGCATATGTCATGCTAGGAAACTATCTACTGGAAAGTGTGGAAAACTTTACATACCTCGGCTGTGTAATATCTGAGACACACGAGCTACAAAGGAGGTGGCAAACAAAGTGCAGAAGAGCTCTCACTTTTACCAGTGTGTATGAACACTCCTCTGGGATTCCAAAGTACCAGCCAAATCAAAGCTGGTGATGTTCAATCAGTACTTATACCAATCTTAAACCTATGATGTCAAAACCTGCACCATTACTAAGGAGGACTCATCAGGGTTGCAGGCATCTGAGATGAAGTTCCTGAGATCCACATTTGAAAAATCAAAACTGGACAAGTTAAGGAGTGACATGGTTAGAAAGGAATGTTAAATTAGAGAGACGTGAAAAGACCATGAACCCACTGGATGGACGTCATAAAGATGGATATTGCAGATCGGGGAAGGACACTTGAGGACGTCATTAACAACAGAACGTATCTCAATAAGATAGAGAGGAAGAGGCTCGGCAACAGTACCCGGGAAACTGGAACTGTAAAATGATGTTGTATGAAAGTTCTGTCTGTTTTTGAAATTGTTAGTAGAGTTCAGGATTGGTGTTTATTTTCAACCTGAGTTCATCAGATTTTAAAATACATGTCCAGGAGAATGCACTAGTGAGCATAAAGCAGTGTGCATAGGGAGCAGTCTGCATAAAAGTGCATTGAGGTCATTTGGTAGCGTGTGCTGTGTGGTGGGCTGAGAAGCCCAGTGTTACAGGCTGGAAAGTGGCTATGCTTGGAGAACTGGGCTGCCAAAGCAAGTGGGCTGGGAGTGCTGTGCTGTGTGTCACTCTGCATCATTGATGCATGGCTGTTGTAGATTTGTGCGTCTAGTTGAGATGGATATTCCTTTTGTGTTTCTTATTGGTATTCTCAATGGACTATCGTGTGTGTTCAGTGTGCACTTTCCTAAGTATAGCATTATTTCATTTGAGACCCTAGAATATTATATTTCATGTAATATGCCATTTACAAGCAAGTTGAAAGTTTTAAGTGCCTGGTCGAACTTTATGCAGCCTTTCAAGGGTTATTTTCACTTAACTTGATGATGATGATAATAATAATAATAATAATGATAATCATATGGCCTCAGCTGCCCTGTGCAGGCAATGAACCTCAACATTGATCATATTTTTACAATTTACTTTACATCGCATATTTTCATTCAGGTAATATGCCTTTTACTATGCAACTTCTCGAAGGTTAATTTCCCATCACTTGGTAACCCCCCTGTGGGTGGGGGCGGTAGAATAACACCCACGGTATCCCCTGCCTGTCGTAAGAGGCGACTAAAAGGGGCCTCAGGCTCTGAACTTTGGAGCGTGGATTGGCGACCACGGGGCCCTTAGCTGAGTCCTGGTATTCCTTCCACTTACTTGTGCCAGGCTCCTCACTTTTATCTATCCTATCCAACCTCCCTTGGTCATCTCTTGTTTTTTCCGACCCCAACGCTATTAGGTTTGCGAGGGCTAGGGAGTCTTTCATTTTCATGCCCTTCGTGGCCCTTGTTTTCCTTTGGCTGATATCTTCATTTTTCGAAGTGTCGGATCCCTTCCATTTTTCCTTCTGATTAGTGTTATATAGAGGATGGTTGACTAGTTGTACTTCCTCTTAAAACAATAATCACCATCACCACCACCATCACTTGGTAATAATAATGATGATAATGATAATCAAATGGCTTCATGGCCTGAGCTACCCTGTGCAGGCAATGAACCTCAACGTCGATCAGTTTTGTTTATTAACAATTTTCTTAACATCGCACTGACACAGATAGGTCTTATGGCAATGGGATTGGAAAGGGCTAGGAGAAGGAAGGAAGCAACCATTGCCTTAATTAAGGTACAGCCCCAGTATTTGCCAGGTGTGAAAATGGTAAACCACAGAAAACCATCTTCAGGGCTGCCGAGAGTGGGCTTCAAACCCACTATCTCCCAAATGTAAGTTAATAGGTACGTGATGTAAACCATGCAGCCACCTGCTCGGTTAATAATATTTTGAAACAATGTCAAAAATGAATATTGAATTTTCACGACCGCATTGTAATCGAAACCGACTTTCAACCTTTTAGGTCGTGTTACATACATTTAGTACGTGTTGAAGAGATGTTAAGTACAGAACAAAAATGGCCAAACCGACGCGAAATCGGGAGGTTGTGGGTTCGGATCCCACTGGTGTCTGGTTGGCCATTTTTGTTCTGTACTTAACATCTCTTCAACACGTACTAAATGTACGTAACACGACCTAAAAGGTTGAAAGTCGGTTTTGAATGTCTAAAATATTTCTAATGTTGTGCTTATGGTGAGCATGGTAGTATCATGATCCACTCCCATAATGGCTCATGTTTGGATGTAGAGTGCTGATCATCAATACCAGCAGGAGGTGTCATAGTGCCAAAGTTTGAACTTCTGACTTGCTGTATCTGTAGTGAACAAGGGACATAGTGTTGAGCAGTTTGAAATTAAAGTAAGGGGTTCACATGGTAAGCTGTGAGTATGGACGTAGTTATTTTATTAATTTTATTTCTCTTGTTATATAAAAGAGGGTATATTTGTAAATTTTGTATTTACCTCGCCCAAAAAAAACTAGAAATATAATATCTTGGGAACTCAAATGAAGAAACAGGGATCACTTCATTAATAAAAGCCATACTCTGTGTTCACATCCACATAAAACTTGAGATCCTTTGGCTTGTAGTATGTCTGCAGTTATGTAAGACTATAAACTAGCTTTTTTTAAAATGCTATTTGTTCGGGGCATCAACCTATAGAGATCTTTTGCCCCTACCTGCGTGTAATTGGAATTGTGGAAGTGTAGAATGTTGAATGTGAGGAAAGGAACGTTAAGGACAACACAAATACCCAGTCCCCAGGCCAGAGATATTAATCATTTACAATTAAAAACCCCTGACCCGGCCGGGAATCGAACCCGGAGCCGCCGGGTGTCAGGCGAACGCGTTACCCCCTACGCCGCAGGGCCTGACGTAAGCTAGCTTACTTTCTTTTGAAATATAGCTTCTGTATAAATAGAATTGAAGGGAATGTATTAATCTTGTTCCCTCATCTGTTACAGTCTGGTGGAATGTATATAGACTTTGGGTGTACATCTTTATTAAGCTATAGAATTGGGATATATTTTATTGACCTAAATCTATTTTTAACATTTGCAAGAATGTACTGGTTTCAGTAGTTGCCAGTAATTAATTTGTTTTCCTTTGTTTCAGGTTATCTGAATTGAACTATTCACTTCAAGATGTTAAAATTAGTCCATCAGAAATAGTTCAAACTACATGTAAAGAAGAACCTGATGAAACAGATGCATATTTATTGGCCAAGAGTTACTTTGATCTTAAAGAATATGATAGGTATGTACATATACCAGAGAGATTTGTAATTGTTGTATTTTGGCTGTTTCAATTGTTTCCACTATCTTACCATCTATTCTAGCTCCTTCTGTGGATCAACATTAGAGTGTTGGCGTCCGGATCCCAAGATTGCAGGTTCATACCCGGCAGTTTGTCGGATTTTTGAAGAGTGTTAAAAAATCCATTCAACATTCCATGTTATATGATGTTGAAATGTAAAAGATCTCTGGTGACACGTTTGGTGTTTACCCAACAAAATAAATTACAACTCACCAATAGTACTCCAAAGAGAGAACCTGTTTACCCTGTCTTCTAGTAGAGTAAAATGAAACGTCAAAACTGATGCGTGGGCAGCCTAGATTGCATCAAATTAAAAATCTGCACACAGCTGAGGCCATACACTTGTTCTTATTGCTATTATTATTATTATTATTATTATTATTATTATTATTATTATTATTATTATTATTATTATTATTATTATTATAATACATACACTTCTCCACAGGAAATATGGGTAGTAACGGGGCAAGGGATGCACCAAGTGCGTTACCATAATTAAAGTATTTACACATAATACAAACATTGATGTACAGGTACATACAAAACTCTAGACGTTCATTCTTGCAAGAGGAACTATCGCACAATGTTGCATATTGACAGGAGGACAGAATATTGCATAATTTTGAAGATGTTCGGTGGAAGACCCAGTTCTTGCAGACTCTTGTGAAGTGTGTGTGGAATGAGGCTGTTGAGTGAAAGAATCACAGGGACTATCCGTACCAGTTTCATCTTCCAGATCTTCCAGATCTTCTTGATCTCTTCTGCAAGTTCTTTGTATTTGTAGATATTTTTCATGGTACTTCCTGTCGATGTTGGTGTCATTCAGAATTGCGATGTCAATAATGAAAGTTGTCCCAGTTTTCTTGTTTACCTGTCTGATGGCTGGTCTGTTATGGTTGACTGTTTTATCTGTCACTACAGCAGTGTCCCAATAAAGCTTAATCAACCTGTTCTCCAGGAGTGGTATTGGATGGTACTTGTAATAAGGGATATGCTCCTGAGTTAATTGGTTTTCCTGAACAAGTGCCTGGTATATAATTCCCGAGACATGATTGTGACGTCTTATGTATTCTACACAGGCAAGTACTGGGCAGCCTGCAGTAATATGGTCGATGGTCTCGAGATGAACAGTGCATTATCTGCATTTGTCGGAGAGTATGCTGGTGTCTTTGATGATGTACTTTTTGTAATTGTTTGCGGCTATTACTTGATTTTGTGTAGCAACTGCAAATTCCTTTGTCTCCCCAAATAAGCGCCCACTTTGTAATCACACGCATGGCGCATTCTTGTCTATGCTTTGTTGGTTTAGATTGCTGTAGTATTTTCCGTGGAGTTCTTTTCTCCTGCAGGCATACTTGTTGATTTGTATGAATGTTAGAGGTATTATATGGATACAGTACAGTCTACAGTGTACTTGTCAGCTATACTACAGCTTTATGGAGAAGGCTGTTTTCTTGCTTTTTATGGAAGTATCTTGTTAGGTTCTTTACCTGATTCAGGAGCATGACTTGAAGATCCAGTACTCCTTGGTCCCCCAATTTTCGTGGAAGTGTGACCCTTTTCATGCATGAATTTGGATAATATAATCTATAGGTGGTGAGCAAAGTTTTCGTTTTTCTATGTATGCTGTCTATTTCTGTAGCAGACCATTTCAGAATTCTGAACGAATAAACAAGAGGTGGAATAGCGTACATGTTTATTGCCTTAATTTTGTTCTTGGCTTGTAGGTTGCTACGCAAAATCTGATGCAACATCGATGTATATTTGTCAGTGAGTTCCTGTTTGATTTTCTTGTGCTCCGCAGTTGTAGGTCTCTGTTTGTGTCATTCCCTCAATTAAAGATCCAGTATGAAACTCACATGGTTGGGAGTTTGCGTACCGACCACGTTCAATTGTTAGCAGCTTACACTTCTTTACTCCCAACGTCATTCACACATCAGATGAGTAGGAGTCTATTATATTCAGCAGGGCGTTCATTTGTGTTTCGTTGTAGGCATGTACTTTCAGATCATCCATATATTCTTTTTTTTCCTATTGTTATATTTAGTATCAAATCCAAAACCAGTAGTTTTAGAAGATTGTATAGGGGATTCATTGCAAGGAAAAACCACAGTGGACTTAACGAATCTCCTTGAAATATACCACATTCAATTTTTATTGTGTCAGATGTGATACATTATTATTATTATTATTATTATTATTATTATTATTATTATTATTATTATTATTATTATTATTATTATTATTATTATTATTATTATTATTATTCATTAGGACTACACTAAGTACTTACAGGTGTGCATTTGCATTTCTCTCTGCCCATATTTCTTTCATTCGTTTACTGTGGGCTCCCTTTCTGGCTTCAGACAAGATTGTTGCCAATCTTCTTCTTTGGTTTTTTCCTCTTGGTCAACTTACCATTAGTGAACTTTGGATCTGAAGATCACCTTGTTTTGGACATCTGCTGGTGTAATTCCTGCCTGTTTCAAATCAGTTTTGATTTTGCCAATCCATTTCATTGTGTCTGTTTTAGCTTTACTCCTGTTTTCATAGAATTCAACTACTTGTTTGGTAAGTCTGTCTGGATGCATTCTTTTAATACGCCTATAAAATCTTACCCTGTGTTCTCTAATGTCACTGTGAATATTTGTGTTATTGTTTGATTGCCTGTCTGCCTCTAAGTTGGTATTGTCTGTTGGTGAGTTTTGCATTTATTTATTTTTTCAGTGTTTTCAGTGTCTGCTTTCCTGTTCAAAATTAGCATCTCTGATCCATAAAGACATTCTGGTTTAATGACTGTATTGTAATATTTTAGTTTTGTGTGCTTCGTGATACATTTTTTGTTATAGGTATTTTGGGTTAGTCGATATGCAGTTTCCATCTTTTGGCATCTAATTTGTTTCGAGTCTATTTTCTTGAATTGTTTCACCAAGATATTTAAATTGTAATACTCATTTAATTTTGCCATATTTTGTCTCCATGCATTTTGGTTCATGTTTGTTGTAGGTCATGTATTATGTCTTTTCAAAAGATATCTGAAAGCCACCTTTTTCCGCAGTTTATTTCAGGAGTTCAATCTGATTTTGGGCTGTTGAAATGTCTTGGGTTAACACATCATCAACAGTTTGCCGCGTATGAACAATAATGCTAATATCTTCCTTTGTTGTCTCCAAGAATGAGCGGGCAGTCAGGTATTCCTCCCCCCATATCTATGTATAATGACCATAGCCCAATTCAGTTCCTCACTGCCTCCTCTCTACGTCAGTTCACACTTGTGTTGGTGATGTCACGTTGTGTGAGCAGATTGCTAACGTGCGTGCTATCGCGTACAAACATAAGTGAGCATATTGCTAACGGGTGAGTTCTCGCGTATATTTAATATGATACAGTTGTAATATTTCTGTTTTATTGTTTGCGCCATTACCTGGAAATGGATCCGTACGACGTACGACAAGCTACAGTGAGAGATTTAGTGGACAGTGTTCCAGAATGTCATTCAAGTGAATTAGGTGAAGATACTTCTGATTATAGTGATGTTGATGAAACAGATATTTTAGAGCGTGTTAATAGTGACTCAGAGGAGAGTGTTTCAGAAGAAATAATGCAACCGTGTGAGGTTTGTAACGAACAACACACCCCACCGTCCAACAAAGAGGCACTGAACCTTTCAGTAGGCGCTCAGCAAGAATGTGAACATCGTGAACCTGTTCTTATCAATCCAACCTACATTGGTAGGGACAAACCAAATCCAACCATATGGTCAAACATGCCACAGAGGAAACAATCCAGAACCAGAAGGCATAACCTCGTCACACAACTTCTGGGTCCAGTAAGAGGGCCGAAAGAGGCAAAGACTGAATCAGAGTGTTGGAGCTTATTTTTTCCTGACTACATAATGGAGAAACTGGTTAAGTATACCAATATAAAAATAAGACAAATTCAAAATAGGTACAGTCGCACTAGGGATGCTAGGGAAACTGATGTTACTGAAATGAAAGCACTGGTTGGATTGCTTTATATAGCTGGTGTTTGTCAATCATCAAAACAAAACACCCTAGATCTATGGAGAGCAGACGGATTAGGGGTAGAAATTAGCAGGCTCAGTATGTGAGTGATTAGATTCAAGTTTCTATTACAAAACTTTCGTTTTGACAATGTTAGCAGTGAAGATAGGCAACAACGACAATCACAAGATAGGTTCTACTGCCTACAGGAATTTTTTGAGGATTTTTGTCGCCATTGCCAGGAAAACTACAGCCACTCTGCTTATGTGTCAATTGATGAAATGCTTCAAAACTATCGTGAAAGGTGCAGTCTTAGGGTTTATATGCCCAAAAAACCTGGAAAGTTTGGTATTAAGGTGTGGGCTGTAACAGACTCAAAAACATTTTACACGTCCAAACTGGAAGTGTATATACGAAATTAGCATCCAGGACCTTACTATTTAGACAACTCAACCCGTGCGTTGGTGAACAGACTGGTCTCAGGGGTACAGAATACTGGACGAAACGTAACCTGCGACAATTTCTTTACCTCAATACCTGTCATGCATGATCTCTTAGAAAAACGACTTACACTTTTTGGGACCATTAGGAAAAACAAAAGGGAAATACCTGTGGAACTCGTCACTGGAAACAAAGACAATCGAAGACCAGTAAAGAGTTCGATATTTGCCTTTAATCAGACTGAAACTTTAGTTTCCTACAAGTCAAAGCCTAAGAAGCTGGTGCTCTTGCTTTCCACTCTGCATGACAGTGATGACATCGAGGAAGAAAGTGGCGAAGAATATAAACCTTCCATAATCACTTTTTATAATGGACACAAATGTGGGGTTGATGTGTGTGACGGTATGCAAAGAGAGTACAGTGTGGCTAGGATCTCAAACTGATGGCCACTCACAATGTTTTATTTTGAACTTAATGTTGGAGGAATAAATGCATATGTTATTTGGAAAGCAAACAATCAAAACAATGACGGACTTGCTACAAATGCAAGAAAGGACTTCCTATTCAATCTTGCTCGTCAACTTCTTGTTGATAATGCAGAACGAAGAACTGCAACAGAATTTCCTATCCCTAGACCAATGACAGACAGACTCAAGGAAATTTTTAAAGTGAGACAGCAACAACCATATGCGAGGCCCCTGCAACCAGGTCAATATGCTATCTGTGGTATCTGCCCCAAAAGAAAAAATAGAACAAAGGTTTGTGTTGCGCATGTAACATTCCCATCTGCTGAGAACATTCAGTGTCAACGTGCTCAAGATGCTCAACCCAACAGAAGGATCCAGCTGAAAATGACTAGACTGGCTGCTGTTAGACAGAAGTAATATGCTTACGATGTTTCTTATATCGATCATATTTGTTTATATTTCATATTTTACTAATTAAACTGGACTTGTGTTAATGCATCTTATTTGAAAATGCCTAAAATATAGTATACGGCAATTTGCTAACGGGGCATGCTTTGATGTCAGGTCACAGCCTTGGAATTGCGGCAGTTTGCTAACATAGCGTGTTCTGGTGTTGTACAATATTTTAAATGATTAATAATGATTTATAATTCTAAATATGATGTTTTGGTAAGTAAATTATCTTTCTTACAATGTTGTTAAAGTTTTATGATTGTTTTCTTCATTTTAAAATCAGAACAACAATATATAACATGCGTGAGCAAATTGCCGTGCGGCGTGCTGTCATGTAAAAATAAGGGGGTGTGTGACGACGTGTTAATATTGCTTGGTTGTCCGCAAATGCCAGGCACTCTAATGCTAGTTTTCCTCTGCCTAAAGTGATTGACTGGTGAATTTTGAGGACCAATTTCTGTTTGCGCCGTTCTTGTATCACTTTTTTAAGGATGCAGTTGAAGAATAAAGGTGAAATTTCATCTCCTTGTCTTACTCTGTTTTGATTTCAAAGGGATTTGAGGTTTTCCTCATCAATTTGACCGTGTACTTCATGTCTCTCAGTGTCTGTTTTATGATTGCAAGTGTTTTCATGCCTAAACCTTGTTCTTTTAATATTTGGAAGAGTGATTTGCAATCAATTGAATCATAGGCTTTTTTGAAATCAACATATGTGCAGACTAAATTTTTGGTACAAATTCTCTGATGTCTTAGGATTAGCTTTAGGTTCAAGAATTGCTCTGGTCACGATCGGCCTGGTCTGAATCCTGCCTGATATTCTCCGATTTGTGTTTCTAGTTGTTGTGCTCCATCAAGAAGACATTGAAGATAGAATTTTGTGTGCAGCCAAAACCAGTGAGATTCCTCTGTAGTTGTTTACATCTGTTCTGTCTCCCTTCTTGTGTAGTGGGTGGATTAATGCATTTTTCCAGTCTTCTGTGATTTGCTCTGTTTTTCAAATGTATTGCTTGATTTTTTTGATTTCTTTTATGGAGTTTGGGCCTGCTGATTTGAGGACTTCCGCTATGATTCCAACTTCACCCAATGCTTCTTTTTAAATTTTAAGTCTTGTGATCTGTCTTGTGATTTCTTCTTCATGTGGGGGTAATGAATTTGGAGGAGTATCTTCAGGTTCTTGTGGCGAAAATCTTTCAGTAATTCTTTAAAATATCTGGTGAGTTCCTGGCAATTTTATTGGTTGTTTAGCACAAACTGTCCATTTTCTTTCTTGAAGCGGAGACTTTGTTGTTGATATCCCGCAAGCTTAGTTTTGAAGTTCTTACAGAAATTTTTTTGTATTGTTTCTTTCAAAGCATTTCTCAATTTCAAGTAATTGATCCTTTTCAAATTTCCTTCTGGTCTCTCTGATCAATTGAGCTGTCTCTTTCCTCACTGCCAGGAATGTTTTGTAGTTATTCTCCATCCTTTTGCTGTTCCAGTTGTTGTATGCCTTCTGTCAAGATTGGATTGCTTGTTCACATTCCTCATTCCACCAACGGTGTCTCTTCCTTTTCTGCAGAGGAATTAGTGTTTGTGCTGTTGTAATCAGTTTGCTTTTGAGTTGTTGCCAATTTTTTTGCCTCATTTCTCCCTAATTCTTCTGTGAGAGATGGTTGGATCCTTGTAGGGGCAAATTTTGGGATTAGTGGTTTGTGTTGGTGTGTTTATTATTTTTTTATTTTTATTTTATCTCTGAGGTTTCAACTGTAGTTTGACTCCTGCCAGGTAATGATCTGAGTCTATATTTGCACCCTTTCTGACTTGGACATTTATCATTTCTCTGTGGTTTGGATAAGAGTTTGGAGCGTGGTCACTAATTGTGTATTGAAGTAGCCTAGTAAGATTTCGAGGAGGTGGTTTGTGGATATTTTGGATACTATTTCTTGTAGAGTTTCCCAGGATTTGTCTACGTTTTTGCGGTCTGTTTTATTGTGCTCATTGATTGGCATGTGTGCAGTAATCAGTGTCTATGTTTTATTTGCACACCTTACGGTGATTGTCATTAGTCTATCATTTACAGGCTGATCAATGTCTTGCTGTGGGTGGGGGACGCAGACGAAGAATACATCCACGGTATCCTCTGCCTGTCGTAAGAGGCGACAAAAAGGGGCG
Organism: Anabrus simplex; assembly: GCF_040414725.1. Classification (NCBI taxonomy): domain Eukaryota; kingdom Metazoa; phylum Arthropoda; class Insecta; order Orthoptera; family Tettigoniidae; genus Anabrus; species Anabrus simplex. The sequence continues at coordinate 166,858,368 of NC_090271.1, forward strand.
AGCAAGGGATGTTTTTCTTGATTGCAAAAGTGACTCCTAAAAGTTGTGTGTTTTTGAGAATTCATTTGTCTGTTTACTTTTGAAGAGTCTGTAGTTCCCAAAATCCATTGCTTTTTCACCAGTCAGTCTTGTTTCTTGTAGTGCCAGTAACTGTATTTCTTGTTCGTTTAAGGTTTGTTCTAGTTCATACAATTTTCCTGCTCGTATGAGAGTATTTACGTTTAGTGTTCCGAAAAAAAAAGGTTTTGTTATTTGGGTGAAGTTGACCAGAGGTCTCTGACTCCCTCTGTGTGTCAGTCCAGACTCCCCAGAATCCGACAAGCTGTTCGTACTGTTCTTGACAGCAGTGGATTGGTTACCAACCGGAGTAAAAGTGTGATTTCTAATATGCCTCATGATACTTGATTATCACAAGTTTGGACCAAGGTCCAGTTCTTAGGACTGGAATGGCGAGTTCCAGAAAATGAATTTCCAACCGCACCTCTGGTGAACAGATGCTGACCACTTTGCTGCTGCTGCAAGTCATAAGAAATAAATTGACAATATATATTATGTATTTTCAATACAATATATCGAGTAAATAATATTACATCAGTCTTGGGACTAGTTTCAGCCACTTAGTGACCATCTTCAGCCAAATAAACATTAACAGATTATGTGATAACTGAAACATATGTATACCTGACAAAGACAATGTTGCATTAATAATTATAACATAAAAATACATACAATAACAAAAATTATGGTTATGATCTTCTTGTCATAATATGCAAGTCAGTGCTTGTTCTACATCGGACATTAGATATACTGTACGTTTCATTATAGAGGCGAGTCTCATAAATAATTTTTCTCCTTTTTAATTTCCTTTCTGTATGTTTATTCTTCCCTAATTCTGGCTATCATTTCCAGATTTACTTCTTTGCCTGAGGTCCTAAGTCAACTTAAAAGACATCATGCAGTATTATGACAAGAAGATCATTACCATAATTTTTGTTATTATATGTATTTTAATGTTATCATTATTTCTGCAACATTGTCTGGTATACATATGTTTTACCCCCTGTGGGTGGGGGACGCAGACGAAGAATACATCCACGGTATCCCCTGCCTGCCGTAAGAGGCGACAAAAAGGGGCGACCAAGGGATGATTGAATTAGAACCATGAAACTACTTGTGATTAGTGCCATCACGTGGGGAACACCATGGGTCGCCTGTACTTGTGAGTAGTACCACTATGTTAGGTACAAAATAGGTTTGTGATTAGTAGCGGCAAAGAGCGGTTCACTGTGTGTTTCCAGTACCTATGATTAGTACCTCTGTATGCAGAATATCACAGGCTTGTATTGCGTGTGATTAGTACCATTATGTTAGTACCTCTGTATGAAGAACATCATGGGCTTGCGTTGCGTGTGATTAGTACCATTATGTGAGAAACACCGCGGTTCTGGCTGTTGCCTGTGATTAGTACCACTATATGAGCGACACCATTGGTCTGCATTTCCTGTGATTTGTGCCCATTATGTGAGGAACACCACGGGATAGTACAAGTCCCTGTGATTTGTACAGCTATGTGAGGAGCCTCATGGGTTTGCATTGCCTACAAGTGGCGCTATTATGAGAGAAACACCATAGGTCTGCGTTACCTGTACGAACATTGTGAGTTTACACTACTTTCGATTAGTACCGCAACTTGAAAAATACCATGGTTCTACTTTACTAGCGATAAATACCATTATGAGGGACTGTTCACCTGGATTTTGAACCCCTTTAGACAACAAGCATCACCGATTCAGGATTTTGCTTTGGAAGCAGTACCTTGGTCAGTAATATTTTCTGGAAAGGTGAGACATGCAGGTTAGAATCACTGATTGTTTTAAATTCATATTCATTCATTCATTCTTCATCATCATTGGATGAATATTGGACTTTTAAATTGTCATTCCATTTAGTCTCATTTCGTACCATTAGGGGCCGATGATCCCTTTAAACAACAAGCTTTATCATCATCAGCATACAAATGGCCCTGAGGTTCACTCAGCCCACACCAAAACTGTGAACCAGATTAATTTCTGAAAGCAAAGACAGCCAGGCATACAGGGTATCCTTGAAATAAGTTCCAATATTTACAGAGGAGGCAGCAAACAATAAACGAAGGAAAAAGGTCCTATAAAAATTGGTCACAAACTCAATATTCCTCTGTTAGATGAGCTTGACAGTAAATGGAAAGGAAATTGAGCGAGTTGAGTCCTTTCTCTACCTTGGAAGTATAGTTACAACGGATGGGGGAGCAGAGGATGTTTGAAGCCGTATCCGGAAGGCAAATGGTGCGTTTGTCCAGCTCTATCCCGTGTGGAAGAATAGAAATATCTCAAGGAAGACTAAGCTTCGCCTCTTCAACAGCAATGTAAAGTCGATTCTTTTATACAACTGTGAAACATGGAAAGTTACAAAACAGATCAATAACCAGCTACAGGTGTTCATAAATAGATGTCTGCGTCGCATAACAAATAATCTCTAATGAAGATCTTTGGACCATGACCAGTCAGCAGCCGATTGACATCCAGATCAAGGACAGGAAATGGCGCTGGATCGGGCACACATTAAGGAAGCCGGATGGAGCTGTTGAGAGGGTGGTGCTGGACTGGAACCCTCAAGGCACCAGAAAGCGAGGTCGGCCAAAGAAGACCTGGAAGAGGACGATCGAAAAGGAAATCGCAGTGGTTGGCAAGACCTGGAGCAAAGTGAAGAGAATGACCAGGAACCGTACTGTGTGGAGAAATTTCTCCAAGGCCCTATGCTCCAGAGGGAGCAACAGGAAATAAGTAAGTCAAAGATCATTTTACGTTGCAGCTTGTGATTACATTGTGATAAAGTTTCCTCATGATGATGAATTTTTGAGACATGCAGAGGCTGCTAATTTAAATCTGAGACAAAATGTGTTATTTTTATCCATAGAATATTTGATCAATAGATTTCTCAAAATTATAGCAAATTCAGACATGATAAATTTGATTTAGAATTTGCAACTTACCAATGTGATATTTTATGACATTTTAAATTGTACTTGTGCATCCGGGAGATAGTGGGTTCGAACCCCACTGTTAGCAGCCCTGAGGATGGTTTTCCGTGGTTTCCTATTTTCACACCAGGCTAATGCTGGGGCTGTTCCTTAATTAAGGCCCTGGCTGCTTCCTTTCCACTCCTAGGCCTTTCCTAGCCCATTGTTGCCATAAGACCTATCTGTGTCGGTGCGATGTAAAGCAAATAGCAAAAAAAAAAATGTACTTGGATTGATGTTTGTTGAGGTAAAGTTGCAAATTTAAAGAATGAAAGTGGTCATAGCATTGTAAGAAAAATCAAACTGAATTCATGTCCTCATTAAATACAAATACATTGTCACCACTCATTGAGAAACTAAAGATGGTACCAGACAGTGCTGTATGTTTCAAATTTAAATGTGAACTTTTCTTGTTGGTTTAGTATTTTTTTAAAGTGAAAATATGTGGTGCCCATGTCATTGTTTCCCTTTATTTTATGAATACCCTGATTACTGATTTCCCACATCAAAAATTGGCAGTTCTGTAGATGGTATACATGAGCTGCTAAGTGGCAACTAAGTATATGTTATTAATCCTCTAAATTTTTATTCCTGTGGATGAGAGATGTGTTTTTTACACTGTATGCTGTACTTTCAGGTGTGCCTACTTCACAGACTCATGTCAAGCACCCCGTAATAGGTTCCTGCACCTGTATTCCTGTTACCTCTCATGGGAGAAGAAGAAACTTGATGACATGAAAGATACCACAACTCCAGATCCAATTTATATCTCGAACCTCCGACTCTTAATGTCTGAGCTGAAACGTGACTATTTGCTAAGAGATCTAGATGGCTATGGTCTTTATCTGTATGGTATCGTGCTTGTCAGGCTCAACTTATTACGAGAAGCTGTTGATGTACTGGTGGAGGCTGTAACAAAGGAACCTCTTCACTGGGGAGCCTGGCTTGAGCTGGCAGCTCTCATAACAGACAGAGTCAAGGTACATATTTATTACTCCCTTATTATGGATATTGTTAGTACTACAAATTGTACGACTTCTTTGAAGTATACTTAAAATTAATATCATTATCATCGCCAGTAGCTGTACCACCCAGTGTGGGCCTCAGGTTCCCATAGAACTTTCCTCCAAGCTTCCCTGCTCTTGGCAACTGTCCACAAGTTCTTCACTCCAAAAGTATCTTCACACCTTCTAAGACAGGTATCATCAACTCGTAGCAAGATACCTTTGAAACGAGTCTGCTTAGCGCTTTGGGGAGGCGGGAAGAGCAGAGTGAGGAACATAATGGAGGACTGTGATCTCGTGTTTCAATGCTCATTGGTGATCCATGTTATTCTCACACCACACATGTTCAACCATGAATGGTACACAAGATTTCATTCACAACAGAAAACAGTTAGTATAATGTATGTAAGCTGTTGATGCAACTTGCTTCAACCCTTCATGGGAAGAAGATAATTTAATCATACAACAAAAATAGTTTTTAATTTGCAGTGAAATATTAAATCATATTAAAAATATTTAACCTGCAATGCTATTATTGTCGCGGCCACCAAATTAGGCGGGTGAGGAAAACTGCGCTGTCGTCAGATATGGGAACGGCGAAGCGACAGATGGTCGAGAGTTGCTTACCTGTGAGCATGGATTGGCAACGCTGATTGTGCAGTGCTGTCTAGTTGAAGCCCATCCGCTCCATGCCACCTTACCCGAGTAAGTCATGGAGCTGTTGAGCTCGCACCGATGGTGCAGTTAAAGATGTATAGTGAATGTGAATTGATTTGGGCTCAAATCAAGAGAGATGTGGCAAAGAGGAACAAGACATTCAAAATAAAGGACGTAGAAAAACTCACGTCAGAAGCCATCGACCGTGTGACTGCTGCAGATTGGGAAAAGTGCGTCAATTGCACGGAAAATCTTCAAACAGACGATTGGGCCAAGGAAATAGTAAGGGACGAAGGAATGGAGCCATTCATCCTCAGTGTAAATGACGACTCGACAGATAGTGAGATGAGTGATGACGGTGACTAAGAAATCTTAGACTGCCTTGAAGCTAGAAACTGATTCTTAATTCATTGTACATTAATGTAAACCTATTCTTTAAAGTAGTTCTTTTTTCTATATTACTAAGTACAATATTCCGTATTCAAATATTTAAAGTTATAATGTAATAATACTGATACAGATTAATATGTAATCTGAAAGTATTTACGGCGTGCTGCAGCCTGTGCTGGCGCGTTCGCCCAAAACTGCCTCAGCTAGCGACATTTACATGATCACTTTCCAGGCCATTTTCCAGGAAAATTACAAGACTCACAGAAATATGTTTCAGATAAAAAATATAAGTCAGGCGATTGTTTACATTTTTCCTGCAGACAAAATTTTATTGGCTGAAGAAATAAAAATTTGGCCGCTTACTGAAATTTTCAATACATGATTCTGCGAGTTTAAATTTACTCGTTCAAGATTTTATTTTTAATAATTATTTAAAGTGGTTTACATGGAAAATAATTATACTATTGAAATTAGCAGTCTTTACTGAAGCTTTTGGTATAATTTGTTTTGAAGCATTATATGAAGTAACCTGAGGATCTTGAGAGAGAACAACTTGCCTCGCACTCCGAAATTATGTGTTCACTTAGACATTTATTCACCAGTTGCTACATAACCTTGGTAACAGCGTAATTTCTCTGACCCTCCTAATTTGGTGGCCGCGACAATAGTCCTGTTGCTATGCCAACAAGCGTGAGGTTTGACAATACATAACACCGAATTTGGCCTGGTCCATTATTGGATATCATAAATTTTCCAGCTAACTAGTTCTTGTTGCCAACGTTTCGCCCCAGTGTGCCAATTTGGGCTCATCACTTGGTAACTAGCACACCTACCAAGACGCATGGCTAGTGCATACTTATTTTATTTATTCACGAAGCACAAGATACAGCTACACTGAGCAAATTTCACTTGCACTGTCAACAGACTAATTAACAAATGTAAACTTTCATGATAAAATATAACAAACATACCCAAAGATAACAATATCACGTACACGGCCTACTAATAACGACTATCCGAATCGAAAACCATGAGAATGTCCATGTTCATAGCCAAGTCGTCGTGGGTCAAAATGGCAGTATAACCTCTTCACAGTCAACTTGTTCTTAGGAGACTGTTTACACCCTTCCCGAATATACTTTTACTTGATGCTATACCAAGCTCTTGTCTCTTATTAATATTGTTAAAGAGAGTTGGGAGACTGATTAGGAAGGATAGTTGAACTATTGAGTGCTGAGTTTGGGGAACGTGGAAAAGGTCTTTGCTTCAGGTGAAGCGGGAAGGAACACAGAGAGAGAAGAGTGAGACAAGATGTTCCGAGCGTTAATGCCCATTTAAGATCCCGTGGAGGAAACTTAGGTCAGCTACCTGTCGCCTGATGTGCAGCAGTGACACATTTATTGCCCTTAATACCTGCTGCGTAGACAGATTTCTGAGCTTGGGGTTTCTGTTCCTAACAAAATCAGCAAAGAAGGATATTGCTCTGTCTAACTGATTAATATTGGAGGGAAAAGCTGTTGTCTAAATCGGAGAGCAGTAGTTCAAGAGAGGTTGAATGATTGTGACAAAGAGCAGTGGGATCAGAAATTTTTGAGAAGCAGTAGAGAATGTCTAATAATTTTATAGCCTTGGTTGTATATGTTTCTATGTGGTTCTTAAAATGTAATTTTGTATTGAATATTACACCGTAGTCACGCTGTTGCATAACTACAGTAATGGGCTTGTTGATTAGGTAATATGATGTCGATAGAGGAGATTTACGTTGTGTTATGGTCATGTGGCTGCATTTTTGTGGATTGGGGATAAGTTTCTGAGTACAACACCAGTTCGAGAGAGCGTTGAGTGAGGACTGTAGCAGAGCTGCATCTGCTGGATTCCTGATCTCCCTAAATTTCTTGCAGTTGTCAGCAAAACGTAGGGTATTTTCTGTTTCGTTGAGTTTGGATGACAGATCATCCATAAACAAGGAAAACAGCAAGAGGCCAAGAGCACTGCCTTTTGGGACACCAGAGGTGACTGGTGACCATGAGGATGAAGGGCCTGATATTACCACACTCTGCCAGCAGTTATGTAGAAAGCTAGCAAGAAGGGTGAGAAGACTGCCATGTATATTATATCGTTCAGAGAGTTTATGGAGGAGCAGAGTATGGTCTACAGAATCGAAAGCTTTCGAAATGCCTACGTCGCAGATATTCAGCTGTGATTCAGCTGCAATGACATATAATGGAAAGCTATGCAGAATGGCCAGGTTTGTTAGACTAGAGCCACCTGGTTGAAAACCATGCTGACTTGTTGGGATATAGGGCAAGGTGAATGTGAGGAGACACTGGTGCATAATTTTTTCAGAGATAAAGGATAGTGTGGGGAGAATAGAAATTGGTCGGTAAGATGAAACATTACATTTGTTGCCTGATTTGAGAAGTGGAAAAATATTTGCCTGTTTCCAGGTAGTAGGGAAATAGCCCACGGCAAAACAAAGGGTGCTGGTAGTATTTTTTAGAAAACGAGGACCTATAGTGTCGGGACCGGTAGCTTTGTTGGTACGAAGAGTTTGAAGAAAGTTATGAACTTCACTTGGTGTGGCAGTTATGCTTGATAGGGTTCTGTTTGAAACTGTACCTACGGGAGGGAGCAGTCGCTTTTGTAAAGGAGGGGAGAAGTTGGAGAAGAAATACCTGTTGAACAGTTCATTGCGATTGGCGCCGTCTGCTGTTGCATTGTCGTATTTCACACTGACAGGAATCCGCTCCGTCCTTATCCTTGTGTTGATGAGACTCCAGTAGCGTTTGGGATTGCTGCGGACGTTTTCAGTGACAGTGTCTACGTGAGTTGCGTAGTATTTTCTGACTATAAACCTCACGTGGCGGTGGATTTTAACTAAGGTATTGTGAGTGTGTGGGTTAGGGAAGTCTTTCCACAGGCGCCAAGCTTTCTTCTTATTAAATGGTATCAGTCTGGTCTCTTGTGATAACCATTGTTGATATTTGCTGGTAGTAGCCCGTTGTGCAGGTATGAACTCTTTAATTGCAGCTTGCAGCGAGTCGTACAGCAGGTCAAGAGCCGATTTGATATCAGCTATTTCGAGAAGGCTCCAGGGAAGGCATTCCAGGGCACAACACATTGCAGGCTAGTCGGTACGGCGCCAGATGTAGGTAGGGCGGGAGGATATCCTGCTGTGAGGCTTTGAGGAGGTGTGGGGTAAGAGGAATGTAGCATCGAGAGACTGGTGGTCGCAGAGGAAAAGGTTTTTGCCTGGGTTTATTGTTTTAAGTTGTAAGAATGAGAGCATGAGTTCCAGGGTGTTGGGTCTACGGGTTATGTACATATTAAACTGTTTCAGTCCGAGAGGGCATTAATAAAACTGTCTATAAAATATGTGTCACAGTTGTTAGCTGACAGTCCAGTAGTTGGAGAAGACCACTTTATAGACAAGTTAAAGTCACCCATTAAAATTACTTCACCGTGAGGGAGAGCTGCAACGACTGAGTCCATTCACTGTTCAAGGTCACAGAATCGGCTGTTTGGTGGTCTATAGTAACATCCCACAAGTACAGGGCATCGAGGAAAGAGTAGCTCCACCCACACTAACTGACAGTTCTGTTCGAGATCTGTCCTTCATTCACACGGTAACACACTGTTCACTGCTAGCATTACTCCACCACCCAGAGTAGCGTGATCTCGGCAAAATATGCTGTAATTAGCGCTGAGTGCTAGTTCACTGTCACTAGCACACGAGAGCCATGTCCGATCATGTCAACTTCTCTTAAGTCTGGCAGGGATAGTTCACAGTCAGACAGCTTATTATTTAGACTTTGCACGTTCTGACAGTACAGTAGATGTTTAGATCTGTCTTCAATTCACGAGTGGTGGGACCGGGTTTTAAATGGATATCTCCCACCAGTAGTAGGAGACAAAGCAAACCCCTAATCGCTGAGCGACCAGGCCTAGGCTCATTCAGCTCAGAGAGAGTAGGGATGTGCCTATATGTCTCGAAAATGGCACATCCAGTCAGAGAGAATGCCGGAATGTAGTAGTTTTTCTCTGCTAGTAGCCATGTAAAAGGAGAACTCACTTTTCCACATACACACACTGATTCCTTAACTCGAATAGAACCATACAGAGAACTGTAAAGCACAACAGCTCTGATTATTACCACACAAACAACACAAACTGCAGCAGCACTAAATTTGCGCGTGTCTACTCTAACCGCCATTTTATCCAGTGTGGAGGCCACTGCATAGGCTACTTGAGCCACTGGCAGTGCCAATGCACTATTAGACTTTTTCAAGGTTCCCTATGGGAGTCGATTTCTGTAACATCTGGTGACCTAGCAAGCATCAAATTTTGAAAATGAGACAAAGTCTCTCATAATGCATTGGCACTGTTGGGGCTCTAAGTAGCGTACGCAGTGGCCTCCACAGTATGCACTAGCCAATGCGTCTTGTTAAGTGTGCTAGTTACCAATTGATGAGCCCAAATTGGCACACTGGGGTGAAACACTGGCAACAGGAATGAGTTAGCTGAAAAATTTATAATGTCCAATAACAGACCAATTTTATTGCTATTATAAATTTACTTATGCGGGACAAATATTTCAGGTTCCCTATGGAAATAGATATCTGTTATATTTGGTCAATTATGGACCGTGTAAAACTTGGTCAGTCTCCTATTTTTCTTCTTCTTCTTCAGAACCTCTTCATTCTTTCACTTCTTATTTTTCTCTGTTCCTCAGATATTATAAATTTGGGTCTACATTTTGGGGGTTTCTCTGCAAATGTTTTGATGCTATCAATTCTGCTTCTGAACCCCTTTCTGTTGTTGATCTCTGCTGCAAATCCAATTTTCTCAGCATCTTTCTTGACCTCTTCCACCCATTTCTATGTAGCTTTTAGTTCTACAATATACCTAAAGATCTTCTTTATCAATCGCTTCTCCTCCATTCTCGCTAGATGTCCATAGAATTTCAACCCTCCTTTCTGCATTGAGACAGTGATATTTTTCTTTTCTTTGTTATCCCATCAGTGTCTTTCTATGGTCCTAGAATTTTCTTCAAGATTTTCCATTCCTCTTACCCTCCCCCCCCCCCCCCCCCTGCTGGATCTCCTGCAGTTCCCCTTTCTTATTCAGTGTTAACCACTCTGACCCATACACAGACCTTCTGGTTTTACTACTGTGTTGTACTACCCGAATTTAGCCTCGTAGGTATTGCTCGCTTGGAACTGTTATGAGTTAGTCTGTAGACTAGTTCCATTTTTCTAGCCCGTGCCTTATTTACCTCTTTATCCAGCCCAATTGGTTTTATCCATTCCCCCAGATATTTGAACTTCTCTGTTCTTTTGATGGTCCTACCTTTTACTTCCATGTCTCTTCCTCCTTGGTGTCTGTATTCCATGGACTCTGTCTTCTCATAGAAGAATTTAAGACTGGTTTTCTCAACGATATCATGAAGACCATCCAGCATTTTTCAGCTATGTTTTCGGATATTGACCAGGATGATAAGATCATCAACAAAAGCTAAAGATGTAACTTCCAGGTTCTGTCCTTTCCTCCCAAGGTGTATTCCCTTTTTCATCCCACTTAAAAACCTTTCTCCCAGGTTCTCATGATTTTCTCCAGAATGATGTTGAAGAGGATCTGTGATAGGCTATCTTCTTGTCCGATTTCTGTCTTCACTTCAGAGGGACCAGAGATTTCTGTGAAGAACTTATTTTCAAGATGGTGTCTAAAACCAAAACCTATGGCGCAACAGCCCTGAAGGGTCATGGCCTACCAAGCAACCGCTGCTCAGTGCAAAGGCCTGTAGATTATGAGGTGTTGCGTGTTCAGCACGACGAATAAGATGGTGTCTAGGGCGTTGAATAAAGTTAGTGTATCACGTGAGTAGTTTGCCTTCCTGAAGTCAACAAATATTATCATAGTGTTCTGGCTTCTCAAAGCTCTTGTTTTCAGATTGCTTCTGAGGTTGAATATCTATTCTGCACCTAACCTCCCATTTCTAAAGCCAGCTTGGTATTCACCAACGAGGTGGTCTGTTTGCTCTTCAACTCTGTTCAGCAGGACTTTGGAGAGTATCGTGTATGTGTGATTGGAATAGAGAGACCCCTCTGTACTTTTTCATGACTGTCTGGTTACCTTTCTTATGAAGTGGGTGCATGAGAGCACATTTCCAGTATTTTGGGACTCTTCAGTTTTCCAGATTTCTTGTATGATGTGGTGGATTGTTTCTGCTGTGAATTCTCCTCCAATCTTCCACGTTTACAAAATGATAGATGAATTAACATCAATGGCATTGAGATTCTCAACACACCTCAATTTATACTTGGGATAATATATCCAACCGGTGGTGGCTTGCTCCCAGATATTCAAAGCAGAATCAGCGCAGCCTGGATGAAGTGGCACCAAGTCACAGGATTTCTTTTTGATTGGAGGGTGCCAATGTGTGTGAAATCCAAAATCTTTGCTAGTGGCTTTATATTGCACCGACACAGATAGGTCTTATGGCGACGATGGGATAGGAAAGGCCTAGGAGTTTGAAGGAAGTGCTCGTGGCCTTAATTAAGGTACAGCCCCAGCATTTGCTTGGTGTGAGAATGGGGAAACTACGGAAAACCATCTTCAGGGCTGCTGACAGTGGGATTTGAATCCACTATCTCCCGGATGCAAGCTCACAGCCGTGTGCCTCTAACCGAACGGCCAACTTGCCCGGTAAATCCAAAAGCTATAGAACGATCATCAGACCAGTGGCGCTGTATGGAACTGAGTGTTGGACAGTCACAAGGAGTCATGAACAACAGTTGCATGTCATGGAGATGCTTCGCTGACTGGACCACATCAGAAATGATGATGTTCGGATGGCATTTAGTGTGGCCCCATTCCCTGAAAAAATGCGAGAGAATCTCTTGTGTTTTAAAATGGTATTACAGTTAATAAAGTAAAGTTTATCTACGTAATCAATGCCACCAATTTTGTTAAGATATAAAATAAATTGGAAAACTGGATATCACTTGTAGATGGCATGCATGCGGGGGTGGTGTTGGATAGGTAGTTTAATTATTAAATTTACTGTTGCAAATTTAATTTGTTATTTTATTATTTCCAAGACAGTGTGAGTGTAGTAGCTGGCAAGCATTTATCCGACTTTAGTAGGAAGTTGTTATGAAGTCAAAGAAATATAACCTTCTTAATGTCTCCATTCGATGGGTGAATCACCATGAGCGACGTCACATGTCCTCACTCCATATGAGCACTACGGAGAGGTGTGGAACTGAGTCCAGGCCACGCTTTCCTTAAGTGAAAATGTTCCATTCTTATGTTTTTCATTTCTTCGTGATCCAATTCTTTCTTGATCCATAGTTTAGTTAATTTCATGTAACGCACATTTTCCAAGATTTTCCGGGTCTTTACTATGCTCAACACCATAGAATCTTTTACTGGTATTCTTCCAGTGTTCTTCCCAATTCTGAAATGTTTATCAGTGTCACTCGTGCTACAGTCAACTTTCACAAAGTTATTTTGTCTAGTGTATTGTTTAACTTCTCCTTATTAGAATATTCCAGTCCAGTTGAGACAGTATTAAGTAGTGTGAGCCTCCCTTTATAACCTTTTTGGACTGGTCTTGTACCATGGGAAATTTGTGTCAATCGGCTTTTCGCCAATATACCTTTTTAAGTTACTGTACGCAGCGCGCCATCGTTCTGACTTCGTGTATGGCTGCGCATAACTGCGCATGCGTCCGCCTGCTACCAAGGAGACTTGCCTCCACCTCGCTTCCTGACGCGAGAGTTAGTTCGCTTCTGGCAGCCATCATGGACGGGAGTGTGTGTGTGTGTTACGCCATGCAGTGGTGGATTATCTTAAAACCACCGTAAATACCTGATTAACAGGGTTATACCCCTGTTGGACTAGTTGGAGACCTCCTACCATTTGCTTGGATTATATTTTTGCAACTATATTTCTCCTGGATTCTTGCTAACAAGGTCTTGTTTACTGGCCTCGTGGTGGCTTCCTTCATCAACAATGGCCAGGTTTGGATTTCTCAAAACTTCTTCACCACCAAAGGTATGTACCAGCGTTTGAAACATCTTAAGCCCCGTCCAGAAGAGGATTTTGGTATTTTCGACGATTTCAGGAAATATTATAATAATAATAATAATAATAATAATAATAATAATAACGATTTGAACTTCGTCGTTAAATTGGTACTTATTGGCATGTGCGGTTATGAAAGTCTGAAAATCAGTTTCGGCAACTAATCACACTAACGTGGAAGGTCCACAGTGAACTGAATTGGGATATTTAATTTAAAATTAAAATAAAAGTTTTTTTGCACCTTAACTTGTAACTTTCCTTGTGAACCAAGGTACAGTCTCCAAGATAGCGGGTTTAGCTTTCCTCGGGGTTTCTGTTTGCATTCCTGTGATTTGTTTTCCCCTTTGTTGGGTATGTTTTCTTCCCCCCCCCCCCCGGGGTTTTCTGTGAATTATTTTCTCTAGCCTGTTTTCCTCCTTGCTTTTTTGGAGGCGTTGCTTTTGTTTGGTTGTTACCTTGGCAACGGTTTTGTGTGGGTAATTGTTGTCGGGATTTTGATGTTGTTGTCAGGCGCATGGATCCTGTGTGGATCTTGAATTATATATTTTTGTGTTGTGTGTATCGTTTGCTGTTTTTAAAAGTTCATTAATTAATTTTGGCCACACTTTAATGTTGTTTTACCCTTTTCATGGTCCGGGTGGTTGTGTAATTTCTATGTAAAATTTCTATATATCTTGGAAACTGTCCTCGGTGGAAATTGAACAAATTAATTATGGTAATCATGAGAAGCGGCCGCGTTGACCATTAATTTAACTGAAAACCTTGTTAACTGAGTATGGTATTTTTAATTAATTAATTATCCGTGATCAAAATGTAAGGAGGTCGACTTGTTTGCTGTTGTTTTCAAATCACATTTTATTTTAACCAAACATTAAGGTATGGAGGTCAACCCTTTCTTTTCTTATTTTGTTGTTTTCATAATAATAATAATAATAATTTATTATTTGTTAAAGAATATCTACTTTTCTTAATTGTTGATTACTAATGTGTTAATTATTTCCAAACTATACCAGGTATTTTCTGATTAATTTTATTATCTTTAACTGTTATTTACATTTCACCCTTTTCAGCTTTACGTTGGATTTATTTACTGATTATGGTTTTTCCTCTTATAATAAACCTAGGTTTTCTCAGCTTAAAGATTTAATTTGTTACCTCCAATTTACTTTTCAGTTAAAGTTCTTTTGATTCCATTAAAGTGTTGGTTTTCATTCGCCACGTTCGGTGGAGCACTGTCACCAATTTTCTTGAGTATTTGCTTCCACGGCCTTAAGTCGTCTTCCTCCACTGCTTTCAGTAAGTGTGCTAACTTTATCCTTTGGGTAATTTCTAAGGTTTCATGTTATTTTATTGTGCTTGGACCTTTGTTTGGTTGTTTTACTTGTGCCCATTGTTCTCCCTCGTGTTCGCTTAAACTTCTATTTTGGGGCGGACACGCTAGCAACCTTCTCACCAGGGTCTCTCTCTGTCTCTCTCTCTCGCTCTTTTTTCTCCCACTATCGGCAGCCCTGAAAATGGTTTTCCGTGGTTTCCCATTTTCACACCAGGCAAATGCTGGGGCTGTACCTTAATTAAGGCCACGGCCGCTTCCTTCCAACTCCTAGGCCTTTCCTATCCCATCGTCGCCATAAGACCTATCTGTGTCGGTGCGACGTAAAGCTACTTGCAAAAAAAAAAAAAAAAAAAATTTTCTCTCTCTCTCGCTCTTTTTCCCTCTCTCTTCTCCTCTCACTCTGGTGGGTAAGGTTATAAACCCATCATCCCTAGGTTGTACCGGGGACCTAGAGGGTGGTGCCGGTTTGACAGTGTGATTATATTTCTCCTCCTACCTTCTCTATCTCATGTCTATTCCTTTAATTCAAGCTTCCTTACCCTTACTTACAAGCCCAGAAGTTGGTTATTTACTTCATTTAATTTAATTCAGTTTTTAAGTAGGTTTTCATATCCATAATTTCCTTATTCTAATCCATTAATAATGCCTTGGTCTCACCCACCTGGCATACATCCTTCATGTTCTCCTTGAACTTCTCGATGTCCTCCCAAGACAGTCCACCAGGGTTTAATTCAATGCCCCTGATCACTAATAGCACCACAACTGATGTTAGTACCACCTGCATTATATTACAGGAACTGTTGATTTTTTTTTACATACTTCACTTTTATCCTACAACTAGCTGATGTACCCGTGCTTCACTACGGAATTCTACATTGTATACATAATTCTAAATTAAATTCTCTTCAGCTGTCTTCTCGTGGTATTCTTCCAGTGTGTACAGACAGACAGAAATTGCCGAAAAGAAAAAAAGTGCATTTCCTTGTTACTGTGGACATGACCGATACAGAAATACCATTCTTTTCAAATTCTGAGCAATGTACAGACAAAACTCTTATTTTGTATATGTATATAGATGCCACCTCCGTGTAGCACATTGGTATTGTTCAGTTGACATTCCCAATCTTATTACACGCTTGCACTCTTTGCACATACTCAGAACTTCATGTCTGTTCACACACTGTTCATAACTGGGTTAAATGGTTGCTGGAGGCTGTGGTGTTGCATCATTAGATGGTTTAAAGATGTTTCTATGGTCAATGGCATCGCATGTTTACATTTGTACATTTCTTTTTAACATATATATGAAACTTACCACCTAAACAAATTGAGATTTATGTCTAATAACGTCTAGATGATGCTTAATAATCCCCACAAGTTTCATTGTTATAAACCTGATGTAGACGATTTTATAAACTTTTAAACGTAGCGATCGGTGTTTACATGGGATGGAGTTTTAATCCTCTCCAGCCCAAATTTATTTGACCGAGGAAAAAAAAATTTTCTTGAAATTCCCCTTTAAGTAGGTATGAATAAAGTTTGTGTGTCAAAATCCTTGCATTTTTTGGAAAAATAAGGAAAATGGAAAAGTGATTCCAATTGGAATTATTGGGCAATACGAATGCGAAAGTTCTGAAATAACAGGCAATATGAAGCTTAATATTATGTAATGTATTAGACAATAGAGCCGACCCTGTAGTGTAGGGGTAGCGTGCCTGCCTCTTACCCGGAGGCTCCGGGTTCTATTCCCGACCAGGTCAGGGATTTTTACCTGGACCTGAGGGCGGGTTCGAGGTCCACTCAGCCTACGTGATTAGAATTGAGGAGCTATCTGACGGTGAGATAGCGGCCCCGGTCTAGAAAGCCAAGAATAATGGCCGAGAGAATTCGTCGTGCTCACCACATGACACCTCATAATCTGCAGGCCTTTGGGCTGAGCAGCGGTCGCTTCGTATGCCAAGGCCCTGGAAGGGCTGTAGTGCCATGGGGTTTGGGGTTTGGTTTTTGGTTTCGGATTAGACTTGACATGCCATTACAAGTTGTCCATTTCATGACCGTATCGATGAATATAATCAAGAAGTTAGTAAAATAACCACCTAATCGATACTTTATTATTGCCTCAGGCATAATTGAATATAAATTAGCACTTACAGGACATGTTTCGACCACTTAGTGGTCCTCTAAAGCTGTCTAAAGAAAGACTTGAGAAGAAAAAAACATTAGGACAATAAGCACATATAATAAAAGCTCTTTGGAGATTCCTTTGTTAAAAAATGGAGGTCATCAGAACAGGACATCTTGCCTCTCGTTCTTGTTTGGAAAAGATGTTTATTCTGTGCTGTCTAGAGGGTTTGTCTTTGAGCGCGACCTGGTGAAGTAACGATGTGACACAGTCTGATCTCTTGTCCGTCTTGTCTGTTTTATGTCTACCCATTCCAAGTATTTACTAATGTTCTTGTATAAGTTGTTTTTTTGCTCGTTGTTTTCGTTAAGATTCTCTTCACCGTTTTCTAATTTATCAAGAATGATGTGGATGTTTTCAAGGTTGTTCATTAGGTTTCCTTTATTTATCATACAGATAATTTGAAGGTCCTGTTTGATATTGTTGAATTTGTGGTTGGACTCTTTCATATGGGATCCCATGGCAGAGAATCTTTTGTATTTTTCAGCATTGACGTGTTCTTCATATCTAATTAAGAAGTTCCTTCCAGATTGTCCTACGTAAGTTTTTTTACATTGAGCACAAGTTAGCTTATAAATACCAGGAATCTGACAGTTCATGCAAAGCTCTAGAATCTGGGATTACACTTGCAAATCTGCGCTATGGCGAAATGGCATGAGGGGGTAATAAATCTTTAACTTTGCATCAAACACAATCACTGAATGATAAAATGTATATTTAATATCGCAGCAAATAATAATAAATAAGGGGTGAGATGGCGCAGAGGTTAAACTGCTTGCAACCATCAAGCCGGACTGGGTTCGAGTCCCGATTAATGCATCTGTGATTTTTGACATGAAAGTCACGTCCGGTGGTTTGGATTTCACGTAAAATATGATGTTCCATCGCTTA
This sequence comes from Anabrus simplex, assembly GCF_040414725.1. Classification (NCBI taxonomy): domain Eukaryota; kingdom Metazoa; phylum Arthropoda; class Insecta; order Orthoptera; family Tettigoniidae; genus Anabrus; species Anabrus simplex. The sequence continues at coordinate 166,875,971 of NC_090271.1, forward strand.
TGATAGTGTGATTGGTGGTTACGTAAAACTACAAGCTTCCTTCCTCCCAATAAATAATAATAAGAAGAAGATATATAACTACTGGTACGGACATGTGGCCTACCAAACTGTTTTTATGAATTGTCATGCATTTATTTAACACTAATAACAGTGAATGTAAAATGAACTAAAATATTTAAAAATATCCGGTCATTCAGCGCTTACCGGTATGTAGCCTACAGTTAGAATGAATGCTTGATCAGGAAAAAAATATAAAATGAAAAGACAATTTACTGTATGTTCATTCTGCTTCTGGTATAGACTCATCAAAATACCATTTTCCACGAGTAAAACAAGGCACTGGTAATTTTCTCGTCTTTCGTCGGTGGTTTACAAACCAAGTTTAGCTTCGTCGTTGCACTTGCAAAAATTGGTTACAAAATAAACATCATCACTTTCAGCTATGGTACTTTGAATTTTTCTTTCCGCTGTATTTTCCAAGGACGTAGTCTCTTCTACTTCAAAAGTCATATCATGGGGTGGATTTTTGTCATCTGCTTCGATCTTGTAGTCTGGATGTAGAGAGTGCGTGGCAGTTGTTTCTGAATAATAATATTTTCTTGCCTGAACTATCTATTTTTTTAATGACTGCACATAGTGAAAATCATGTGTTCCTGGTACTGCACAGTTATAGGCGAAGTGGCTTTTCAGAAGGGGTTTACTCCTTTCAACATCTTCAGAAGGAACTTTAGTTTGCTGAATTTCTTTTTGCTACTTTCACGACATCGTGGACGTTTACATGGTCTCTGTTTGCACATAGAGCAACAGTCAAATTAAGTTTTAGTGTTCCGCCAACACCGTCAAGGTCACCTTTAAGTAAAACTCTTTCAAGATTAAAATTGTGTCCACCTATTCAATAATTCATGTAGAATTTAATCACTAAAAATATATATTTGTATTGAATCGGTGGACACAATAATTTTTATCTTGAAAGAGTTTTACTTATTGTATCTTCAGTATGGAACAAAATGAGATTAGTTACTTGTAAGGTCATCTTTCCTGTGACCAGACGCCAAAAAAAAAAAATCCAAGTTACATTCATTCCAAAACTTTCCTTAAAAATCGTTAGCGTTGTGAACATGAACCTTTGCTTGAACTGGTTCGCCGCCCCGTCCAGAAAATCACGCTTGTGATTTCTGGTTGTTTTTCCTTGATTTCTTGATGTCTCTTAATACTCTGCTTAAAAATGAGTGCGTGGCATATTTGTCATGCTCCATATGGTCAGACATAATCGCATATGAAGCATGATTTCTTCGCACAAATCGCGCAACAGGAGTAAATATCGTAATTTGTCGGTAATGCCAGTAACAACTCTGAATTTCATCTTGTGGAAGAATAGTGAAATTCTCCGCAAAATCCACTTGCAAAACCATTGAATTTTCAGTCGTTTGTTTTTTCTGCACTTCAATCATTTTGCTTTGTGTTTCATAAACAAGGGACACGATTTTATTAGTTTATTAAAACACTCTTGAAGTGTGCCACATTCTTGAATTCGGGATACGTGATTTTCATCATCACTTTGCCACTGGTACTACTCAATTTCGTCTCCAGCATTCCTGTACACATGGCTCCATGCGACAGGGAACTCCCCGGCCACGCACTCGCGAGAACATCGTAAACACGCGACGTATTTTACTGTCAGTTTCGTATGAATCCATTTGAAATTTTAAACGAATGATATAGCAGTTTGAAAGAGTGTACAGTATTGGCTTTGCATACCAAATTTTATTTAAATTAAGCCATCCACTTTTCGTCTACAGAAACTTTTATACCTTTTTCGTCGCGTGTTTACACGGCCTGCAGCAATAAATTTGTCGCCTTATTATACCTTATATAAACTGTTAATAACCTAAATAAGTACTTTACTATGAAGAGAAAGAGTATCAAAATTAACATTTACAATAATTATTTTAATACCTTTTCATCATAATAAACAGTAATTCCTAAAGCATTGAGATATATCAAATTAATTTAACCTGCACATAAAAGGTTCATTTAACCACAGAATTAAAAATTGAAAGACATCAATAAATGAATACATACCATAAAATTAATGAAATTTAATGTTTTTTTCTATCATAAAAGCCAATTGTTGAGTTTTATTTGAAACTTTACTATTTTCCTTCTTGGGTTGACAATTCTCTGGAATCAGCCATATAACATACAGCAGGATCCTGTTCTCAGAAGTTAGATTTTCAATTTAAAATTTGCATCATAATATCAAAGAGAATTCCTTGAAAATTTGCTGGCAATACTTGTTCCACAAGTCTCTACAATACAACGATCCATCACAGAAGAATTCCTGCCGTCTATAAAACTCTTACTAAGTGTCAGGTACAACTGGCCACCGCTGGACGCACATCTCACTTTCCGGCTTCAGCGGCTAGCGATGTACAGTATATTATCGATGAGGACGTAGAAGGTGAATGAGTTTTGTGCGCTGTGATGTAGCCATTCCTCCCGTGCGTTTTTTTTTTGCACACATCTTACAATTTCATCTTCGACTTCTGTATAGCGACCTTGTTGCGTGCCACTGAATACATTTATTAAGCTATCTTTGGCTTCATGCTAACACCGATCATTGGCTTTAATTATGCCGTATTTTCTTGCAGCTGCACAATTATTCTTCATTTCCGCGTGTTTAATAATTATTAACTTAAAATTGGCATCATAATATTGACGAGGACTATTGAAAGTCTGCTCTACATATCTCTACAATACGGTGATCCATTGCAAAAATATTCCTGTTGTGTATAAAACTGTTGCTTTTACTAAGCATCAGGCACAGTAGATACGTTATAACTCTGTCACTGAGTAACCGTGGCCTTTCTAAGAATTCTAAGACTCGCATCCTTGCTATTCCAATTAGAACGACATTTCCTATGCAGCTGGGAAGTATGATATATTATGTTCAATCTTGCAATTAGCTCAAAAGAGTAGGCCTAATATTTTGATGCCATTTTGCGGGTTTGAGAAACGCCTTTTGTAGAGGCTAGTAGAATGTCATTCTGTCTTCACTATTTTACGAAAACCAGTGACGTCGCGCAGAGGCACTGTACAATTGACAGCTGCAGCTAGTGATATATAGATTAAAGCTGAGGCCATAGAGAATGCTACGCTATGTTCACTATGAATGCTGCATACAGGTTGAATGCTACAGTCGCTACCCCATGTGGCCACACAGAAAGCTATATTTTGTATGAGACACATCAGTCTGGGCCGAGATGTTGGCAGATAGTGTGCCATGGGTGAGCAGTGATGACTCCGACGATGAGCTATTGTTGTTACTTTCCGTATGTAAGCGTAAAAGGAAGTGGGTATTTAATGCACGGCTTTTAGTGCTGGGAGTGTCCGAGGACATGTTTGGCGACGCTGCTAACATAGTGAAGAGAACGAACGCAGTGCATGAAACTCTGTGTGGCCATTCACATTGTCAACAAAGGAAGTTATTTTTCTGTTCGCATAGCGACCATTGCGTTCATAGCGTGCATCGTGTACGTAGTGTTCTGTGTGGCCCCACCTTAATAAAGCCGTGGACGAAGAAGGTTGAGTTTTATGCGTACGTGGGCGGTGGAGGGAAGCATTGTGGTTACTGTGGTAGCTGCCGGTAGTATTTATTACTGTTACATCGCAAATGCAAGACGACCCTTGATTTTTCACATGAAAATCTGAGAAAAAATTCATTGTCTTGGATTCGGAGAAATACAGTAATTTGTTATATAGCTTGAGTTTAAGCTGTCTTGATGGACTGCGTGACTTGAGATGTGGACTGAGGCACTTTTCACGAGTGCTTAAATACGACTGGATCAGTATTGGTAGTTTACATGTATGTGCGGCAAACAAAAGCTAGAACTCCTTTTCAGAGCTGAATTCTGATCCTCTTGAGACCTCTGACTACTAATATTAGTTGAAGGAATGTTAAATTGTCACAGCTTTATTATTGGTCTTTATTAAATAATTAGAAATCATGAACGTTTGATTGGGACAATTGATCGGTTTCAAGTAGCTTTTCATTACCGGAAAAAGAAATTCATATTTTGGTCCATCATAGTAAGTAGAGAGGAACTATGTGAACTAACCTCACTCACTGTAAATCATAGTTGGTTACAGTGAGGATGACTGAGCTCGATAGCTGCAGTCGCTTAAGTGCGGTCAGTATCCAGTATTCGGGAGATAGTAGGTTCGAATCCCACTATCGGCAGCCCTGAAAATGGTTTTCCGTGGTTTCCCATTTTCACACCAGGCAAGTGCTGGGGCTGTACCTTAATTAAGGCCACGGCCGCTTCCTTCCCACTCCTAGCCCTTTCCTGTCCCATCGTCGCCATAAGACCTATCTTCTGTGTTGGTGCGACGTAAAGCAACTAGCAAAAAAAAAAAAAAAAAAGAAAGAAAAAAAGCAGTGAGGATGGGTGTGATAGCCCACCAGCCCTACGATGTAGGGAAAGACAAGGATAGTAATCCTGGACTGTCAGACATGGTTATGAGAGCAGCATGGCTGGGGAGTAAATCATGTTAACCATACGACTCAGTAATATTAACAGACTATCTGGCTGGTCAGCAATGATTGGCCTGTAAGGGGCTCTGTGTGCCATGAGTTAGCTTTTCTTCTTCTTCTTTCTGCAGTTTGTGTCACAATCAGTGCATGCAGGGGTTTTTTGAAATGAAATATTTTCCTGTGGTTGGATTCCTCATAAAACTAGAGCTCTCATAGTTATGATCTGGGTATGAACAGTCACATAAAACTACAAGCATCATTTTAAAATCTTCGACTTCAGATAATATTTGACTAAAATTTGCCATATTTGTTACAGCTAAGCTCCTTGATGTTGCCAGACCATTGGATGAAACACTTCTTCCTGGGCCACACTTATCTAGATCAGCAGTTGAATGATGAAGCTCTAGAGATTTATTGGATGCTGCGTCAGAATGGCTTTGAGAAGAGCAATTACATATTGGCTCAAACAGCCATTGCATTCCACAACAGAAGAGGTCCAGTATTTTTTTAAAAATATCTGTATTGTTCTTGTTAACAAATCTATCAGGAGTATAACAATATGGAACAGTGTCACTTTGAACATTCTAATTATAGTAGCACTAGATTCATTTTATTAATTTGTCTACGGAAGGTGCTAGCAAGTTGGTGAAGTGTCCATTTCAGATAATAGGCTGAGGCGATTCAGGGTGTCAGCATTCCTTGGACTGAATACTGAAATTTTTTGCACTAAGCCTGATTGTCAGTTTATTAGACTTTTTGTAAAGCATTGGTCCCCTGTTTGGAATGCAGGGACACTGTCAGTTAACCAGTCTTTCTTTTACCAAGATGGCTGAGGCTGATGATATTTGAAGGTGTTTCAGTGTGACATCTCCAGTCATTGGTTTCTGACAACAAAGAAAAATTCTGACATCCTTGCTTCTCTTAAAACCTATAATAATTCAGAGGATGTTGAGTAGATAGCATTAATATTGCACCCGCTCATGTAGCGGTCAGTGCCAAGTTATCCCGGTAGCTCTTGATTTCTTCTCAGGGTATCCTTTTTCCGCTCATAAAATCTGTGATTTTATATATAGTTATTTTACGTGGTTTCGGATGGAAATCAGTCCGCTGGGATACGCATCACGGGAGTACCTACACGCACAAGTACGAACCTGTGGCCGATAACTTCAAAGGAATCTCTTTCCGCTTGTAGAACAAATCAATCGCTTATATCTACAAAACTTATTAACTAACTTACAAACTAGCCGTTACCCAAACAGAAATTAAGACACAGTCACTTACTAAAAGAAAAATATAAGATTATTTATTTAATAAATAATGTTCAATGTAAGATAAAGTGAAATCTGGGTAGTATTATTTGAGTAATATTTAAACATGAAGGATTAGAGTCAGCGCTGGCTCAAATAAAATAAAATAATTAAGGCTTAAAATATTTTCATTCTTTCTTAATTAATGTTCAAATTCATATTAATATATATCTCAATATTCGTAGCCATGTTCCGAAAAGTATTTCATTTTCTCCAAATATATTCAAGAGATCACTGAGCAATCACGGTATCAGTAAAAAATACACGTTATGAATACTGTCACGTTAATTATTTAAATTATTCTCACAACATTTAAGTCATCTCGCTGAGATAAAATGAATGGTTTGTTAACTTGAAACGTAATAAAATTACATGGGGAAAAGTTAGATTGTAAATGTAAATCTGCTCATATCTTCACGTAAGTATTTCCCAAACAAACTCTTGCATGAGAATTAAATCGTAAAAGTGTTCACCAACTTTTCCATTCATAAATTATAATCACTCATAGATCTGAACTCTGATTATTTGGTCACATATTTCGGGTATGCACAAGTAACAACTTACGGGCTAAGACAATACCTCCCTAAAGCCTACGACATATGGCTCCTAACTAACCATTATAATATTCTTCATATTTAAAATACTCCAATTGAAATCACTACTGCATGAAAAAAAAAAAATATATATCTATCTATTCAAGTAGTTTCCAATCCACACACTCCTCTATTAACGGCTCAATGTGCTATAGCAATCTGCTCTTTCTCAATATCACATATGTATACGAGCTACTCAACTCGTATGGATAGTATAGAATGAAATTATTACGTATTATACTGTAACGTCACCGCACTAAAGAATATCCGATGTATACTAGTCGTGAAGCTATTGAACCGTATATTAAAGCACTCTCTTATACTCAGTACCCGTTATTCACCAATGTCAGACATAAATACAACTGTCACGATACACAATTCTACCATAATACATGTCAATCTTACCTTAAAATGGTCATCTGCGCGATGTTCACACTTTGACATATTCTCTCCAATATGGCACAGAAACTCACCTTGTAATTCTAACACACGTTTCCTCATCGAATGGCAATTCTTACTCTTTCCGTAGAACATATACAAACCTCTATGCTTCACTATTCATCAATATACTCCAATAAATAATCACATTTCAACGCGATTCCAACATACATTAACATAACATCGGCATACATATTGCCGTATGCATATAGCCATTACACCCAAAACTATATGCTAAACATTCTAGAATTGCCTTGTAAAATACGCAGTTAATAACCTTTATCTTAAAAACAGTAGTACGAGTTCAATGCCCTCTTTCTATGAAGAAAGGAATACTTAACTTGACAACATTCATCGTATCGCGCAGGTAATTTCGTGACGTAATCTATGTACAGGTAAGCGAGATTAATCGAAATTTCACTAGTTAAATAGACTCATTGCTACTAGGTCTTCACAAGTAACACTTCTTTCTTTTATCCAAACTAGTTTCCACTGTATGTATGCAAGTGCGGTAGCCTGTATATGTCATAATAGCATTCTAATTCTACACTTCCATCTTATCTTATAGCCTTAAATATCTCACACTTCACTTTATATTACACACGCGTTCTTAATTAATTCATAAATATCACCAAATATTCAGCACATGCCGAGTTAGTTTGAGGGTGCAGATTACAAGAAACTACTCTACTAATGAAATGTATGGACTTAGCACGTCAGTTGCTACGTTTGGTCTGGTTGTTGCTTCATCCCTCGGTTGCAGTTAGACCCTCCGATCGGATCTGGATCTCTGGTTGGATTGCATGTTTCTGGTCATCAGCTGGTCACATGGCTCGCCGGTTCACTCGTTATCGTCCGGTCTTTTGGCTGGCCGGTGCTCATCCACGTCATCATGTCCACTGGTTGGCCGGTCCAATCATCATCAGCTGGTCCTCTGGCTCGATGGTACATATCCCCAGTTCAGTCCATCATGTTGATTTAGCAGACAGTCATCATTTCGAATCTGTAGACAACGAAGAAAATTCCTTTTCCGGAGCAATCAGTCATGATATATTCCATATTTCTATTATTTATAGTAAACGACGAAGTTTTCTTTGGTTGGAAAAATTTCTCCGTAAATAGTTATTAAGTTTACTGCCACAGTAGTAACTATCTTCTCGTATGAAATAATCAATATTGTAAAATGGTGAGTTCCTTTTCCTTCAATCGTAGAGTGGCTGCTCACGAATCCAAGTCAGTCGTATCTCACCACAAATTATTTATTTATATAATTTTTCGCCTCTTTTCTTAGCATACACCGGTGAATTACTTAATCGTATGCTATCGCCGTTTGTAAATAGTTAATACCCTCCTTAGTAGTTTAGAATATTCTTCAAATGTGTAGCTTCGCTCGTATCTGCGTCTTACTTCTCCGGATGCAATTTTTTGAGTATATTCTTAAACAATCCTTCCGCTGCTATATTTTTTTTAAAACAATTCAAAATGAGTCTCTACTGTTCTGCAGTGTCTTCCAAATCAAGTCCGTTCCGTGACGTACATAGCCTCCTATACGCTGTATTAATAAGAAGTTCATTGCCTTAGTAGATCGCATGGGCCATACCTTCCTACGCCGCCATTTTGTAACTGGTCTACGAGATGCGAACGGGCACAATATTATCATAACCTAAGAAAAAAAAGGAAACAAAAAGGACTAAGGACAAATATTGATATCACAACAGTCAGTCACCCACCACTGATCTGTATTTAGGGCTTTTGCCCAGGTGCCAGGTTCCCTATTAGTTTACCTAGTCTTTTCTTAAGTGATATCAAAGAAGTTGGAAATTTACCAAACATCTTCTTCCTCCTCAGCTTTTCCCTGTTCTTATTTAGGGGTAACTGTTCCTGACTTCACTCTTCCATTTCTTCATATTGAGTGCATCCACCTCACAAAGTGCCTTCTCCCTCATGTCCTCTGCTGCACAGTCCTTCCATCTCTTCTTTGGCCTCCCTCTTGCTTGTCATCCCACCACCCACACAGTCCTCTTATTTCACGATATGTCCAAACCATAGCAGTCTTTTCTCTTGTATCTTTCTTGATACTTCTATAACGCATACAATCATCTCGTTCATATTCTGTCTAGGCTTGTCTTTCCTAACATCTACCTGAACATTGTCATTTCCACCACATTTAGCTTTTCTCATGGACTTTGCTGTGGCAGGCCACTTCACTTCCAAATAAGGTGAGAGCGATAAAAGGTACAACAAAGGTATGGGCGACTTCCCTTCAGGCTTCTTGGAGGGAAGCAGTAGTATTATATCTTCTTCGGATCAACCACGCACTCCTATTTACTGAAAGGAGAACCCCCTTCGGTGTGTACTTGAGGCAATCATCTGACCGTGGTACACATCCTGACGGAGTACATGTACATGTACCTGGTCGATCTGTGTAGTAGTCTGAAACTCCCGAGCACCATCTCCCTCATCCTGCGAGATGACGAGCAGTCAGCAGAACTCGTCATCCATTTTATGAGGGATAGTGGTTTGTTTTATCGCAATAAACATACTGTTTTGTATTATTGTTCACTACGTTTTATTAATTTGACTCTGTTTTAGTTTGTGTTTGTATATTAATGCGTTTTTAAAAATATTAATATGCAAGATATATTATTGCATTTTAAGGCAATGTCTTACTCTACCATAATCCATTATCTATCATTTTACCGAAAATAAGGCATTGCGAATTAGATTCACTGATCATTTTAAACTCACAGTCATTGTTCATCTTCATTTATTTTAAATTCTAGTCAGTGGATACATTTTAAAATTTTAATTATTATATCATGTCGTCTATCTCATACCATTAGGAGCCGATGACCTTAGATGTTGGGCCCCTTTAAACACCTTTAGACAACAAGCATCATCATCATAATTCTCATGGACTTTCTTCATGTTTAACTACCATTAATCATGGCTGGCCTCACAACCAAATTGAAAACCTTTCCCTTCGTCCTTTTCTCAATCCTCCGGTCATCTAGCACACATGGAAGCTTCTTGTGGGTCCTACACTTGTTCTTATTTTGGATTGAATTCCATCATACTAGGGTTGGACAGACCGGAACATTTAGTAGTTCCGCAACATTAGGAGCTTGAAGTGGAGTGTTTTGGTACAGAGTGCTGCCACACGTGACACGGGACTGTAACTGCTTAGTAGAGAGAGAGAGAGAGAGAGAGAGAGAGCTTCGAGAAGCAACATGACATGCTCCGCATCTGCTGGAATGTGCCTGTACCGAATGTGCTGTGTTGAAGGCCGCACTAGATAGACTAGTTGGCCTTGGCTGTGTGCAGTGGGTACATGGGACACGAGACTGTAACTGCACAGTAGAGAGAACTTCGAGAGGCAACATTACATGCTCCGCGCCAGCGGGAATATGCCTGTATCGAACGTGCTGTGTGTAGTTATGGCCATGGCCAGCATAAAGCTGCACGGAACGTGAACGAACAGTCGGAACACTGAAATTTGCACCCAATAATCACGTTTAAAGGCTGTGTTTCGGTTAAGATTTTTTCGGTCAATACGAAATACAGATAACATGGTTACAGTGGTAGTACAGGTGTTTAAAAGTAACTAATCCAAGGATACTTTCACCAGTTGAGTGTATCGGTCGGTATTGTAATTAGGGCCAGGATAAAACTTCACGGCACATGAGAAACCAGTCGGAAATCTGAAATATGCACCCAGAAATATCATGTCTAAAATGTTGTTTTTATGGATAAGAATGTTTTCACTCATTCTGAAATACACCTGTCATAATTACACTGGCAGTAGATGTCTTTACAAATGTCACAATGTTATTTTCACTAATTAAGCATATACTTGCACAATTGAAGAAATATTCGTCAGTACCAGTATCTATTTACGTACACAATATTCAAGCAGAACACTAAAATACAAATTAAACAGTATATACTGTACAAGGAAAAATGGAAATTAGAAAATTAAACACTCTATACTGTACATAGAGAACATGAAAATAAAAATTAAATACTATACAAGGAGAACACGAAAATAAAAATTAAACACTATATTGTACTGTACAGGGAGAACACCAAAATAAAAATGAAATACTATATACTGTACAAGGAGAACACCAAAATAAAAATTAAACACTATATACTGTACAAGTAGAACACCAAAATAAAAATTAAACACTGTATACTGTACAAGGAGAACACAAAAATAAAAATCAAACACTATATACTGTACAAGGAGAACACGAAAATAAAAATTAAATGAAACTACCGACAAATGTTAATCTTCCAATACTACACTTAAAATGGTGCTCAAAAAAGTTCACGGCATATTTGCATTCAGGAACATGTTTTTAGAAAATTTGTCACATTTTAGACGTGTACGGTTTTCTGTGATGGTCTGTCCCTGCTTTGAGAACACTGGTTCACAGGGAACTGATGTCGCTATAATGCAAAGTCTCTTCTTCATTAAGTCATAGAGGGCTGGCAAGGTATCTTTGTTGTCATTCCACCATTGAAGAGGATTCTCTAGTCTATGCAGAAGAGGCATATTTAAATACATGTCCATCTGTATGATACTTGCTGCTTTTGGATTAACAGTTGGCGCTTGAACGAGCTCTTCAACGGCTGCATCGAAGTTTTTTCGTAGTATGCTCGAAAATGATACTGTAGACCCATATGCCTGATTCTCATTTGATGAGGGCTCTTGTGTTCCACCTGATGTGTTAACAGCTGTCTGTTGGTGTGCAGTGCCAGTAACGGTAGCAGCATCATTAATAAGTTTTTCCTTTATTTCTTTAAGTTTGCTTTCATCCTTCATAAAACCATATGTCTTAAATCTTGGATCTAAAAGTGTTGCTTCCCACAATATATTTATATTGTGGTACTTGTTGCAAATTTTACTTGTCAGTTCTTCATATATCTTGCCAAGGAGTCGAGAAATGGCCGGACTGTCATATTCCATCTCTCGCAGCTGTTGGTAATGAGTTCGAAGGTTCCTACACATCAATCCAATTTTTGAAAGGGCAACGTGCTTTTCACTGCTGACTTACCTCGTCATTTCATCGAAGCATCGTAGAATTTCAACTGATTTCTCAATTATGTACCAGTCTTCATTGTTTAAAACTTCCACAGGATTATTGTTCATTATTGCAAGAGTACTTTGTAGTGGTTCCTTGGTCTCAACGACTCTATTCATCATTATATAAAATTAGCTTCATGGTCCGTATCGCACTTCAATAGATTCACAACTAAGTATTTATTTATTTTCCACCTAGTCGATACAGTGATTGCCTAAGGCAATTTAATGGTTAAAAGTGGTACATGTTTCATATATTATCAACATCTTCAGCCACATAACACTGTTTAGATGAAAAATATATGAATTGACAAAGTAATGCTTTGGAGGAAGTGTCCTTAAAATTAACATAAGATTGACGATTATGTACCAGTCTTCATTGTTTAAAACTTCCACAGGATTATTGTTCATTATTGCAAGAGTACTTTGTAGTGATTCCTTGGTCTGAACGACTCTATTCATCATTACATAAAATTAGCTTCATGGTCTGTAAGATTGACAGACATTTCAATTTGACGCCATCTGGCTGTCTACTCGTCAATTGCGACGTTCCGTTTTACTCTAGGCCTACTAGATGACATACCGAGTAAACCGAAATTCTCTTCGGTGTCTATGGCTGAGATTTAATGAATTTTGTTGGGTAAACACCAGATGTGTCACCAGAGATCTTTTCCATGCTGATATCATATGACATGGAGTGTCGAATGGACTTTTTTTCCGCCCTTCAAAAATCGGACTGCTTCTACCAGGTTTGAACCCGCAATTTTGGGATCTTACTTCATCTGTCTTTTTATTGTTTATTTTAAATATTTAACATTAACAATTGCTTTTTTGACAAATATTCTACAATGTAATCCATATCCATACCTGCCAACTTTCCCGATTTAGGTGGGAGACTCCCGATTTTCGACAGTTTTTCCCGCCTTCCAATTATTCTATTATTTCTCCCGATTTTAGCTTATTTTTTGGTGAACTTCAAACATTTGTTTTAAAATTCTGCTATTTCAGCATTTTCCGCCAGTGGCTGGAAGTCCTTCGCTCATTGGCTGCTTTCAAATGAAATATCAATGTTTATTAATACGAGAAAAAAGTGCAAATGTGCGATGTTTATTGAAACCTGTATATTGCGATGCGCATATCGATTGTAAATCTCACGTTCTTGCGTGCCATGTTTTTGTTCATTCACATCAGTCTACATGTAATTAATCTCATAATAGAACCCTATTGAAGATAATATATTAAAATTATAAGATCCTTTTATTTACAACCACCTACTCAGTACAATACAATACACTCATTGAATTATGAATTAATCATGAAGTGTCTTAAATAATGGGACATGTTTTGTTCAGTATAGTGAACTCTCGCGGAGTTCACATCACATGTCAACCTTAGTTTCGTCGTTATGCGCCTTTTGACTGGTTCAATTTGGACTCTTAATATTCAATGAACTCTATTTCAACTCTTGTTTTTACATAATTTGAACGAACTCCATCCTCAATAATTATTTCACGCTTCACGCATTGACGTATATTTTAATGTCCACAATATCTATTGTTTTACTTTAACACCCCCATGATTGTTTTTAACTTCACAGTTTACCATCGTTCAATGCATTCCACGACAAATTCTCTGTGTTAATCAGTACATATTGTTACAATCTAAGTCTAATGTTATATTATCACTTTTTATTACGACATTGTTATTCATTTAATATGAGGACACTATTTGATCATTTTTAAGCTCAGGGCCCTGACCTAGTCTTTGTACAATAATGGCTGATGATGTTCGCTATGCCAAACGAAACATGTCCCATTATTTAAGACACTTCATGATTATTTCATAATTCAATGAGTGTATTGTATTGTATTTAGTAGGTAGTTGTAAATAAAAGGATCTTATAATTTTAACACATCAGTCTAGTAGTCGCTTGATTTGGAGTCTATTTTAGTAATTTAGTGACAGAATTTCAAAGATAGTGACTAGTGACTTTTCTAGAGATTTTAGGAACCATTTGGAGACAATTCTGGTGAATTTTAATTTATTACTTGGTTTGCATAATCATGTGGGCACATGATGCAATATATTAATCTATGCATTTGCTAAGTAATGGCATCTAACTGCATGACTAATTCACATATGTGGAGCATGTGTTCATACTATTTTCGGAAGGCTTATCAGAGACCGATCATCTCACTCAGATACTTCCTTTGAGGGAATAGAGATGTGTAATTTTTAGCCTTGTAGCCTCTTATAGCAACAGTCTAGTCTTGAGACTATAAGTGTTATATACCATAATACTACTGTATTGTACAAGACATGTATAATAAGCAGTTTTAACCAATTGTATCTCCTGCTTTTTCTTGATTTTCATATCAAAATCTCCTAATTTTTGGTTTTGTAAGGTTGGCATGTATTCATATCTATGCAAAGGAGTTATTGTTACCGGCAGATTTATCAATAGCATTATGTGCTGTTGCAGATGTGGACATGGCAATTGCAACATTTCGTAGACTACAAGAAGTTGACCCATATCGACTTGATAATCTGGATACATACTCTAACCTTCTATATGTGAGAGAGATGCGTGTCGAATTAGCGCATCTGGCTCAAAAGGTGTGCGAAATAGACAGGTTCCGTGTTGAGACTTGTTGTGTCATTGGTACGTATGACAATAATTTCCATTCACCATAGATTTTAAGTTTCTCACTGTGTGATACTGCTGGTTAGAAAATTGTCTCTTTCATCTAAGGTCCTTGAATTGGAGTTTGAGGTGCTTGAACATGACTGACCTGTATCAGTAAGTTTACTAGCACATTAAAGATCTTCTTTCTTTCTGTCAGTATTATGACAACCTATCATTTGTAAAGATCATGAGCATTTAGAGAAAAATTAATCCAGCATTTTTTAAAGTCGTTTTGGTTTCTTGGGATCGTGGTTAACACTTCTGAGCTTTTCTGGTTTTCCAGTACTCCTTGAGCTGGGATGGGTTTTAAGTAATTGTTGAGAAATGTGAAAACAGGTTCGTATCTTAAAAGGTGGTAAGGAACGGTAAAAACCCACCTTATTATAATAGAGAAATAAAGAAACTAAGAAGGAGGTTCATATTGGGAAGAAATAGAGTTAGAAATGGCTGAGGAAGTAAGGAGAAATTGAAGGAAACTAGGAAATTGAATTTAGCAAAGAAGTCAGCTGAGGACATAATTGGCGGTCATACAAATTTTAGTGAAAAAAGGAAGGGTATGTATAGGTACTTTAAATCAGAAAAAGGTTCCAGGAAGGACATTCCAGGAATCATTAATGAACAAGGGGAGTGTGTATCTGAGGATCTTCAAAAGGCAGAAGTATTCAGTCAGCAGTATGTAAAGATTGTTGGTTACTAGGATAATATCCAGATAGAGGAGGTGACTAATGCTAAACAAGTATTCAAATTTAAATATGGTAACAATGACATTTACAATAAGATACAAAAGTTGAAAACCAGAAAAGCACCTGAATTGTTAAGATTTCTGGGGATATACTAAAGACAGTGGGTTGGGATATAGTACCATATCTGAAGTACTTATTTGATTATTGTTTGCAGGAAGGAGCTATACCAAATGAATGGAGAGTTGCTGTAGTAGCCCCTGTGTATAAAGGAAAGGGTGATAGACATAAAGCTGAAAATTACAGGCCAGTAAGTTGGACATGCGTTGCATGTAAGCTTTGGGAAAACATTCTTTCTGATTATATTAGACATGTTCGCGAAATTAATTACTGATTCGATAAAAATCAGTTGGGGTTTAGGAAACACTATTCCACTGAAGCTCAACTTGTAGGATTCCAGCAAGATATAGCAGATATTGTGAATTCAGGAGGTTGAATAGACTGTATCGCAATTGACCTGACTAAAGCATTTGATAGGGTGGATCATGGGAGACTGCTGACAAAAATGAGTGCAATAGGACTAGACAAAAGAGTGACTGAATGGGTTGCTATATTTCTAGAAAATAGATCTCAGAGAATTAGAGTAGGGAAAGTTTTATCTGACCCTCTAATAATTAAGAGGGGAATTCCTCAAGGCAGTATTATATGACCTCTATGTTTTCTTATATGTATATAAATTATATGAGTAAAGAAGTTTAATCACAGATAAGGCTTTTGCAGAATGTTGTTCCGTATTGAGTAATAAATAAGTTACAAGATTGTGAGCAACTGCAACGTGACCTTGATAATGTTGTAAGATGGACAGCAGGCAATGGTATGATGATAAACAGGGTTAAAAGTCAGATTGTGAGTTTCACAAATAAGAAAAGTCCTCTCAGTTTAAATTACTGCGTTAATGGGGTGAAAGTTCCTTTGGGCATCACTGTAAATACCTAGGTCTTAATATAAGGTAAGGTCTTCATTAGGTTAATCACATAAATATGATTGTAAATAAAGGGTACAGATCTCTGCACATGGTTATGAGGGTATTTAGGTGGTGTTGTAAGGATGTAAACGATAGGGCATATAAGTCTCCGTAAGACCCCAACTAGAGTATGGTTCCAGTGTACGAGACCCTCACCAGGAGTACTTGATTCGAGAACTGGAAAGAATTTGAAGAAACGCAGCTCGATTTGTGCTGAGTGATTTTCGACATAAGAGTACGGGAGAGTGTTGTACCTTGGAACAGTTGCATTATATTTGATCTTAGTAAACATTCTTTGGATCAGTTGAGTTGATTTCATTACTTTGCCACCCTGGGCAGCACAGTTTGTCTGGTGGCATCCATTGTGGTTTCTGTTCCAAGTTATTTAAGTGTAAAGCATTTTGGTACTTGAAAGTATTTTAAAAGTGATTTCAAATTGGCACATTAGTAGTTCTCACATGTACACTGACTGACAGAGCAAATGCAACACCAAGAAGGAGTGGTCAGAACTTTATGCCAATTGCAGGGTAGACTGACGTCACTGAGGTATGCTCATGATGTAAAATGCGCCGCTGTGCTGCGCACATAGCGAACGATAAATGGGACACGGCGTTGGCGAATGGCCCACTTCGTACCGTGATTTCTCAGCCGACAGTCATTGTAGAACGTGTTGTCGTGTGCCACAGGATACGTGTATAGCTAAGAATGCCAGGCCGCCGTCAACGGAGGCATTTCCAGCAGACAGACGACTTTACGAGGGGTATGGTGATCGGGCTGAGAAGGGCAGGTTGGTCGCTTCGTCAAATCGCAGCCGATACCCATAGGGATGTGTCCACGGTGCAGCGCCTGTGGCGTGGCGCAGGGACATGTGGCACGTGCGAGGGGTCCAGGCGCAGCCCGAGTGACGTCAGCACGCGAGGATCGGCGCATCCGCCGCCAAGCGGTGGCAGCCCCGCACGCCACGTCAACCGCCATTCTTCAGCATGTGCAAGACACCCTGGTTGTTCCAATATCGACCAGAACAATTTCCCGTCGATTGGTTGAAGGAGGCCTGCACTCCCGGCGTCCGCTCAGAAGACTACCATTGACTCCACAGCATAGACGTGCACGCCTGGCATGATGCCGGGCTAGAGCGACTTGGATGAGGGAATGGCGGAACGTCGTGTTCTCCGATGAGTCACGCTTCTGTTCTGTCAGTGATAGTCACCGCAGACGAGTGTGGCGTCGGCGTGGAGAAAGGTCAAATCCGGCAGTAACTGTGGAGCGCCCTACCGCTAGACAACGCGGCATCATGGTTTGGGGCGCTATTGCGTATGATTCCACGTCACCTCTAGTGCATATTCAAGGCACGTTAAATGCCCACCGCTAGGTGCAGCATGTGCTGCGGCCGGTGGCACTCCCGTACCTTCAGGGGCTGCCCAATGCTCTGTTTCAGCAGGATAATGCCCACCCACACACTGCTCGCATCTCCCAACAGGCTCTGCGAGGTGTACAGATGCTTCCGTGGCCAGCGTACTCTCCGGATCTCTCACCAATCGAACACGTGTGGGATCTCATTGGACGCCGTTTGCAAACTCTGCCCCAGCCTCGTACGGACGACCAACTGTGGCAAATGGTTGACAGAGAATGGAGAACCATCCCTCAGGACACCATCCGCACTCTTATTGACTCTGTACCTCGACGTGTTTCTGCGTGCATCGCCGCTCGCGGTGGTCCTACATCCTGCTGAGTCGATGCCGTGTGCATTGTGTAACCTGCATATCGGTTTGAAATAAACATCAATTTTTCATCCGTGCCGTCTCTCTTTCTTCTCCAACTTTCATCCCTTTCGAACCACTCCTCCTTGGTGTTGCATTGTCACTGTCAGTCAGTGTAAAAGAGATTCCTTCAATATTTACACTAAGTTAGTATGTAAATGGGCTAACTTATACACAGGTTACATTTTTGTCCTACCTAACCTATAAAAAAAAAATTCATGTTTTTTTCTGAAATGGCTACATCATGTACCTTGGAATACGCACACCTATTGTACCTTGGAGGATGTTCCAAGGTACACTACGTTCTTTTAGATGCTATTTTGAAACATTATCTTGTTCTTAGTCTGTATTCAGCTGAATCCAACTCAGTATTAATAGATCTAGACCCAATAATCTGAAGTTGTCTACAGATCTTGATCTTCTCTTGATCAAAACAGATGTCCTCTCATATCACTTCAAATTATTAGGCTCTTCCCCACAGCTGAAGAGAGGAAACCAGGGAGCACCAGGGGAAGAACAAAAGGGAAATGAACAATCCTAACAGCTACTCCTGACAAATATGATCCCCAACCTAACTTGTCTAATATGAAAGGAAATAATGAATCTAAAACTTTGACTGCAAAGAAAAGGAATATTTTCCATTCAGAAGAGGAACCTGATATGTTGTGTAGTGGAAGTGAATGGAGCAGGAAAAGTGGAAGGACAAAGGAGTGGAGGAGGCTTGTTAACCACACCTGGGCGACTGGAGTGGGACGTTGATGATGATGATTATGATGATGCTGATTATTATTATTGTAACCGCTGTTCGGGACAATTACGGTTACCATAATAATAATAATAACAATAATATAGAAATAATAATGATAATAATAAAGTAATAAAATAATGATAATGAGATAGGAAAATGACGCAGTGGCGGAGAATTCATATAAACCAAATACAGGGAACACTTACCGGCCTAAAAATGACAACTAAGACAGGATAGTGGAACGTGCTGGGAAGCCCTATCTATGAGGTCCATGGGAACGTATGACGTTATGGGGGAGAAAAGACTTACAAGAAACACCCTCTAGCTCAACTATATTAAAAATGACAAAGTTTTACAAAATACAGTTCCACGACACAGAAACAAGACATACTTAAGTAACAACATAAAATTTGATTTAACAATGAAGGTGATGCTACATTAAAGGTATAGTTTAAAGCGAAAGTATCTAATGGATGAAAGAATTGAAACTACGGCAATTGGAACCTAGGGTAAACTCGGACACATTAAATTAAACTTTTAAAATGACATTAAGCAAAGAAATAATGAAACACAAAAGGAATTAAACTAAATGAAACGAAACCAGAAAACATTGAGAATAACATTGCAAAAACACTGAAATAACACTTACTTCGGAAAGGCAGGAGTTCCCAAGGGAAGCCTTCGAGCGCGAACGCTCGCTTGGGCGGTCGGATGGAAATTGACGCCGAGCTCACGCATCATTTTTCCAAAGCCGGTAGGAAGACCGGATATGGCCAGATTACAATCAACCAATAAAATCAAACTTACCCTAGATTCGTGGACCTTTTTGCCAATAGGAACTCTCGTGTCCATATATGGTCATTTTAACATCGTTAACAATTGCACAAGTTCTGGAACATTACGATTACAACACCAAAATTTCATCATAGGAAACCACACGTGTGGTACAGGGTGATTCAATTTAAATAACCTTTTACATCTTTAAATCACATTACAAACATCAAATCAACCTTTGGACAAGTTACACCCTTGCTGACATTAATTTAAATTATAAATTACATAAAATTTACATACAAAAAAAATCTCTTCGAAAACAATTCTCGTATCTCGCAATGTTCATTTACAGTTCCATATTATCGTGAAAACAATTCTCGTATTTTGCAATGTTCATTTACAGTTCCATATTATCGTGATGTTTCCATATTTTAAAAAATTTACAAAAATATTTCAGTTACATAAAAAAAATATTCCAGCAGAGTCCAGAGTTCAATTTCTTCATTTCTCAAAATATTACAAACAAAAATGAAATCCTTCAGATAAGCCACACAAAAACTTTAAAATTTATATTTCTAAACACACTGTAATTCCAATTCTCCGTCCCGCCGACCGGTGACATTCTCCTCCTCCCAAAGTCGAGCTCAGCTCGACAAAAAAATTTTTTACCCAAAATAACAAAATTTAAATGAACTTAAAATGGGAGGCCTAATGGAGATTTGAAGATTCTCTCAACGCCACAAATTGCACCACAGCGCCTTTTTATCTTCGTTCTCTTCAGGAACGTCCTTACAGGCAAAAACCAGTAGAGCGTTGGTATCGCTGTCAAACGAAGTCGCTGACCATGGCCGTTGCCAACGTCTCCATCCCTATTGCAGTCCAACCATTGCTCACTTACAGCCTCAGCACAGCCCACCCAACTTAGTGAACAGGTCCATAACTGGCGAAGGTAGGTGGCACAGCACAGACTACTGCCACCATTAAACAGCTTTCCATTCCACCATCAGACATTAGTGGCCAATAGGTGCGTTGCAAACTCCAAATAGATATCCCAGGTCGAAAAGTCAGTGGCATAGCAGTAACTGGAACATAAACATACGCAGCAGAAATTTTGAACTGAAGAACTTAGGCCACTGGCCTGAACTATTGATGACTTTAAAAGCAGCCTTGAGTTTCGAGGGTGGGTTTTTTGTGTTTTTTTCATTAACAATAACAAGCCTCCTTAGGGAGATTCCCTCTCATGTTTCTGGGAAACCCCAGCCCTCCTGGCAAGTGCTATTTCAGAATTTCAAAATTTAGGAAAATTAAAAAAACTAAAAGAAAATTTGCCAGAGTTTCCCCTAGTGCCAAAAACATTATAAAATCCCTAACTAATCATGAATAAACTTCTAAACTTACCCCAACAGACATTACATTAAATTATATCTAATATGATTATAAATTACCCTTCCCATTACAACTAAAGTGACTTAACTAAATTATTAACTATAGAACCCGTAAAATGGTACGCACCAATTAATTAAAATTTGCTTACAACTAATTCCTTATAACTACCAAATTAAGTTACTGTGTGCATTCTTAATCACCCAACATTAAGGAACAGAACGAAACAAATAAAAGGAAGATTAGAATGTTACAAGGGAACTCAAAACCGTGAAATAATTAATTACGTTGGCTTGCAACCACTTTCAATGAATTGACGTTAGTAAGTTACTATTTATTACCATGTCATCTACTCATGAAATTTTTACATAGATAAACACACATTACGTATTACGTGTCACACCAGTCAAATTAAGGCGCAATAAAGCCAGGAATACCAAATGAAAATCATATTACTTTATCAACAGGAACTCAAATATGAAAAACAAAAGCGATGCAAGAGTGCACATGCAGACATCCAACTCACTGATATAAGAAATAAAAAGGTACAAGAACAACCTTCATACCAGAGATTACCAGATAACCGCACGACACACAAGACTACCAAGCTTATCTGTCCTTCGACATACACACAGACAACATCAAACCACCAAAACAAGTGCGACGATCCCTGAATCAGCATAACCAACGAATGGTAAAAGGCACGGACGACCTCAATACTGAGTTCACCTCACATCACAAGAACACAGTACACATACACACACACACACACACACACACACACACAAAAACACCCGTGCGATGACACATCAAGAAGTACCCACAAAATAAAAGGACAGAACATCAGAACATGACCTCAAGTACGCTTGAACTTACCACACGACAATGGGACTCTTAAGGCCAATATCGTACTCCAAAAGAGGAATGGCCTCTCAGCACCTAAAACCCTAAGTCTCAGTACACACACACACACACACACACACGAGCCTACCCAAGGCACCCAATACAACTACACGAAAATGGTAGGACAGATGCAGCATGGCTACCCAATTTCGAACCGTACTCAGTTTAGAGAATCCCATACTTCTACAAATTGAGTACATAAATTTAGAAGACACGAACCCGTAATGCAAGAAATTTTTAATATCAATAAAATCGAACAAAAGAAAACAAGCAGAAAAATTAACTGAATGGCTTAGCTAAATCACGATACCTTCAAAATTTCACTAGTAACAAATTTAAACTAACAGCACGTTAAATCTTGGCCATCTGCAGACCTACTATGAATTTAACAACAATTTATTGCTCAGCATAAGGACACCAAAATGAACATTTGCAGAAAATCTTCCTAGCAATCACTCTACAATAACAAGGGACATCATTTTCCATCTAGGCACCTAATACCAAGAAAAAGATTACGAGGAATCTCATACCAGATACACTAGATTTCCAACATGTCACGAGCACAAGTGTAGATTCGTCTCTCTCTTAGTCCAACCCTTCGTAAGGGTGTAGTGGCATCACGCGACAATCCTTTTGGTGATCTTCCTCCAGGAGTCTCTGCTTTGGGCATGGTGACTTGCTTGCTGTAAGCTCATCCTGGTTAAGTTCTTGATCTGGTCCATCCATCGTAATGGCGCACGTCCTCTAGGTCTTCGGCCTTCGACTTTTCCCTCTATGATAAATATTTCCATTGCCTCCTGCCTTCTGGCAATATGACCAAAATATCCGAGTTGTTTTTGGTTGATAAGGGTCGACAGTCTTGTTCTGATGCCGAGCTGTTGCAGGATCGATTCATTAGTACGGTGTGCTGTCCATGGTATTCGCAGTAGTCTCCTATAGCACCACATTTCTAGAGCATCAATCCTGCGGCGATCCGCCGTCTTCATCGTCCAAGTTTCTGCTGCATAGGTCGCGATAGGGAAGATCAGAGTTCGCATGAGGGTGAGCTTTGTCTTGGAAGTGATGGAGGTGTCCTTCCAGATGCGAGTAAGTTTTGCTGTTGAATTTCTCGCAATTGCAATGCGCTTGCGGATCTCAGGTTCACAGTCTCCAGTATTTGTGACAATAGATCCTAGATATTCGAAGCGACTGACAACCTCATAATCCGCAATTCTTGTGATGGCAGGTCTGTTGTTATTAAAACGGTCTACAATCATCACTTTGGTCTTTTTATTGTTGATTTCAAGACCATATTCTCTGCTTCGCTCGTCTAGCCTCCGCATGATGGTTTCTAATTCATGATCATCTGTTGCAATAATCACGGTGTCATCTGCATATCTGAGGTTGTTAATTCTCCTGCCACCAACTGTGATGCCGTCACTCCAGTCCTCGAGGATCTCCCTCATAATATACTCACTGTATACATTAAATAAGAGGGGGGAAAGAATGCAACCTTGTCGCACACCAGCACAAGTAGAAAGGACGTCTGAGAGGTCGCCATTAACTTTCACTGTCGCAGTGTTCGAAGAGTACAATTGTTGGATCAGGTACACTAAATGTCTTGGCGTCCCCATCTCAGTGAGTATAGCCCAGAGCTTTGACCATTTTACCTTGTCGAAGGCTTTCTTGTAGTCCACGAAGCACAGGAACATCTTGATATTATATTCCCTTGTCTTCTCTATGAGCTGCCGGATGTTTAGGATCTGCTCACGAGTTCCTTTGCCTGGAACAAACCCGGTTTGTTCCTCTGAGATTTGTGGAAGTAAGAAGGTCTTCAGCCTCTCGTTCAGCACCGTGAGCATGATTTTACTTGCATGGGAGATGAGGGCTATCGTTCGATAATTTGCACAGTCAAGTGGAGAACCTTTCTTGAACAGTGGTACGAAGACGGAGTGGCACCACTGGTCCGGCCAATTTCCAGATGTCCATATCTTCTTACATAACTTGTGCAGGATGTCGACACCTAGGTCACCCATGTTCTTTAGGATTTCAGCAGTGATTCCATCTTGGCCTGGTGCTTTCCTGTTCCGGAGCTTTTTTATTGCATGTTCCACTTCTTCTCTAAGGATCATTGGTTCAAAGTCTGTTGGGTTCTGGTGACCTGGCATTGGTTGTGGGTCATCAGTGAACAGCTTGATGCAGTATTCTCTCCATACTTTGGCAATGCCCGCTGCATTTGTGATGATATTCCCCTGGTCATCTTTAATAATCTGAGTCTTCGGCATAAACTCTCGTGCTAAGTATTTTACCTTGTCGTACAGTTCTGTGCTGTGATTTTTGGTCGCATGCGCCTCTAGTTCTGCACACAGTTTCTTAATGTGTTCATTCTTGTCTCTTCTACAAGCATGTTTGATATCACTGTTCAGTTTTTTCATTAGTCGTCCTTGTTGTTCTGGATCTGTAACTGTGAGCCGGATGTTAAGTCTCATTTCAACTAGTGCCAAAGTTTCGTCAGTCATCCAGTGTTGTCGCTTCACTATAGTGTTCATTTTTGGGACCTTGCTCGCTGCGTCTGTGATCCATTTTTCAATTCTCTTCCAAGCCATGTCACAATTTCCCTCTAGGTCAGGTGGCCCAGTGCTTCGTAGTGTTTCTTGGAAAGCAACTGGCTCAGGGGCCGCTAACTTTTTCGAGTTTATTTTGACAACTGGTTTGCTCAGTTTGATTCTGAGGTAGGCCCAGAGTAAACGATGATCCGATCCGCATTCGGCACTAGGTTTTGTTTTCATATTACGGAAGGAGGTTCTCCATCTTTTATCGACAAGGATGTAATCAATTTGGTTCTTAACATGCCCATTCGGAGAGGTCCACGTAAAGAGACGGCGTTTGTGGTGTTTAAACATGGTATTCATAATGGAAAGATTGTTTTCGCTTGCAAACTGTATCAACCGGTTGCCTCGCTCATTACGTGCACCCAGGCCATACTGTCCTATAGTTTCTCGCAAGTGGTTGTCCATCGAGGTGGTTCCTACTTTTGCATTGAAGTCTCCCAATATGACGGTAATACCTTTTGGTTTAAGTGATGCTATTGTATTTTCCATGTCTGCATAGAAGTCTTCGATTTCTTGGTCGTCTGCAGCGGTGGTGGGTAGATATACCTGGATCAGGTGTAGTTTATATGGTTTAGTGTTGAGAGTGAGGGTCAGTATTCTTCCATTGATAGGTCTGTATTCCTCAACATATTTGGATATCCGCTTATCAACAAGAAACGCGACGCCATTCTGACCTGTATCATTTGCCCCGGCGATGTATACTACATGGTCATCTGTTTCAAAATGCCCACATCCTTTCCAGTGAGTTTCTGACAGTCCACAAATGTCTATTTGGTGTTTCTTTAGTTCTGTTTCTACAATGCGAAGTTTTCCTGTCTGAAGTAACCCTCTCACATTCCATGTAGCTATTGCTTTACCTTTGCGAAGTTGGTCTGTATTTGGTCGATCAGTAGCAGATTTACCGTGCGAGGCCTGATCGTTCACCTCTGCACGTCCGGTCGCACATTTCACATCGTTCGGCCCGGACCCAAACTGACGCCGATCGCTACTCGGGTCGCGCAGCATACCAATATTCATTTCTTGACTCTGCATGATGCGCTCATGGGATGATAATCAGGTGGTTTCCCCTTGCCTTCCTGATCCTATGCCGTTGGCCATCAAGTGGCTCTTCCGCCTTTAGGGGCAGTTTCCCACCCCAAGGACAAGAGGGTGCCCTGGACCTCTACCTGCTCGTCCGCCCTCCGGGGAGGCCGTTGGCACTTGGTAGAGGGGGACCACTTATACCGGTGATCACTCGGTAGACGCAGTTTAATGTCATGCCCGTCAAATTTGCCCAAAATAAGCCTCAGCATTACCTGGTCTAAAGATATGGTGAATACGTGTCACCCTATGAGCCTATCCAAGTCCTCATAGAACCCTCCCTAGCAAATATAGGAATACACGGGTAAATAAATATACGTGACAAGGAAACAGACACTTACATGATGGAAAAGCACCAAACAAACTAGGAAACTTTCGAATTTAGCAGCTAGTTGGGAAACAATCACCAAAATAGTCCCATACCTACTTGGAAACGAACCCAGATCCAGCAGAAGACCAAAAACAACACATGACCGGAAATTTAAATATATACTGAGCTAAAATACAACGTAAAATTACTTTAGAAGATCACACACGTAGAATAGTACTAAATATAACATTCCAGGCGACAAGAAACAAAATTCAGAAAATAATTTGCCGAAACACGATATTTACGAACAGGAAAACACTAAGAAATATACAAAACTTTACAACATAACCTCAAAATTGTTGCCGAAAATTTACCAAAAGAGAAATTACAAAAAAGCTAAAACTCCGTGCTAAAATTTGACCAGAACACAATGATCACTCTGACAATTCACACTACAATTTACGTGGTCTAGAAGGAAAACAAGCAGAACGCGACACTCGATAACTTTATTAAGGATGTAGGGTGTGCACTTCGCAGTGGGTCAAACGCTCAGCTGTTTTCAACACACTTCAGCTGTTCAAGAGATAACACGAATTCAAACACGGGAGTACAGTACCAATTACAGTATCGAGACAAAACTTAACACGATATTACGACGCAGTTTAAAACAACCGGAAATTACACAAATGTTACAATCGGAACACAAATGGAAGAAAACTAGACATAATCAAACATATTGAAATTTATCAAAGAAGACTTTCGGAAGGCGAATATAGCACACGAAATGTGAAGATATCATTTTACTACAAAACACGTGGTCAAGCGAAACCTTGCCACACAAGAAAATTTATTAAAATTAACGAAACCGAAAGAATCTTGTTACAAATAGTGACGCACCATTTCCTTCAACCATTAATTAAGAGAAACACAGTAACACAAGACTGCACATCGCGGAACGAAAAACACGTGGCCTATATTTAAACTTAAGATCTAAAATTAATTTCATAAAAGTTAGCCGAGAATGATCATTGTAAGTCTTCGCTCCTTACATAACACACGCTCTGATAACAAATGTAACCGTACTTTGGGAACAACTACAGTTACCATAATAATAATAACAATAATATAGAAATAATAATGATAATAATAAAGTAATAAAATAATGATAATGAGATAGGAAAATGACGCAGTGGCGGAGAATTCATATAAACCAAATTCAGGGAACACTTACAGGCCTAAAAATGACAACTAAGACAGGATAGTGGAACGTGCTGGGAAGCCCTATCTATGAGGTCCATGGGAACGTATGACGTTATGGGGGAGAAAAGACTTGCAAGAAACACCCTCTAGCTCAACTATATTAAAAATGACAAAGTCTTACAAAATACAGTTCCATGACATGGAAACAAGACATACTTAAGTAACTTAACATAAAATTTGATTTAACAATGAAGGTGATGCTACATTAAAGGTATAGTTTAAAGCGAAAGTATCTAATGGATGAAAGAATTGAAACTACGGCAATTGGAACCTAGGGTAAACTCGGACACATTAAATTAAACTTTTAAAATGACATTAAGCAAAGAAATAATGAAACACAAAAGGAATTAAACTAAATAAAACGAAACCAGAAAACATTGAGAATAACATTGCAAAAACACTGAAATAACACTTACTTCGGAAAGGCAGGAGTTCCCAAGGGAAGCCCTCGAGCGCGAACGCTCGCTTGGGCGGTCGGATGGAAATTGACGCCGAGCTCACGCATCATTTTTCCAAAGCCGGTAGGAAGACCGGATATGGCCCGATTACAATCAACCAATAAAATCAAACTTACCCTAGATTCGTGGACCTTTTTGCCAATAGGAACTCTCGTGTTCATATATGGTCATTTTAACATCGTTAACAATTGCACAAGTTCTGAAACATTACGATTACAACACCAAAATTTCATCATAGGAAACCACACGTGTGGTACAGGGTGACTCAATTTAAATAACCTTTTACATCTTTAAATCACATTACAAACATCAAATCAACCTTTGGACAAGTTACACCCTTGCTGACATTAATTTAAATTATAAATTACATAAAATTTACATACAAAAAAAATCACTTCGAAAACAATTCTCGTATCTCGCAATGTTCATTTACAGTTCCATATTATCGTGAAAACAATTCTCGTATCTTGCAATGTTCATTTACAGTTCCATATTATCGTGATGTTTCCATATTTAAAAAAATTTACAAATATATTTCAGTTACATAAAAAAAATATTCCAGCAGAGTCCAGAGTTCAATTTCTTCATTTCTCAAAATATTACAAACAAAAATGAAATCCTTCAGATAAGCCACACAAAAACTTTAAAATTTATATTTCTAAACACACTGTAATTCCAATTCTCCGTCCCACCGACCGGTGACAATTATTATTATTATTATTATTATTATTATTATTATTATTATTATTATTATTATCTGTTTGTATTGTATTACATGTCATTTATACTTAGTGCTTTTATCTTTAATAATCTACCTAACTTGTAAATGAGTACCCCCTGTGGGTGGCAGCAGTAGAAGACATCCACAATACCCCCTAACTGTATATTTTAAGAAATAAATTGACAATTTTCAATACATTATATCAATAAGTTATATTACATGTCAAATAGCACTTCAGTACGGAACAAAAATGAAATTTATAGATTATAATAATCCCCTACCTCTCATAAGAGGCAACTAAAAGGGGCCCCGGGATCTCTTAACTTGGGAGCTTGGGTTGGTAACTATGGGGCCATTAGCTGAATCCTGGCATTCCTTCCACTTACTGTATTTCTTCGAATCCAAGGTGACGTTTTTTCTCAGAATCGCATGTGATAAATCAACGTTCGTCTTGCATTCACGACCTAACAGTAATGAGCACCACTAGCTGCTACCACGGTATCCCTGCTGCTTCCCTCCACCCGCTGCACACACGCGCGCATTAAATTCTTTGACAATCAATGTCCATCTGCGTCTTCAGCATACATCACTAGCCTCAGTAGCCAGTTGTACAGTGCTTCTGTGTAGTGTCACTGGTTCTCAGAAAAAAGAGAAGAGTGAATTACATTCTACTAGCCTCTATAAAAATGTTTCTCAAATCCGCAGATTGGCATCAAAACATTACTCCCTAGAGCTGATTGCAAGGTCGATCATAATGTACTTCTGAGCCCCATCCGTGCAGGAAATGTAATTCAGCTTGGGATAGCAAGGATGCGACCCTCAGAATTCTTAACAAGGCCACGATTACTCAGTGGCACAGTTATAACGCGTCTACTGTAGCTGAAGCTTAATAAAAGTAACAGTTTTATAGACAACAGGAATATTTTCGTGATGGATCGTTGTGTTGCAGAGACACACAGAACAGGTATTGCCGGCAGATTTTCAGCGGGTTCTCGTCTGTATTATGATGCCAATTTTAAGTTAACGGTTGTTTCAATTTAATTGTTACACACGCGGAAATGAAGAATAAATGTTCAGCCGCAAGAAAATACGGCATAACTAAAGCCAATGTTCTGCGTTAGCTTGAAGACACAGTAGCTTTAAAAATGCGTACTGCACAAAAAAAGTGCATTCAGTGGCCTGCGAAAAAATGCTTTAAAGAAGTCGAAGATGAAATTGTGAGGTGTGTGCATGTAAAATGCAAGGGCGGAATGGCCACAACACAGCTTACAAAGCTCGTTGATCTTTAACTTCCGTGTCTTTATTAAACATCACTAGCCGTTGACGCCAGACGAAGCCGGCAGGCAAGACGTGCATCTAGAGGCAGCCGATACCTGACACTTATAAAAGTAACAATTTTATAGACAACACTAATAGAATAGATTTATTTATCATCAACAGGTTGTTTCCAAATTAAAGATAATTCAATAAAACATAATATACTACAAATATACCTTAAATAAATAACACTAATTTCCAAAAATAATAACCATGTTCAAACTAAATCTAGAGACCTTTATATATGCATGTTTACAACACCTTAAATAAATAAATAAATAAATAAAATAAGTAAATGAATAAAACTAAATCTCCTTAAATAATTGATATTATTAAACTACATCTAGTAACATTTACATATCTTACAGATAGGGCCTTATATTCATGAAGTCATTAGGGCACATCTGATTTTAGACGGGGGTGTGTGAAAAAGGTCCACTGATTCACCCACCACATTCAGTGATGTTAGTGCCCTCACAAGCCATGAGTTAGCCCGAGCCACAGTTCTCACTTTAGGCTGATGAAAAATATTCCTTTGCCTAGTATTGTGACGAGGAACATGTAATGGAATCAGCTCCGGTAATGTTGAGCTATCCAGTCCATTCGTCAGACGCTTATAAAGAAAGAGGGCATTGGCACATCTGCAGCGTGAGTGCAATGTCCTCATGCTCATAGTCTCACACAAAGACTCGTAATTGGACGAAGAGAGAGAAATACCCAAACCCTTGTAGCTGATCCATTTCATGAACCTTATTTGGACTCTTTCCAAGTTCTGTATTAAATACAGCTGAGAAGGTAGCCACACTTCGCAACAGTATTCTAGCGATGGCCTGATTAGAGTGCAAAACAAAGTTATTAGAGTTCTAGGAGAAACAAATTCGCCACAGTTTCTTTTCAGAAAGCCATAGGAGAAACAAATTTGCCACAGTTTCTTTTCAGAAAGCCAAGTAATTAAAACCCTTTCCTAGAAATCTTGTCTAAATGTTTCTTGAATGAAAGACCGTAGCAGTTTGAAAGTGTCACACCAAGATCATTTATTTCGTTCACACAAGCTATTTGGAAATTGCATAAATTGTAAGGGTAATTTACAGGTTCCAGCTTGCTCTGAAACACAAATACAGTTTATCATGTTGTTAATAATTCATGTCATAACATTGATACAATACAAATACAGTAGAGCCTCAGTTTTACGTTCCTGGAAACTATGTTTTCCCGGATTATTTGTTCAAATTACGTAGTACTGTGTGCATCCGAATTAAATCATGTTGTAAAATCCCGCCATATCCGTTCATCAAAGAAATTATTTTCCGGATCAACCGTCCAGAAATTTGAGTCCCATCAACACTAAGACCTTGATGAAGGGTTTTTCAAGAAACTGTATCTCACGAAAGTACGGCAACAGCATACTTATGGATCTTGGTGTTAACATCCTGTCTTTGCGATACTTAGGACAAGTAGTACTGTACTGGAAAAGTGATCGGTTGTGAACTTGCATAAGGGATCATCTTAGCATCGGATTTGGGTGGTATTGTTTAGAGAATCCTCAAAATCATGAAGCAGAGAGTGGCCGCAACAATTGGGAGGAGAAAGAGCGCATTTTGACAGCTCTACTTGAAGACGGAACGAGTTTTGTCATATGTTCGTACTTGTACTGTAGAACGTCTACATTACAGGTTTAGAAGTTAATTTTTTTTACTTTTTTCGATTGTACCACCAAAGAGGTTTTCAGCACTTCCCTCAGGGCACTGTGACTGGCCTTTCAGGCAGGAATCGAAACTGCTGCTTCTTAACACAAATTTATTATTTTAATATTATCGTATACGATTATGTTTTACATAAAATCAGCTTCATGGTCCGTACCGCACTTGGTATGGAGGCCAGAACAGACATTCAACCTTACATGCATAAAGCTATGGGAAGTTTTGGAATTGCCTCTTACTGTTTTGGTCCCAATATACGACTGGGAATTTTACTTTTATGTGTTAAAATATTATGAAAACCGCAATTTTTTTTTTTTTTTTTTTTTTTTTTTTTTTTTTTTTTTTTTTTTTTTTTTTTTTTTTTTTTTGTAGCATTTCCCACTCATACTGACTTGTACAGCAAGCATACTTTCCATCTGAGCTCATGGTCACGAATAACCGTAATTTCTGAAATTTTGATGATCTGAGTTTCTGAAAGCCATAGACCCTGGTACAAAACATTGGCTAGTCAACTTCTTCGATGAAATTCTACGAACTGGTAAATTACCTAAGTTGTTAAAACAAGCCAAAGTAATTGCAGTCTTGAAACCAGGAAAGGAAAGAACTGATGCTTCACATTATTGACTAATTTCACTCCTTAGCATAATCTACAAGATGCTCGAAAGAATGATACTTAACTGTATCCAGGAAGCAATAGGAAGAGTCATCCCAGTCGAACAACGGGGTTTCAGAAAGAATTGTAGTTGTTGTGATCAGGTGTTAACACTGACAACACAGATTGAAGCAGGATTCGAGAAAAGACTGAAAACTGCTGCAGCTTTATTCAACCTTACATCAGCCTATGACACTGTCTGGAGAGAGGGACTGTTGCTCAAGTTTGTTCAAGTCAACCCTTGTCAGAAGCTAGCACGCTTACTAAACGACATGTTATCCAACCATCGACTTGCTGTATTTCTGAACGGTGCAAGAAGCAGGTGGAGATCTCTAAATAATGGTTTATCCCAAGGGTCAGTATTATCTCCCATTCTATTCAGTCATTACATCCATAACCTGCCAAGATCAACTTCAAAGAAGGTACAGTTTGCAGAAGATCTAGCTTCAGTTATTCAGAGTACGGATTTGGCACACTGTGAGGATGTACTTACGGAGGACCTAACTACCATGTGTGACTATTTTCACAAATGGAGACTCCAGCCAAATCCTAGTAAAACAGAAGTAACAGCATTCCACTTGCATAACATGGAAGCTAATCAGAAGCTACATGTGGTTTTTAACGGAACAAAAGTCTCCCACAACTCCTTCCCAAAATATCTGGGTGTCACACTGGATCGATCTTTGTCGTTGAAACTGCATTGTTTGAATCTGTCAAGTAAGCTCTGTACAAGAGTAAATCTGCTTTGTAAACTAGCGGGCAGCAACTGGGGTGTAGATGCAAACATTCTTCACATTGCTTCACTTTCTCTAGCATACTCGGCTAGTGAGTACTGCGCTCCTGTGTGGGAAAACAGCTTACATTCGAGCAAGACTGACGTACAGCTCAATGAAACCATGAGAGTTATTAATGGTACAGTGAGGTCCACTCCTACTCAGTGGCTTCCTGTTTTAGCAAACATTGCTCCTCCAGATCTGAGTAGAAAAGCAGCGAAAGTACAGTTGCTCAAGAAGACCTTTGCACACAGGAACTCACTCTTATTCAATGCCTTACGAGAACCACCTGTGATGAGGTTAAAATCCCGTAATCCACTCTGGACTTGATCTACACTCCTATGAAAAATTCAGTGTAACAGCAGAATGGAGACAGCGATGGGAACAATGTCCACCCACCAACGCCTTTCTGATTAAAGACCCAACAAAGAAAGTGCCAGGTTTTGATCTTCCTTGACATGAGTGGTCAAAACTCGACTGTTTCAGAACAGGCTACAGCAGGTGCCAACATATGATGAAAAAGTGGGGATGTTGTGAAAGTGCTGCATGTGAGTGTGGTGCTGAGAAGCAGACATGGATTCATGTTGTTGATAGCTGTCCACTGTCAGCATTTAAGGACGGTTCACGGGCTGTGCATGAATTGACGCCAAGTACAGTGGACTGGTTGTCGAAGCTGGACATTCTAGTTTAAATACTTCTATATTTTAATTTATATGTTCATTGTATATTTTTACACATTATGCTTGCAAATCCCATACGATGTTAATGATGATGATGATAATAATAATAATAATAATAATAACATCCCAATAAAAGTGGAAATCGTACGTTCATTCGTCACCAGATGGCTCCCCCGACGCGGTACAGCTTTGGCGTTCGAAGCGAAAGCTGACGGAACTATCAGAATCAGTCTGAGAGGTTCATATAACATAACAGGTATACGCACATTTGATGGAATGGCATTGACACAAGCCTGGAATGAAACATCTGGCGATGAGGAACGTACGAATTTGGAATCAACCGAAATGAAATAACAATAGTGAAGGGACTGGGAAGGAAACTACCTACGTAAATTCTTAATCGCTGGCAACCAGGTATTACTTCATGGATGCCTGTTGAAATTGTTAGGATTTCTACGTATTTCCGCAGCTTCCCTTATAATCCTGGACCTGTAGTATCTAGTGTGAGTAATTGCTCGAGCATCTTGGAAACATGGAACATGGTGGTGAGAATCTGCATGAAGATAGCAATTTGTGTGGATAGGCTTACGATAGACAGGATGTTCTAAGGAGCCATCCAATTTCTTTCTTACTAGAACATCCAAGAAACGAAGGCATCCGTCCGACTCCATCTCCATAGTGAATTTAATTGAAGGATATTGCTGGTTTAGGTAGTTTAGAATTAGATGAAGTTTCTCAGGACTTTCTCTCTAGACCACAAATGTATCATTAATATACCTCCACCAAATCATAGGTTTGATGGCGCTGAAGCAATAGCCTCCTCCTCAAAATGCTCCTTAAAGAAATTAGCCACTACGGGCGGAAGTGGACTTCCCATTGCCACTCCGTCCGTCTGTTCATAAAAATTCCCACCCCACAAGAAATAGCTGGAAGTCATTCAGTGGTAAAATAGCTT
This sequence comes from Anabrus simplex, assembly GCF_040414725.1. NCBI lineage: Eukaryota > Metazoa > Arthropoda > Insecta > Orthoptera > Tettigoniidae > Anabrus > Anabrus simplex. The sequence continues at coordinate 166,910,381 of NC_090271.1, forward strand.
AGTAATGTCCTCAGGGAACAGGTACTTCATGAGAGACATGACCGAGTCAGCCGGCACTTTAGTGAACAAGTACTCCACATCGAAACTAACCAAAAGTGCATTAGGTTGAAGAGTTATGGTTGACAGCTTGTTGACGAAATACAGAGAGTTCCTGGCGTATGATTCAGTACGTCCTATGTGTGGCTGGTGCAGCTTGCTTAGGTATTTAGCCAGAGCATACGTAGGAGAACCCATCGTACCAACAATAGGTGTGAGGGGAACATCTTTTTTTATGGATTTTAGGAAGTCCATATAATCTAGGTGGCACTGCGTCCCCCGGGGACAGATGTTTAGCCTCCTTTGGAATTGAAGATTGCCTTAAGAGCTTCATGGTGACGGTGGACACACGAGTGGTAGGGTCACGTGAGCTCAGTCTGTAAACAGGCACTGACAATATAGCCGAGATCTTATTCTTATACTCGTCAGTGTCCATAAACACTGTCGCATTACCCTTATCAGCTGAGAGAACGGTCAGTTCAGAATCATCTGTAAGTTCCTTCAGAGCTCTGCTCTCGCCTCTTGTTAAATTGGGTGCGAGTACAACAGCGGACCTTATGAGTCTCACACGTTTCTGTCTTAACTCCTCAGCCTCATCCATAAGTAGTTTGTGGATGGCTGCCTAAACGGATGTAATTAACTCTTCTGTGCGAATTTTAGAGGGAGCGACAGTGAAGTTAAGACCCCTAGCTAGAACTGCCATTTGGTTCTCGTCCTAGGATTTCTTGGAAAGATTGACGACATTTTTACTAGCATCTGGGTTCATGCGAGAGACCGCCTGTTTCTGAGCTAGTCGGAGGAACTTAGATTTCTGTCTGAATGACACCTGGTTGAATTTGTTTAGCAGTAATGCGATCGAAAGACAACCACAATTCCTGTGAAACAGTGTTGCTTAACAGCGTGTGTAAACAAAACAACTCTCTCGATCACAAGATCCTTGCTAGTACATTGATATATTTCTCCCGGCCTTCGGAGTATTTAACGTGTGCTTCAGTTTTACACAGTTGGGAATGATATGATCCCTGCATCTCAGCAGAAAGCATAAAGAAAAATGAATAGACTTCTTCCTCCTTAATTTGCTGAATTTTGAAGCCTTCTTAAAAGTATCCTCCCCATAGAGGTTTTTAATGTTGCCATTGATGTTTCAGGGCCCGTACTTATAGGCATGATATAGGCTTTTGGGCTTATGCCGTGTCAAGAAAATAAAGTGAAATGCTTTACGTTTCGCAAAGAACTTTGCTCTGCGCCATCAAAAGAGAATCTAGACTGTCCACGAGAAAGGCTTGTAAAACAATGAGGTTTGAATTTAGACGTTACCCAATAGAAGTGGAAATGGTACGTTCGCTCATCACCAGATGGATCCCCGGATGCGGTACAGCACTAGCGTTCAAAGCAGAAGCTGATGGAATCATCAGAATCAATCTGAAAGGTTCACATAACACAACATGTATGCGCACATATGAAGAAATGACATTGACACAAGCCTGGAATGAAACATCTGGCGATGAGGAACGAATTTGGAAAAAAACGAAATGAAATAACAATATTGAAGGGACAGGGAAGGTAACTACTAGCTACGTAAATCCTTAATGGCTGGCAACCAGGTATTACTTCATGGATAGCCAGTGTCCCTGTTGAAATTGCTAGGATTTCTACATATTTCCATAGCTTCCTGTATAATCCTGGACCTGTAGAGTGTAGTGTGAGTAAGAGCTCGAACATCTTGGAACATGACATCATGACCCGACAATGGAGCATGCTCAGCTATTGCAGATTTGTCTGGCTGGTTGAGACGAATATTACGGTCATGTTCCTCGATGCGAGTACCAATTGACCGGCATGTTTGGCTAATGTATACCTTACCGCAAGTAAAAGGAATTTCGTAAAACGCAGGATGTAAAATTGGGGACAATTTGTCCTTGGTTTTACCCAGATTGTGAGCAATTTTAGTGATGGTGCCAAACACGGTTTTTTTGTTGTGTTTGCGGAGGATCTTGGCAATTCAATCTGTGGTGTTATGTCCTGAGAAACTTCATCTATTTCTAAACCACCTAAATAAGCAACATCCTTCAATTAAATTCACTATGGAGATGGAGTTGGATGGATGCCTTCCTTTCTTGGATGTTCTAGTAAGAAAGAAATTGGACGGCTCCTTAGGACATGCTTAAAGTAATACAAAATTTTAATATTCCACCTACTCAATACTAAAAGATCATGTGATGTTTTTTACAAAAACATTACAATGACATTAAAAGGTACTAGTTTCGGTCCACTGTGGACCATCATCAGCCTAGCCAAATTACAACAGTAAAAGACATAGTGATAAAAATAGTATGGGGAAATGAGAGGATCTAAAAGGATGGGATGGTGGTGGAATGACAGATAAAAGTGAAAAAACCGTATTTGCGAATAATGATAAAAGTAACAGAAGTGTTCACAATGACAAGTAAAATCTTGTGAAGTCACAGTAAAAACTCTTGATGAGATAGTCAGGTTGGCAGTTGCTCCTATGTTGCACGATTGACATATAACTACGTATATGCTTCTAGAAAGTTGTAGATGCAAGTTCCACTTTTGCGTAGAGGGAAGAATTGTCCAATGAGACTAGCACCAGATTAAAATTGACAAAGTTGAACCTGTTCTATGGTGGAATTAAAGGCTTTCTATGTTGAACAGAAGTCTCAGATCAATCGGGACCCCAATGAACCTGGGGAAAGAAGATAGTATTAACGCGGGTAATCGAATGGAGAACAAGCGAGGCACCGGAAAATATAAACGATGACTCACCTTGCGCTGCGTGGAACAAACTTGCTGGATTGAATGCAACTTACGGAGTGAGCATGGCGCGGAGTAGATCAGCAGGAAAGGGGTAGGTGAATACGGAGGGGAGGAATGACGTAAGTGGTGGAGGGTGGGAGGGATGGGAAGGTTCAAGGCGGGGTGGACGGGAGAGGAAGTGAAGGTGTTTGTACTGTCAGGGGACCCTTAATTGACTTAAAGAAGGAATTTTGAACGACCGATTTGTTTTTTCTGTAATAAGTAATGAAAAGGTCAAATAAAATATTGGGTTTCTCAGTTATTTCGTTAATTTAATTCCACCATAGAACAGGTTCAACTTTGTCAATTTTAATCTGGTGCTAGTCTCATTGGACAATTCTTCCCTCTTCGCAAAAGTGGAACTTGCATCTACAACTTTCTAGAAGCATATACGTAGTTATATGTCAATCGTGCAACATAGGAGCAACTGCCAACCTGACTATCTCATCAAGAGTTTTTACTGTGACTTCACAAGATTTTACTTGTCATTGTGAACACTTCTGTTACTTTTATCATTATCGCAAATACGGTTTTTTCACTTTTATCTGTCATTCCACCACCATCCCATCCTTTTAGATCCTCTCATTTCCCCATACTATTTTTATCACCATGTCTTTTACTGTTGTAATTTGGCTAGGCTGATGATGGTCCACAGTGGACCGAAACTAGTACCTTTTAATGTCATTGTAATGTTTTTGTAAAAAACATCACATGATCTTTTAGTATTGAGTAGGTGGAATATTAAAATTTTGTATTACTTTAAGCATAGTCTCAACTCAATACGGAACCTAACAATGAAGTTTATTACTTTTAATGATCCTTAGGACATACTGTCTATTGTAAGCCTACCCATACAAATCGCTATCTTCATGCAGATTCTCACCACCATCCAGCACAAAAACAAGGCATTTTCACAACACTCACGAAGAGAAATAACAAATAACGTAGTTCAACCTATTCAATACAAGTAAATAAAAAATTTAGTGTTATATTCTTATTTAATTATAAGCGGAAACGGTACCGGTTTCGACAACCAATCTGGGTCATCATCAGCTGAATAAAAATACAAAAACAATGCATAGGAAAACAAGAAATTAAAGGGTGAGTCTTACACAGAAATAGTTGAGGAAGCAATATAAGATAATGGGGATTAGCACTGCGCGATTTTAAATTGTAAAATCTAGAAGAAGTAGAAGGTCAGTCTCTTAAATGAAGTAAGGTGCAATCTTCTGAAGAGTAGCACAACACACTCAATGTTCGGCACTGTGCCTCAAAATGTTTACAAGAAGAGGTGAACAGGTAAGTGAACCAGCCTGCATATACAATCAGACGCGAAGTCACAACACAATTTACTAAATATCAAGTCCCAAAATTGTGTAAAAGTCGAAGACGAGTCACTTGATTGAAGCAAGATGCTAGCTCCTGAAGATCAGCGCAACACACTCAATGTCCGGCACTGTGCTTTCAAATGCCGACGAAACTCGGTGAATAGCTTAATGATCACGCCTGTAATTGTTTCGATTGCGAAAATGTATATATATAATACAATTTAATATAATTGAAGTATGTACCTAGGATCTTGTACATTCTTTAGAACAGTTGACGTAAAAAACAATTGTGAAGAGAAAATTGGTAAAAAGCGCAATACCGGAAACAAATGAAAAACGCATATCCACAGTGCAGTCCAAGGCAGCGCAAGGCACGAGTTCAAATTTGAATGTTGCAAAGACCCAAACTGCAGGTGGCATTATAGTATACTAGTATACAGTTCAATTCGGAAAGTAGTTTTTTCTTTTTTTTTTAATCAAGAGGAGATGTGAAACGAGAAGATAGGATAAGTTATTAAAGGAGTAGGATTAGTAAATAAGAGAAGATTTAAAGGACTGGAAGTTAAAAGAGGATGGGAAAGGGTAGGATAGAGAAATAAAGGTGGGGTAGTTTAGGGTGGGTTATTGGAGGTAGAAAACGTGGGTAGGAACTGTGTAAGGCATGGAAAATTGAATTCAGGTTTAGAAATTTAGTATTTTTGAGAAGAAGAATTAGGAATGTAGGATGCTAAATGGTTTATTTTGTCACCTATTCAATACATATAAAATATTTTACATTTAGGAATTTATTTTAATTCCGCTTGAGACATGTTTCGCCCTTCATTGAGGGCATCATCAGTTAAATGCTAATTAGGTACCTGATTTTTGCCTTGAGAAGGTAATTTGATGATGATGTCCTCAATGAAGGGCGAAACATGTCTCAAGCGGAATTAAAATAAATTCCTAAATGTAAAATATTTTATATGTATTGAATAGGTGACAAAATAAACAATTTAGCATCCTACATTCAGTATCTTCAATACGGATAACAATGATTTTTATCACTTGCAACAAGAATTAGGAAGTCGAATAGAATATTGGGTTTTTCTCGAAATGTCGTTTAAATTGAAGTTAGGTTTGAAGTATTGGTCAAGGTGAATAAAAAAATATTCAGTACTGTGTAGAAGGGGGCCTTTGTTAATGATTTCAAGTATTTTTATGTCTTTTTCAATATTGGTGAAATTTTCGTGCCTTCAACACCCTTATGTCTAAAACAGATTTAAATAACGAATTGAACACCATGCGTACTATCACTAAATTTAATGGCTTTAACAACTTTTTCATAAACCGTATCATCAACAAATTCAAACACCATCCTAAAACTACGTTATCAAAAGACAAAACCAAACCCACTGCATTTTCTATTTTTACTTTCACTCAAGATGCTTATAAAATAACTAATGTTCTTAAAAAACACAACATGAAAATTTGTTTTAGAACCAATAACAGAAATATTGATATATTACACAACTCTAAATCACTAAATAAATCTAATGCTTTTTCTAAATCTGGAGTATACAGATTCAAATGTAACAACTGCAGCTGCTCGTACATCGGACAAACTGGCCGCAACTTTAACATCAGATACTCCGAACATATCAACGCCATTAAATACAACAGATTCTCTGCTGTAGGACAACACATACAAGACTCCAAACATAATTTCACCAATATTGAAAAGGACATAAAAATACTTAAAATCATTAACAAAGGCCTCCTCCTCCCCATCTAAACACTACTGAAAATTGTTTTATTCACCTTGGCCAATACTTCAACCCTAATTTCAATTTAAGCGACATTTCTGAAAAATATTCTATTTGACTTCCTAATTCTTCTTCTCAAAAATACTAAATTTCTAAATCCGAATTCAATTTTCCATGCCTTACACAGTTCCTACCCACATTTTCTACCTCCCTGTTAACCCACCCTAAACTACCCATCCTTTTATTTCCCTATCCTATCCTTTCCCATCCTTTTTTAACTTCCAATCCTTTTAATCTTCTCTTTTTTACTAATCCTTCTCCTTTATTAACTTATCCTATCATTTCTTTTCACCTCCCCTCTTGATAAAAAAACAACAACAACAACCACCTACTTTCCAAATTGAACTGTATACTAGTATACTATAGTGCCACTTGCGTTTTGGGTCTTTGCAACATTCAAATTTAAACTCATGCCTTGCGCTGCCTTGGACTACCTCAATTACAACCTGAATTCTTATCTTCAAGAAGTAGTGCACTGTGGATATGCGTTTTCATTTGTTTCCGGTATTGCGCTTTTTACCAATTTTCTCTTCACAATTGTTTTTTACGTCAACTGTTCTAAAGAATGTACAAGATTCTAGTTACATACTTCAGTTATATTAAATTGTATTATATACATACATTTTCGCAACCGAAACAATTACAGGTGTGATCATTAAGCTATTCACCAAGTTTCGTCCGCATTTGAAAGCACAGTGCCGGACATCGAGTATGTTGCGCTGATCTTCAGGAGCTAGCATCTTGCTTCAATCAAGTGACTCGTCTTCAACTTTTACACAATTTTGGGACTTCATATTTAGTAAATTGTGTTGTGACTTCGTGCCTGATATTATATGCAGGCTGGCTCACTTAACCTTTCACCTCTTCTCGTAAACATTTTGAAGCACAGTGCCGAACATTGAGTGTGTTGTGCTACTCTTCAGCAGATTGCGCTTTACTTCATATAAGTGACTGACCTCCTACTTCTTCTAGATTTTACAATTTAAAATCGCGCAGTGCTAATCCCCATTATCTTATATTGCTTCTTCAACTGTTTTTGTGAAAGACTCATCCTTTAATTTCTTGTTTTCCTATGCATTGTTTTTGTATTTTTATTCAGCTGATGATGACCCAGATTGGTGGTCGGAACCGGTACCGCTTCCGCTTATAATTAAATAAGAATGTAACACTACATTTCTTATTTACTTGTATTGAATAGGTTGAACTACGTTATTTGTTATTTCAGTTTAATTGTGATACAGTTCAGTACGGAACATCATGAAATTTTTATCTTTAAACTCACGAAGAGGGCGAGACAAATTTGTGAGCCATCAATTATCCAGGTTAAGATGGACACACTCAAAGTCACGTTCAAGGGTAATGTTTACAGGGATTTGCAGATTCATAGAACCCTGCATCCTAGAGAAAAGACCAAGCAAAGCTCACAGAAGGAAGAAGTGAAGGGAACTGCCTTCCTTCCTTCCTTACATTCATAACACCACAGATCGAATTGCCAAGGTCCTCCGCAATGACCGTGTTTGGCACTGTCACTAAAATTGTTTACAATCTTTGTAAAACCCAGGACAAATTGTCCCCACTTTTACATACTGGGTTTTACGAAATTCTCTGTACTTGCGGTAAGGTACAGGGTGAAGCTGATTCCTGCTCGTGGTGCCCCTGCATAGGTACCTGGATTAAAATTCCAGTACTGAACTGAACGTCAGCATTCCAGAAGTATCTACCAGTCAATATGACCCAATCGCAATATTCAGAACGGTCTTTATCAAGACCAACAGTAACCATTATATCTGTAAATATTGAAGGTTTATCTCCATCTAAAGAAGGAATGTTACACCAGCTTTGTCAAACTTACAAATGTGATATATTATGCCTTCAGGAAACTTACAGGGACGAGTAACTACTGCAACCAAAAATAGCGGGAATGAGACTTGTGGCTGAGATTCCCCACAGACAGTATGGCAGCACTGTTTTTGCCAAACCAAATTTACAAATTTTGTCTGTTGCAGCCACCAATGAAAATCAAATCGAGATAATAACTGTGGAACTCAGTAACTGCACCATTTCGGGTGTCTACAAACCACCAAATGTAGATTTCTCCTTTAAAATTCCAGATAACTACTTCAAGCAAAAGACAATCTTTGTCGTTGGAGACTTCAACAGACATACCAGTGCATGGGGATATATAGATGATGATAATAATGGAGAAGCTGTGTTAGAATGGGCTGATGATTACCAATTACAACTTATTCATGACCCCAAACTACCTCCATCCTTTAACAGCAGTAGATGGCGACGAGGCTTCAACCCAGACCTGATATTTGTGAGTGAACACGTGGCACAGCAATGTGTGAAATCAGTGTGTAGTCCCATTCCAAATACCCAGCATCGGCCCATAATGTGTCAACTTTTCTCTGCAATTCAACCAATAAAGGTTCTGTTTCGAAGGAGATATAATTTCAAAAAAGCAGACTGGGAGAAGTTCAGCTCAACCCTTGATAAAACAATATCAGATATCCACCCAACACCAGAGTTTTATGATCAGTTTGTTGAAGCTGTGAAGAAAGCTTCCCGCGCTTCCATATCACGAGGATGCAGAGTTAACTATATACAAGGTCTAACTTCAGACACAGCTGCCCAAATGAACACACATATTTCACTGTTTCAGGAAGATCCGCTAAGTGAAGACACTATCTCAGCTGGAAGGAAACTGCTTACCTCAATTGCAGAGGCAAAGAAAGATGCTTGGATCAAACTTATGGAGGAAACAGACATGTCGAGGGATAGCCGAAAGGCTTGGAAGCTTCTCAAACGACTTAGCAACGATCCAACCAAGGGACCAGTCCATGCAGATGTTACGGCAAACCAAATCGCAAATCACCTTGTCATCAATGGGAAAACAAATCACCCAATAAGGAAGATGGAACATAATATCCTAAAAAGCGAGTTAATGAAGTCCAGTAACCTATCCCGGCCATTTGAAATAACGGAATTACAGAAAGCGATTCAATGTACCCAAAATGGAAAAGCGGCAGGATTAGATGATATCACAATAGAACAAATAAAACACTTCAGTTCAACCACACAGGCATGGCTTTTAAAATTCTTCAACAACTGCTTTACTTCCCTAAAAATTCCAAAAATATGGAGAAAATCCAAGGTGATCGCATTTCTGAAACCTGGAAAGGAACCTTCGAACCCCAAAAATTTCAGACCAATCTCCTTACTCTGCCACCTATACAAAATAATGGAAAGAATGTTGCTCAATCGCTTAATGGGAGTAGTAGACCAAGTCCTAATCCCTCAGGAATGTGGCTTCCGCCCAGGAAAGAGTTGCACAGCACAGGTTTTACATCTAACCCAGCACATCGAGGACGGGTTTGAAATGAAGATTACTGGTGTGGCTTTTGTGGACCTCTCAGCCGCCTGCGATACAGTAAATCACAGGATATTATTACACAAACTTTATAGAATGATTACAGACATCAAGGTAACCAAGATGATAGCTACTTTCCTGGAAAATCGTCGCTTTTTTGTCGAATTCCAAGGACGCCGAAGCAGATGGAGGAATCAAAGGAATGGACTACCTCAAGGCAGTGTACTGGCTTCTATTCTTTTCAACATCTATACTAATGACCAGCCATTACCAGAAAATACTAAAAGCTTTATCTATGCCGATGACCTTGCACTTACTACTCAAACTGATACCTTTGATGAAGCAGAGATCTCTTTAACTGCTGCATTAGAAGAGCTAGGTACCTATTATGAGAAAAACCAACTCAAACCAAATCCAGCTAAGACTCAAATTTGTGCATTCCATCTGCGGCATGCACAGGCCTCTCAGAAACTCAAAGTACTATGGAAGGGAAACTTACTGGAACATTGCTTTACACCAAAGTACCTGGGAGTTATGCTGGATCGCACATTAACATATAAGAACCGGGCGAGTTGGCCGTGCGCGTAGAGGCGCGCGGCTGTGAGCTTGCATCCGGGAGATAGTAGGTTCGAATCCCACTATCGGCAGCCCTGAAAATGGTTTTCCGTGGTTTCCCATTTTCACACCAGGCAAATGCTGGGGCTGTACCTTAATTAAGGCCACGGCCGCTTCCTTCCAACTCCTAGACCTTTCCTATCCCATCGTCGCCATAAGACCTATCTGTGTCGGCGCGACGTAAAGCCCCTAGCAAAAAAAAAAAAAAACATATAAGAAACATTGCCAAAACCTGAAACAAAAGATAGCTGCCAGAAACAACATTCTGCGAAAGTTATCAGGAACAAGTTGGGGAACACAACCACAAACAATTAGAACATCAGCTCTAGCTCTCTGCTATTCTGCAGGAGAATATGCCTCCCCGGTTTGGTACAGGTCAGCTCATACGAAGCAGGTCGACATCGCTTTAAACGAAAGCTGCAGGATCATTACTGGATGCTTGAAACCTACACCCATTGAGAAGGTCCAGCTTTTAGCTGGTATTGCTCCCAGTGAGATTCGTAGGGAGGTAGCAGCTAACAAAGAAAGGCTCCAGTCATCTTCTTCAGAAGCACATCCTCTCTACGGATACCACCCAGCCACACAGAGGCTAAAATCTAGAAAAAGTTTTCTCCGCACATCAGTTAACCTTGAGGGGAAAGCAGAGAATGCTAGAGTTACAATGTGAAAAGAAAGAATCCACCACCTTTCCAACTGGATAGAGCTGAAGGAAAGTCTTCCATGTGGACACCAGGAGAAGTGGACAGTATGGAAAGCCCTTAACAGACTCCGTACGGAAGTCGGCAGAACAAAAGTAAATTTGCGGAAGTGGGGCTTCTCAAACGATTCATCACTTTGTGATTGCGCAGAGCAGCAGACAATCCAACATCTATGTCGGTGTGTTTTATGTCCTTCAATGTGCACTATGAAAGACTTGATTGCAGCCTCCCCCAACGCTATTGACGTCACCCAATACTGGGCAAGCATCATCTAGCTCTCGAATATTGTTGCTCTATCTGTGATTGTATAATAGACTTGTATATTTGTATAGTAGGAATGTAGATATCTTGTTGCTTTTTGTTAAATATCTGTAAGTAAAAGTTGATACTCGTATCAAGGAACATGATTGTAATATTCGTCTCAACCAGCCAGACAAATCAGCAATAGCTGAGCACGCTCTATCGTTGGGTCATGGCGTCATGTTCCAATATGCTTGAGCTCTTACTCACACTACACTCAACAGGACCAGGGTTATACAAGATGCTGTGGAAATGTGTAGAAATCCTAACAATTTCAACAGGGACACTGGCTATTGGTTAAGTAATACCTGGTTGCCAGCCATGAAGGATTTACGTAGGTAGTTCCCTTCCCTGTCCCTTCACTATTGTTATTTTGTTTCGGTTTTTCCAAATTTGTACGTTTCTCATCGCCGGATGTTTCATTTCAGGCTTGTGTCAATGTCATTCCTTCATATGTACGTACACCTGTTATGTTATGTGAACCTCTCAGACTGATTCTGATGGTTCCATCAGCTTCCACTTCAAACGCTGGCGATGTAGCGCGTCCCGGGAGTCATCTGGTGACGAAATGAACGTACCATTTTCACTTCTATTGGTTAACGTCTAAATTCAAACCTCACTGTTGTTGAAGCCTTTCTCGTGGACAGTCAAGATTTTCTTCTTATGGCATAGAGCAAAGTTCTCTGCAAAATGTAAAGAATTTCACATTATTTTCTTGACATGGCACAAGCCCAAAAGCCTATGTCAATGTCTATATAGCATTGAATATATTTCATTCGAAAACTTTCGAGTCAATACTTACATTCAAAACCATATTCTTGAGTTTAACATTACCTTTAAAAGTCAATGTAGGTCTAATTTACGTGATACAAGATTTCCAGAAACTGACTACGAACAGTGTACCGGTGACAATGGAAAAAAAGGGATTTCACCACCCTGATCGGCGTTTTTGTTTCTAATGTGCTTTATTTTATTACATTAGAAAATTAAACACTACTTGTGGTCGATTGTTGTTTGATTTGATGTTATTTGATTTTTTGAAGAGTTTGGCTCATCAAAGCTGCTGAACTGAAAGAAGTTTTCACGCGAAACTGATGCAGTTTCCCAGTAAAACTGAATGTAAAGTTTTGAGATTTTTATATCACGTACTGGAAATTAATGTTTGAAGTTTGCCCTGCTATCGAACTTGCCTGCCTCTCACCTGGAGGGCCTGGGTTGGATATCCAGTCAAATCAGGCATTTTTACCTGGAAATGAGGGCTTGTTCCATGTCCACTGAGCCTACGATTACCTTTAATTGAGGGGCTATATGATGGTGAGATGGCGACCCCTGTCTAGAGAGCTAGGAATAAGGGCCTAGAGTATTCATCACACTGACCATGCTCATCTCGTAATCTGCAGGGCTTCGGACTGAGCAGCGTTCGCATGTTAGGCGAACGCCAATTGGGGCTGTAGTTTGGTTTGGTGTAGGAGTGTTTGTAAAATTATAATTATAGGCCTACATATTTCATTTTTGTGATGTTTAGCCAAATTGTTGATAGTTTATTCGTTACCGGATATTCCGTTTTCCCGTGTCGTACTTTTTGAAAATGGAGAATCAAGGTTCTACTGTATACATAAACATAACATACACATTACAATTGCACAAAAGGCATGGTATTTTACAGATGTACTTGTGCGGTCATACCGAGTTCATCCAATAATCAGTGACGGCCATTCCCTCTTTGGTTGCTTGTACGAGATCTTGAAGTATACATTGGACTGGGCATATTTGACAGTTGTACATGCTTGGGGCAGTTTGTATTTCCTCATGATTACAAAGTTCTATCTGTTTTTCTAAATACTCTCACCAGTTGAGATTGTCCCTAAATCTTCCAATACCACTCCTCTAACGATTAAGTGACCTCCAAATAGCCCAGGTGAGCTGATGTCCAGAAGCTGGCGATTCAAGAGGTACCATCCACTCTGAAAGGTATTGTGTTCTACTTTGCCATAGGTCTTGGCACTCTGTTGCTGGTGATTGGTTTAAAGTGGTAGAGGTGCTGAGGCAGCTCTTTTTTAATTTTAATATTTTAGGAGGTGGTCAAGTCCAAATAGTGGGTGACTCCTGTTGTTCTCCGCCTTTGTCCTCTCATATCTTGGTGCCACTTCCGTCCGAATATCACCGGTGTGATCCCAGCCAGGCAGTAAAGTTTTGCTTTCGGGCATCCTGCAACTACTCTACAGGTTTTATTCAAAACTATATCCTTCTTCTTTGTATGAACCGAATTGGACCACACAGGGCTTGCGTATTCTGCTGCAGAGAAGCTGAGAGCCAAAGCAAATGTCCTCAATCCTATTGTATGTGCGCCCCACTTGGTCGAGCAAAGTACATGAAGGCTTAGAAGATGGGTATATGGAACCAACATTGAAAAATATTCTTTTATTTCTCCTGTAAGAATGCATATTTGTGATGTAATGCCATAGTTATCTTTAGATGTATTTTGCCCTAGTTTATTATTTTAAAATGAGCAAGGGTTTGGTAGTCTGAGAATAAATAATTTCTTAGATATGTACCTACAAAATGAGCCTTAAAATATCCAGATTTCATGTTCAGGTGCCCTTATTAAGCATAAAATCAAGGGAAGAGTTTATTTACACATTTTTTCTTTTTTTGACAAGTGATTTTTTACCGTTAAGTAATTGCAGAGATAATAGAAGAAACTGTAACAACTGAAGGGAGAGATAATGAGAACAAGACATTATTATTTCATATAAGGACATATGAGTCTGCCTGTGTGGCTAACTAATTAGCACGCTGGACTTTGGTTCAAGAGGTCCCAGATTTGATTCCTGGCTAAGTTGAAGATTTTAGCCTTCATTGGTTAATTCCTCTGGCTTCTGAACTGGGCGTTTGTTTTTTCTTTAACATTAGATTTCATCCTAGGTAGGGCTCCATCCACATAGATGCTATAGCTGCCCTCTAACATGTAGGCAAATGATGTATGTTTTGAATGACCATAGAATTCCTTTTTAATAATTTGCTTGCCTTGCTCTTGTTTTCAGGTAATTATTACAGCTTACGATCAGAGCATCAGAAGGCTGTGCTATATTTTCAGCGTGCTCTCAAGTTGAATCCTCAGTATTTATCTGCTTGGACTCTGATGGGTCATGAGTTTATGGAAATGAAGAACACAAATGCTGCAATACAGAGTTACCGACAGGCCATAGGTGAGTTAATTTAGATACTCGGTAATAGTTTGAAAAATTTCAATTACAGCTCACTGCTTTTTTTTTCCCCTCTCTTTTTTTCAGTTACTAAAATATCTCAATATACCAACCTTAGTGACATAGTCAGTCGTGGTCCTTCTGTTCCCATGATAGGGAATTTCATTCCAAAGTAGGTTGGAGGCATTTGAGGGTGATTAAATGTGACTACTCTGTGTTGTTGCTCTAAGGCATGTTAGAATACTCCTATAGGACCAGTATCTTACTTTCTGGCATTAGAAAGATTCAATTCTTTAAAGAGAAAAAGAATTAAATTTTTTAACGTTACATGTTAATACAGAAGTCAGTCAGGTCAGGAGTAATCCGCTACCATGTGTGACAGTAGACGGTGCAACCTACGACTGTCTGGCCAAGGGTCAGGTGGCTAATACCAAATCTGGTAAACTAAGGATGAACCAACGACTATGGGCAGAGGAGATCTCCTTAGGAGGTTGAGTGAAACCTTTGTGGAGGATATGCCACATAAATTCACTAAAAAGGTGCTGCCTTGTAGATATTGCAGGGGACTGCTAAAGGCTAAGGGAGATTGCCCTGACAGAAAAAAACAATCTTTTGTATTAGGCCCAGCAAGTCAACAGGAGAGTAATTGTGTCCGCTTTCTAAACTTAAAAGAGCCTCGGATGCAGTGGAATTAAAGTCCCAAATATGACAGCATCCTCACATACTTCTGCAGGTATGACGGCTGGCAGCCCGATGATAATCAGCAAAGATATGCTAAGGGTCAAATCTACATGAGAAAGAATAATACAAAAATTGGAACATTGAATATTATAACACTGACAGGAAAATATGAAGAACTAGTGGACCTCATGGAAAGGAGAAAGTTTGATATTCTAGGATTGAGTGAGACAAAATGGAAAGGGAAAGGTGTAAAATCATTGAGGAAGGGTAATAAGATCTGTTGGCATGGACACGAAAAGGAACCCCGTAATGGCGTAGCATTTGTCATCAGTAAGAACATTGACATAGTGTCGGATGTTGAACATGTCAATGATAGAATAATTAAACTAAGATGGAAAATAAGGAAAGAGGTCCTAACCATAATCCAAATATATACCTCTCAACAGAGTCCTGCAGAGAGGCCCAGCCAATGAGCTGCTTTGGCAGTAGGCTGCAATGGGCTTTGAAAGGCTCGAACATAAGAAGCCTGTGATGTCATCGCACGGGCCGGTCTGGGCCAGCGCTCTGTCATTTGTACGCGGTGAGCCAAGTACAGCGCTGTGGTAGTTCTATGGGCTGACTGCTTCAATGTGTACAGTGTACTGCGTGTCAGCGGAGCACATTGCATTACGGTCGAGTGGAGCCGATCAAATTTGCTGTGACTTTCAGTGTGACTTCTCCGTCTATCCTGTTATCGGAAACGAATGTGGACTATAGTTCCTAAAGAAAGGAAACCGTGGCAAAAAATTGTGAAGTAAAAAAAAAAAAAAAGAAGGAACAAACAAACTAAAAACCGTACAATACAAAACTTCTGAACCGGATCCTAAAGTTAAAAGTCGTATTTGGTTGGTATTCATGCCTGCAGTTGAGGGTGATGGGAAAGACGTTAATTTTGTGTGCTGTATGATCTGCAATGAATTTTATCTACACTAACAATTACCTGCGGCTTCTCGCATAAATTTCGTAATTTGATAAAAGTAATCGTTCCATGGTACTGTACTAAGACATTATCTGAAAATCCCTGAAGTATAAAACCTCACTGAAAAATTGAGTTTCATTTACCCCAGAAACTCTTTGTAAACCAAGTGTGCGGTATTGCCTTTTGGGGCTGAGATGACCATGCGACATAGAACTGTACACATGAGAACATCTTCTCTCAAGTAAAAAAAAAAGTTTCTTTATTTTTAAAGGAGATTACAAATACATATTTCCACAACTGTAACATCTTCAGGTTTTGAGATATAAGTATCCGCATAAAAAGAATTCAACCCCTTTATCAGCCCTTCCTCCACCCCCACCTACGTGGATTTTCCGAAAACAAAAATGAGTGACATGTTTATTTATTTTTGAAGGACATTCCAAGTACCAAGTTCCATGTCTGTAATATGTAAAGTTTTTGACATACAATGTAGATATACCGGTACCTGCTTTCACCTGCTTTTTCAGTTCTTTTCAGTCCCTTAAGTGGTTTTTCCGAAAACAAAAAAATACGTGTTTATTTATAAAAGAGCTGCAAATACCAATTATCACGACTGTAACATCTTCAATTCTTGAGATATTTGTATCCTCATGAAAGGAATTCAACACCGATTTCAACGCCGCCCCTCCCCCCCAATCCGAAGTTAATTTTACCCCCAAAAATGAGTGTTTTTTATTTTCAAAGGTGATTTCAAATACCCATTTTCACGTCTGCAACATCTTTAGGTTTTTTAGATATAAGTATCCTCATACAAATAATTCAACTAATATTTCAGTCCTTTCATCCCCCCTTAAGTGGATTTTCCAAAACCAAAAGAATACATATTTCTTTCTTCTTAAAGGAGACTCTAAATACCAATTTTTTACGTCTGTAACAACTTCAGTTTTTGAGATATCAGTACCCTAATAAAATTAATTCAACCCTCACCTCAGGGATAATGTAAGTTATATTTACATTTTAATTTTACCACCACGTTCAGTGGTTTTTCAAAAAAACAAAATAATACTTGTTTTTTTTATTTTTTAAATGTTAAAAATATCAATTTTCACATCTGTAACGTGTTAAGTGTTTGAGATATACTGTAGATATTCTCATCTTAAGAATTCATGCCAGCCCACATTTCAGTCCTCCTCCCCCCCCCCCCCCCCCCCTTAAGTGTCTTTTCCGAAAACAAAATAATACATGTCTATTTATTTTTAAAAGAGATTATAAATACCACTTCATGTCTGTAACATGTTAAGTTTTCGAGATATATTGTAGATATGCTCAGGGATTATGTGTACAAATTTTAGTTGGCAGCTATGCTCAAACGTACACGCATAATCTCGCTGCTGTCAAATCCTGGAACTGGCGTTGCCATGGTTACGGCAGTTCATTTCCTTATCCAATTCCGAGAGCAGGGTAGTGTGGCGCCAATATCTCCATAACAGTCGGTTTTAGGACCTTAAAACATGGTTTTCGGGTCCATAAGGCTTACCAAGATTTGTTCTTTGGGTCAAGGGGCTTGTCTTTGCACGACAAATTCGATATTTCGCCTATATTAGCCTAGTATTTTGATATCTCCCCCCGTCGCCCCCCACCTTGAATTATTTTGAAAATAAAATACAACCCATGTCTCTCAGGGATAATGTAAGTTATATTTACATTTTAAAAAAGGGTTTTTAGAATCAGTCCAGTAGTTTCTGAGATTACCCTCCAGATATACACAAACTAACAAAATTCGCACTCTCTCTTTATTATATGCTGGGCTGAGTGCCTCCGACGGTAGAGGCGCTGGCCTTCTGACCCCAGCTTGGCAGGTTCGATCCTGGCTCAGTCCGGTGATATTTGAAGGTGCTCAAATACGTAAGCCTCATGTCGGTAGATTTACTGGTACGTAAAAGAACTCCTGCGGGACTGAATTCCGGCACCTCGGCGTCTCCGGTGGCCAAAAAAGTAGTTAGTTGGACGTAAAAGCAAATAGCATTATTATTATCTTTATTATATTAGTATAGATTAAAGGAGTCGGACTGATTTTGTCTTTTTATGATTAGATAAAAAACTTACGTTGAACGATGTGTGCTTGAATGACGAGCATTCTAATGCTTCCGTGTCATCACACTCCACCACTATGCCACAACCTGCCAAAGTAATGAAGTTTTCTTCGTGGACTGACGTTCATGATGCTCCTATTCCAACAGATGAGCTGGAAAGATATTTAAAGCAAAATTGTGGAATGGAAGAAGATGGATATAGCGTCCTATTGGAGAACAAATGGACAAAACTATTCAAAATTTCACCAGATCGCTAAGAAAGTAATATGTATGCATGCATCAAGTTCAGCTTCAGAGATGAATTTCAGTTCAGCGGGCTTCATTCTCTTCTACAACCAGACGATTGCTGATGCTCTTCTTTTCATTCACAGTAATTCCATTCCACCACAATTAACAATGACCAATAAACTACACACACTAAGTAAAAGCTATGTTCAGGTTTGTTTGTGTTGTTGGCTTATTGCACGTCATTTCTGTTTGTATTTTATTTAGAGGTAAACGCGAATGAAGTCTTATGAATATGCTTCGTGTTATTTAGATTCATTTTCAGTTGACTTGGTGTCCGTTGCAGACGAATATTAGTTTATAATAAAGTTTCTGTTTGTTTTCAATTATTATTATTATTATTATTATTATTATTATTATTATTATTATTATTATTGTTACGGAGATATCCGTGGTAGGTAGAGGTGAAAGAAGGTGCGGGTGTGAATGGGTTTCAAGCTACGAAATTAACGTGCAATGTAAAATTAATTTAAAATTTAACTAGGTTATATTTTCTTTTCAAAAACAAGAGATAACAATCATAACAGGTACAGAGTAGCAAAAATGTAGGTACAATATTATTGGATTCGGGCTCAGTGCCCTTACTTCATAACTCTTGGGCAATCAGCCCCGCCTTACTCCAAAAAAATAGTTTTAGCCAAGGGGCAGAAAACCCCATTCATGCCCAGGAGCACTGGCTCCAAACATTACACATAAAGCCTGCACGAGGCATACAGAAACAAATTTCAAAGAGCGATCCGCTCTCAAAATTGTAAGCCTATCACAAGGCCACACCAAACTCTACCTTCAAGCTGTCCTTCTAAGGACGTATTCACAGGGGTAAAATACCCAACCTACGGAGGTCTATTACATGAAAAGAAGGTTGATTACATGACCTCTAAAATAACAATTTGAGAGGAGGCGATCTTGCACTCCTAATACACTTTGTTTTTAAAACCTAATCTGGCTCTGGGCCGCTAACGCAAGGGCTAATCCCATACTACAGAGGTGACTTAGAGAAGAACGCTTTACATTACATAAACGAAGAATAGTTTGAGAAAATAAGTTCACCTCAAAACAAATGTGAGTGGGAGCTCGAGAGGGTTAGCACTCTCTATCCCAATATGTAGCTTTACAAGAAAAGATGAAAAGAGTAATTACATTTTAGGAAAAGGTTACATGATGGAAATGCTTCGAACCCGCCGCGAGTGTTAAACTGCCGACCTAGCAAGAAAAGAAGTTATTAATAGGCCATTACCTGGTGTTGAACGGCTGAAGAAGAAAGAGGCGCTTCCCGCCTCCTGCTATGTACTTAATACACTGAAAGATGGAACAGAAGTGGCCCGGAGACCCTAAAATCAGCAGTTTATATACTCTCGCGGAAGTTTCTAGGCGTTAGGGGAAAGAAAACACCCGCCCACAATGTTTTTATTGGATAGGATCCCACAATCGATTCAAGTTGGGGGAAGATACATCTGATTGGATAGAAATTAATTTAAGAAATTCGGGATTGGCTACATGCAAAACAAGGGGAAAGAGAGGGGTATACAGCCAACATAAACAATGGCAGAAAGAAATTTAACAAAGAACAAACATTTGAAATAAAAATTTCTTCAACAAAATAGTTCTTTGACTCCGCACTAGGTTGCACTATTGTTGATCTTCAGTAGTGTCCTCTAGAAGAGAAAGGTCACACTTCTTACTTCAAGCGAAACAAAAACACATCAAAAGTGACACAGTTCAAAAACTCAAAATTTTCCACGTGGTGACATCTTCTGAGAAAGTAGAGAATTAATAGAATAGATAAAGTTCAACCTTCCTCCAGAAGAGGAGTTTCAACTGGCGCAACTTTTAAATAAATGGTGTAGAGGTGTACCGCCCGGTACAGACCTCCCCCCCCAAAAGTTCCTCCAGGGGTTACACATGAAATCAGTTTGAAACAAAGTCCAAGTAATGATGTTGATACGAAGATAGATAGCAGAAGCATTTACAAGATTTCTTAATTCAGTTTCAAAATATTGTTGTTGCAGGTGAATGAAAGTCTTTATGTTTGTAGAATTTGAATTTCTGAAGATAAACTTTTAATACTTAAAGTTGAAGAAAAATTTTGCAATGTCCACCAAATATTGTTGTGGAATTCCGAAGTGTAGTTATTGCTTATGGTGACTGTCCATGTAGTTGATGTAGATTGAGTCGGATGGCCAGACCGGCCGTTGCGGCTTGCGTCCAACGGAGGCCGCTCGGACCCCTCAAGTACCCTGAGATACCGCTCGCCCGCACTATGAGGGGAGCAGAGGTGTTGAAGAACGCCGCGCCCGCAGTGAACAGATACAGGCTGCGGGCATGTAGCAGGTCGTGCGCCGCACGTCAGCCTTGGCCGGGAGGAGAGCTCCGGCTCGCCGTGCACCTGTCGTCCTCGCTGGAGAGGAGGGGGCCCATCCCCCTCCCCAGTCGCTGCACGGCGCTGCGCGGCTGCGGGGGCGCTGAAACATTAAAGCTAGGCGGCAGAATTGTGTTGGACTATCATCTTCTTTGAGGGTACAGGCTTGTGGAGAGGTTGAGGGGCCAGCGGCGTGTAGATATCCATGGCATTTACTATTATGAAGCCACAGTGTAAGGTGGAGCAGGAGACGGGAGCGTGGTAATGGCCGTGGCAAGAACAGGATGGCAGTTTAACGGATCGGGGTGGGTTTTACAAAAGGCTTACATCTAAAACCAAAATATTACAGAAGGGGCAGAATGCCTTAAAAGTGAAACTCAAAAAAAATATAACCTTCATATCCTTTCAAAATAATATGAAGCAAGTTAACACAAAATTACACCGGTTTCACCTGGGACAGGTGATCTCTAAATATCCTCTCGGTGGCTGGATTACTTAGCAATAAGGTAACCGGCGTAAGAAAATCGAGAATGATACAAGGCCCATGAAATCTGGGGGCAAGCTTGCCCGCGGGAACAAAATTTTTGACCATAACCTGGTCACCTACCTTCAAAGTGGTGGGTCTCCGTCCACGATCATACCTTTCCCTAACCTTTTCATGAGACACTTTAAGATTGGCTTTAGCCTTCTTCCAAAGATCTTTAATGTTATCCGGATCTATTGTCTCGGGGAGAATGTCATTCAAAGACCAGAGGTTAGAGAGCGGCGAGTTGGGAACAAACTTGAACATCAAAGAAGTTGGAGTAAACTTGTGAGATTCATGAACCGCCGAATTCAAAGCAAAAGCAATCCAATGCAGGGACGTGTCCCACCTGGAAGGATCTTCATGATGATAGGCAATGAGTGCGGACCTGAGATTACGGTTAACCCGTTCAGCCAGAGATGGTTGAGGGTAATAAGCAGAAGTAGTTACATGAGAGATGGACAAGTCATAGCAGAATTTACGAAATAAATTTGATGTGAACGCCTTAGCATTATCAGATACAATATATTGGCACGGACCAAAAGAAGCAAAAATAGAATTTAGGCAAGTAATGGTGGACTGAGCGGTAGCCAGCTTAGTCGGAAATAACCAAGAAAATCTAGTAAAGCCATCTACGCACACAAAGATGAACTTGTTAGCATTACCCTTTGACTGG
This sequence comes from Anabrus simplex, assembly GCF_040414725.1. NCBI lineage: Eukaryota > Metazoa > Arthropoda > Insecta > Orthoptera > Tettigoniidae > Anabrus > Anabrus simplex. The sequence continues at coordinate 166,932,131 of NC_090271.1, forward strand.
GGGAAGGGTCCTACATAATCGATATACAGGCGTTCCATGGGGCGCGACGCTTGATGCGAAGACAAAAGGCCTACCTTGGTGGACATGGTGGGTTTACTAAGCAAACAAGATTTACAAGCTTTTACAAGTTCACGGATTTCACCGTCCATACCTTTCCAAATGAACATTTCACGAATTTTTTCACGGGTTTTAAAGATTCCAAGATGCCCTCCTAATGGGGTCTCATGATAATACTTGAAGATCATAGGCACAAGAACCGCTGGCACGACAACCTTCATCATCTTATCATGCCTCGATGGGCAACATAAAACACCATTCCTCAGAACATAAGGGACGACATGTTCCCCAGAAGAAAGGGTTTCCATTATCGGACCCAGCGTCGGATCTTCACGTTGGTATTTCTCGATATCCCTAAAGAGCATGGGAGCATCTGTTAGGATGGCATTAACCTCAGATAGTATGGACTCGGAAGGTGATGAACTGTCGACCGGTTCATGGGTCTCGACCTCGTTTGAAAACATACGGCTGAGTCCATCAGCCACAACATTTTCGGTACCTCTGATATGCCTGACATCGAATTGGAAGGCGGAAATACGGATGGCCCAACGGGCTATACGACCAGTACGACGCGGCCTACCTAAGACCCAGCTTAAGGCTTGATTATCTGTCTCCAAGTCGAATTTGACATGTTCCAGATAGAGACGGAACTTTTCTAAGGCAAATAAAACTGCCAAACCTTCAAGCTCATATATGGAGTACTTTGCTTCTTGAGCCGAGAGAGACCTAGATGCATAGGCGATGGGGCGCCTCCCTAGTTCAGTCTCTTGAAGAAGGACTGCAGCTACCGCCGACGACGACGCGTCGGTTTGGACGATGAATTTCTTCGAGAAATCCGGCATAGCAAGTACAGGGGCATTACAGAGAGCTAATTTAAGGTCTTCAAAAGCGGCTTGTTGAGACGGTCCCCACTCGAATTTGATGCCTTTCCTACGAAGAAGGTTTAAGGGCGCCGCTCTATTAGCGAAGTTAGGAATAAACTTCCTGAAGAAATTCACCATACCAATGAATCTAGCGATACCTTTGATGTCCTTAGGAGGTTTAAAATCACGGATGGCCTGTGTTCTAGAATGATCGACAGCTACACCATCAGGTGACACAATATGCCCTAGGAATGACATAGAGGGCTTAGCAAAGGCAACCTTGGACAACTTAACAGTTAACCCAGCCTTACGAAGGCGATTGAGAACTTCTCGCAGATGATCTAGATGTTCTTCAAAGGTTTCGGAAAATACGACGACATCATCCAAGTAGTGATATAAGTACTCAAATTTGATGTCAGAAAAGACCCTATCTAGTAGCCTAGTGAGCACAGCTGCCCCCGTGGGGAGCCCGAAAGGCACGCGGTTGTATTCGTATAAGTTCCAGTCCGTGGCAAACGCTGTAAGATGTTTAGACTCTTCGGCAAGGGGAATTTGATTATAGGCCTGATTCAAGTCCAAGATGGTGAAGAACTTGGCCTTACGAAACCATGAAAAGCAAGAATGAAGGTCGGGAAGGGGCACAGATTGCAACACCACCTTCCGATTGAGAGCCCTGTAATCAATGACAGGCCTGAAGCCTCCTTGGGGTTTCGGGACTAGAAAAATAGGCGAAGAATACGCTGACTTAGAGGGCCTAATAATACCATCCTTCAACATCTGATCGATGATTTCTTTCAGAGCCTTCATTTTAGGTGGAGATAGCCTATACGGTGGAAAACGGACAGGAATCGAATCCGTAACCTCAATTTTGTATTCAATAAGGTCAGTAACACCAAGAGTATCAGAGAACACCTCGGGAAACGACTGACACAGTTTCCGAATACTATCAGCCTGCTCCTCAGGTAGATGTCTAAGGTCTAACAACATCTCATCCTGGGTAGGCGAAATAGATGAACATGATACAGAATTACACTTTAACAAGGGAATTCTACAATTGGACGCAAATTTGAATGTGCACGACCTACTCTGGAGATCGAGCACAAGACCAGTGTGAGAAATGAAGTCCGCTCCCAATATGATGGGGCAAGACAAACGCTTGGCCACAAACAATTTGATCTTCCATGTAAATTTAAAAACCCGAATTTTGACATGTAAGGAACCTAGAATTTCTAATGGAGATGAATTAGCCGAAACATATTTAACAGGAGATGAGTCATAGTCAGGGAGTTTACAAACAGATTTCAATTTAGAATACCAATCAGCCGAAATAATGGAACAAACACTGCCTGAATCTAAGAGAGCTGTTATAGGCTCGTTATTTACCTCAATCTTAAGAAAAGGAACAGGTGCGGGGGTATCCGCCGCAATCCTAAGACATTCTTTAGGGCATTCAAAAGATGAACTTGAAGGCTGATCGTTCTCTGCATTTACAATCTGTTTACTAGGGGCTGAGTCTCGGGAAGATGGATTAGTCGACTCAACCGAAGCCACTAGTCACTTTTTATTATTGGCATAGATGGAATTTGCACCAGAAGTTGAGCAGGAGGGGGTGCTATTTGAGTTTGGGCAATTCTTGGCGATATGTGAGAAGGCCCCACACTTAAAACAGCCTTGTGATGACCCTGCTCCATTCCTTGTCCCACTTGATTTGATCAGAGGACACTTATTCCGCAGATGGTCAGGCGACCCGCACGCATAACATTTACGGGGATTGACTGGTCGGCGAGGTGGAGGCCGAGTGTTACTAAAAGAAGGCGGGGGTTCTTTTGCCACGCGCAAGGAATCGGCATACCTAACTCCTTCCGCAGAGACGGCTAATGCTTCCAGTTCAGAGAAGGTTTGCGGGCACGCCGCGAAACACAAATATGACCTGTAGGATGGCGAAATACCTTCTACAATAGCCTGTACAATTTGATCCTCAGGGAAGTGAAGAGCAAACACCCTAGTATAAAACTTAATGTCCTGTATGAAATCAGCCAAGTTTTCATCCAAACGCTGTACACGATAATAGTACTTCTGAATAAGGGAGGACCTGGCCCTAGCCGGGATGAAGTTAGCTAGCAAATGGGCATGGAAATCCTCAATAGATGATTGCTCGGCAATGGCTCTAACTATTTTGTCAGATAGAACACCAATAGCATAAGGATAGATAATTTGCAAAATTTGACATGGGGAGAGAGAAAACACAAGGGCATGATCCTGAAATTCCACTAGAAATCTTAAAAATGAAATTACGTCACTGGTGGTGTTTACGGAAAACTTAGAGATACCCCTAAGCAACATTGCCAATGGATGAGGCAAGCTGCTGAACCCAGGTGACATAGTCGTTAAAGGTTTCAATGGCAAAGAAGTTAATTCAGAGCGGATGTTACTCAATGACGCACGGCGTTCAGATTCGTTGTTCGATGGGGCAGAGATAGTTTGAGCAGCAACGGTTATCCTATTGCCTTCTCCCTTAGCAGGTTCTTCCTCACTACTTACATTCACAATGGTGGGCTGATCAGATTTGGGGGGAACTTCGCCGGTTAGCAATTGAGTGACCTTATTAGACAATTCAGAAATAGTTTCAAAGAGCGTATTAGCTTGCTTCCTCTGAACGTCATTCACCTTCAGAGACAACAGATCATTAACTCTATTTGAAAAGTGATATAATCTGCCTTGCACACGCTTAATTTGGTTAGGAGACGGATCATTTTCATCAAAAAAACTAACTACGGAAGCTAGCCCAGTAATATTCTCCGTGATCGTGGAAAGAGAGTCGTCAATTTCTTTCTCTCCCAAATTGGGGATGGAAATGGGCAAATCAAGGGACTCTCTAAGCTTATTAGTGTCTATTGCAACCGTGCCTCCAGATTGAACATTTCTGATAGTTAACTCGTATATCAACTCCTCTTTGCGCAAGTAGTTAAGGAGGAGAACATCGCGAGGGCCGGGCATGATGACAGAACAATTTTGAAAAACTCAAAAAATTCCAGCAACTGAGAAAATTATTAGAGTTCGAATCAAAGCAATGTTTAGCCGTCAAAAGGGGCTAAATTGAGACCCATTCAACCACGCTCTGCTACCACTTGTTACGGAGATATCCGTGGTAGGTAGAGGTGAAAGAAGGTGCGGGTGTGAATGGGTTTCAAGCTACGAAATTAACGTGCAATGTAAAATTAATTTAAAATTTAACTAGGTTATATTTTCTTTTCAAAAACAAGAGATAACAATCATAACAGGTACAGAGTAGCAAAAATGTAGGTACAATATTATTGGATTCGGGCTCAGTGCCCTTACTTCATAACTCTTGGGCAATCAGCCCCGCCTTACTCCAAAAAAATAGTTTTAGCCAAGGGGCAGAAAACCCCATTCATGCCCAGGAGCACTGGCTCCAAACATTACACATAAAGCCTGCACGAGGCATACAGAAACAAATTTCAAAGAGCGATCCGCTCTCAAAATTGTAAGCCTATCACAAGGCCACACCAAACTCTACCTTCAAGCTGTCCTTCTAAGGACGTATTCACAGGGGTAAAATACCCAACCTACGGAGGTCTATTACATGAAAAGAAGGTTGATTACATGACCTCTAAAATAACAATTTGAGAGGAGGCGATCTTGCACTCCTAATACACTTTGTTTTTAAAACCTAATCTGGCTCTGGGCCGCTAACGCAAGGGCTAATCCCATACTACAGAGGTGACTTAGAGAAGAACGCTTTACATTACATAAACGAAGAATAGTTTGAGAAAATAAGTTCACCTCAAAACAAATGTGAGTGGGAGCTCGAGAGGGTTAGCACTCTCTATCCCAATATGTAGCTTTACAAGAAAAGATGAAAAGAGTAATTACATTTTAGGAAAAGGTTACATGATGGAAATGCTTCGAACCCGCCGCGAGTGTTAAACTGCCGACCTAGCAAGAAAAGAAGTTATTAATAGGCCATTACCTGGTGTTGAACGGCTGAAGAAGAAAGAGGCGCTTCCCGCCTCCTGCTATGTACTTAATACACTGAAAGATGGAACAGAAGTGGCCCGGAGACCCTAAAATCAGCAGTTTATATACTCTCGCGGAAGTTTCTAGGCGTTAGGGGAAAGAAAACACCCGCCCACAATGTTTTTATTGGATAGGATCCCACAATCGATTCAAGTTGGGGGAAGATACATCTGATTGGATAGAAATTAATTTAAGAAATTCGGGATTGGCTACATGCAAAACAAGGGGAAAGAGAGGGGTATACAGCCAACATAAACAATGGCAGAAAGAAATTTAACAAAGAACAAACATTTGAAATAAAAATTTCTTCAACAAAATAGTTCTTTGACTCCGCACTAGGTTGCACTATTGTTGATCTTCAGTAGTGTCCTCTAGAAGAGAAAGGTCACACTTCTTACTTCAAGCGAAACAAAAACACATCAAAAGTGACACAGTTCAAAAACTCAAAATTTTCCACGTGGTGACATCTTCTGAGAAAGTAGAGAATTAATAGAATAGATAAAGTTCAACCTTCCTCCAGAAGAGGAGTTTCAACTGGCGCAACTTTTAAATAAATGGTGTAGAGGTGTACCGCCCGGTACAATTATTATTATTATTATTATTATTATTATTATTATTATTATTATTATTATTATTACAGTGCAGGAGAAATCTCTATCGTTTAATTTCCAAATGCGATTAGCCTACTTTAAAATATGTTATTAGCGTACGGGAATCCATAGAGAGAATGATCCGAATAGTAGTGTGATGTGCACGGCGCACATGTTATTGTGGAGAAGTACTCACGGTTATTCTACTGGGCCCGCCCAGTGCGGTGGACTGCGGTGGGCTATATGATCCCAGTGCTGTGGGCCAGTACGCTGCCGCGTCAGAAGAGAATAGCACTGCACGGGCTGAGCTGCCAGAACCCGTGGGTTTGAAGTGCTGTGCGGTGGGTCTGGCTGCAGGACTCTGCCTCTCAATCTGGATGTACCCAAGAGGAGAAAGACACATTCCTGGATGAACTGGAGGAGCATATTGAAGGGAATATTATCATTGTGATGGGAGATTTGAATGCCAAAGTTGGTGTTGAAGAACAGGGTATGAAAATGTGTTTGTTCCAAATGGCTTTGGAAACAGGAACCAAGAAGGTGAAGATCTGCTGGACTTCTGTTTAAGAAATAACCTCACAATTAAGAACACCTTTTTCTAGAAGTGATCCAGCAATAAAGTAACAAGATACCGCTGGGATGTACAGCAGAAATCTTTAATCGATTATATTATCTCTGATAAGGAAGCCGGTTCGTTTATCACCGATGTGAAAATATTGCCATTAGAAAGGTTGGCCAGTGACCACAGATTGCTGATGGCGACCTTTAGAAACATTCCAGTGGAAAATGTGAAGACCAGGCAAAAACCCAAAATAAGGGTGTGGAAATTGGATGAACCTGAAAAAAAAAAAAAAAAAAAGAAGAAAAAAAGGAAGAATATCAAAGAAGGATTGGTGACCAGCTCCCAACAGATGAGATAGAAAAAAGAGAAAAGCAATGCACCTCGATTCAAGAAAATACTTGTCAGCTCATCTGTTGATATTGTAGGAAAAGCAAGTTGTATACCAAAAGAAAAGGAAACTTCTTGGTGGAATGATTCTGTTCAGCAAGCCATAAAAGGTAAAGATAGGAATATGGCAAGACGTGAAAGAGATAAAGAGAATCCAAAAGGCGCAGATAAGGATTACGTAAAACTGAGAAAACTAGAACAGAAGTATAGAGACCTGAAACTAAGAGCAAAGAGAGTAATTAAATCTGAGAAAGAGAAAAACTGGCTTGAATTTACTGACGCATTAGTAGAAGACAGTAAAGGAAATAAACTTCTGTACAGAATTGTGAAAAACAAAAGAACTATTCATGTACCAATTAAAGCATTGGAAAGAGATGATGGAATTATAACATGGAGAGAGGAAGACATTCGGGAAGAGATGAGAAGATATTTTTGTTGCTTGTATAAAGGAATAGACCCAACAAAAATCCTCAAGAAGATTAGGAATTGAATACTGGGAACAAGGCTGGAAAAAGTGAATCGCCATTTACTTGGTTTGAGATTGAAAATGCTCTGAACAGTATGAGCAAAGGCAGATCATCTGGCCTTGATGCAGTGAGCTCAGACATGATTAAAGCTGCTGGAACTCATGGACTTCAGTGGCTATTTAGATTGATGAATGCTGTGTGGAATGAAGAAAAAATCCCGACTGACTGGACTAAGGGTTGTGTATCCCCCTATTCAAGAAAGGAAATTGAGGGATATGTGGCAATTATAGAGAAATCACACTCCTGTCTCATGGACTTAAGTTGATAGAGAAAGTGACAGAAAAAAATTTAAAAGATAATCGAACCACAGCTTGAGAAAGAACAATACAGGTTACGAAGTAACAGATCAACAACAGATCTCATTTTTGTTGTTAGGATGATAGTGGAAAAACATTGGGAAAAGGGACAACATGTCATCTTTGTCTTTCTGGACCTAGAATAAGCCTATGACATCATACTGAGGTATAAACTTTTGAATTGCTTCAGAAGGAGAAACGTTCCATTATCTCTCATCAGTAAAGTAAAAATGTTGTACAAACACTGCCAGAGCTGTGCAAGGATAGGAAATGGCTATTCCAACTGGTTTGTAACAAGTAAAAGAGTGCAACAAGGCAGCACTTTGTCACCTCTACTATTTATCACAGTGATGGATGAGATAATGAAAAGAGTAAAACACCACAGCAAGAACAGTGCATTCAAGGTATTTGCAGATGATGTGGTGATTTGGGGAGGTAATGAGAAAGAAGTTCAAGGAAAGATTAATGCATGGAATTGTCATTTTAAGGAATTTGGACTTAAAATCCGCCTTAGGAAAACAGTTGTTATGACAATCAACAGGCAAAAGTCAGGAGCAAATATCACAGTAGACGGACAGAAATTGCAAGAAGTTAACCACTTCCAGTACCTCGGTAGTGTCCTGACTGAAGATAACCGATCAAATGCTGAAATCGCAAACAGATTTCAAAGAGGAGCTGTCCTTTACTATCAGGTTAGAAGCCTTCTCTGGGACAGCCAGATTCCAATACTAGCCAAACAAACACTTTATCAAGCTTACTTCTTGCCCATAACAAGCTATGACCTTGAAACTCGTGTTATCACAGGCAGAGATAAAAGTAGACTCTAAGCTGCAGAAATGAAATTCCTCCGGACATTACTACAATAAACCGGCAGAGATAAGGTCCGCAACGAGGGGATTCGCCAAGAGAGAGAATTGTTATGTGATACCATAATCAGATCAAGATTGAAATGGTATGGGCATGTAATGAGAATTGATTCTTGCTCAGTAGCTAAGGAATGGTTGGTGGAAACCTTACTCGGCAAAAGTCCTAGAGGCAGACCTCGAAGGAGATGTATCGAGTAAGTCAAACAAGATCTAGGACATAGAGGAGTGGATTGAAACCAAGTACACCGCACCTGGGAAGCTGGAGGCGGTTGACTGATGATGATGATGATGTCAATACAGAGCCAAAATGAAATTCAATAGTTGAAATGCTTTCCGGCATTTATTAAGAATTTGTAAAAATTAAAAGAATGTTATGATGTTATTATTTTAACATATTGTTTTGGCCTCTTATGATGACAGTTAGCACTTGTCACTACTTCTTCTTCATCTTCTTCATATTATTATTATTATTATTATTATTATTATTACATTGATGGAGTCATTAAGGAAACAGCAACTGAAGTTCTACGGACAACTGTTCAGGATGGATGCAACCCGACTAACAAAGCAGATTTTTAATTTATTGGACATTAGACCCAACGTCTCAGATAAATGGTTCAAGGAAGAAAGGAAGGACCTCAAAATTATGGGACTGAATCAGGACATCTCTAACGAATCAAAATACAGATCAGTAATTATCAACTTTAAGGGCTACAATGATGAGCAAAATCAGAACAGCGGCTGGACAGAAGAGAGAAGACAGGCGGCCAGAGAAAGAAAGTAATGATATTGGGCTGCCAAAAGGGCTTCCAGAAATGCCTTATACAGTAGTTACTTGACGTGGTCTCTAAAGGAGAGAAAAAAACAAACATTGATACAGCCAACTGTGGGCTACAGCTACACAAGCTAAATGCTATTTTTCTTTCAGAAGGGTGTCCCAAAAAGACCTGTTTCAAAATGTATCAATTGATAAAGCAGTAGAAACCTTCTATTCAGTACTACATTATGGCATGGAACTTTACATCCCTATACGGAATTTTAAGACTCCCAAATTTTCAAAGTGGTTTAATCATAAATTGAAGTCACTGATTATTGAAAAGAAGAATGTACACAAGCGATACAAAATATCAGGCCTCAATAGTGATTATCAGCATTTCTCGAAATCAAGAAATGAATGTAAGTCTGAATCTAAATCTTGCTATACAATGTATGTCTCCAACTGTGACCGAAGTATTACTTCCAATCCACAGAAATTCTGGCAATATCTAAGTTCTAAAAGGTCATGTAATAATATTCCTTCAACAATGCATCTTAATGAAGTTACAGCAGATACTGGAGAAAATATTGCCAATCTTTTTGCTAACCACTTTTCATCTGTTTATTCTTCTTCTCAGAATAGTAGTAGTAAGTCATATGATTATCCTTTCTCTGTCAATCTATCAGTTATAAACATTAGTAAGGCAGAAATTAACAACAAACTGATATCTCTGGAATTAAAGAAAACTGTAGGACCTGATGGTGTTTCAACTTACCTGCTCAAATACTGGTCATTTATTTTATGTGAAGCACTCTTTTATCTGTTCAACTTATCATTAAACCAAGGTGTTTTTCGAGTGGAATGGAAGAAAGGATTTGTTAGTCCAGTTTTAAAAAATGGTGATAAAACTGACAAAACAATATAGACCAGTTCTAATTTCTTCTCATATTTCCAGAATTTTTGACTCAATAATTCTTGACAAACTCACACCTCTCTTTAGAATCATCATCATTGATGAGCAACATGGATTCTTTTCAGGACGGTCAACCTGTAGCAATCTTCTTTTATTCTGTCAGTTCCTCTTGGATGCAATAGAGAACCACTCCCAAGTGGACTGCGTTTATACAGACTTCTCAAAAGTTTTTGACACTGTCGACCACGATATCTTGCTGCAAAAACTAACGGGCTATGGAATTAATGGGCCTCTCCTCTCATGGTTTGAATTGTATCTTAAAAATCGCCTGCAGATTGTTAAAATAAGGAATCATATTTCTGCGCCTATTATTGTTACCAGTGGAGTTCCTCAAGGATCTCACCTTGCACCCCTACTTTTTACTCTCTACATAAATGACATTTAAAATATACTTAAGAATTCTGAATTGCTTTTGTTTGCTGACGATGCAAAAAATTTTATGCAAATTAATTGTCCACTTGATTGTTTAAAACTTCAAGAAGATTTACATCATCTGGAAAAGTACTGTATTCAAAATGGGTTGAAACCTAATCATGAGAAATGTAAAATAATATCATTTTTTTAAAAACAGGAAGAAAATATCATTTCAATACAAATTTAGTAATAACATTCTAACTCCTGTTTCACAAGTTAATGACCTTTGTGTTTTATTCAGTTATAACCTATCGTTTAATGAACATATTGAAAATATTTGTAAGAAAGCATTTCAAAGATTGGGTTGCATTACTAGATATTCTAGAGAATTTTCAAACTTAGCTACCTATCGTTTGCTGTATGTGTCTATGGTACGCCCTATACTAGAATACTGTACACCTGTTTGGAACCCTTCACATCAGACCTCTATCCATAGATTAGATTCAGTACAACATAAATTTCTTCGTCTATATTCATTTAGAGCAGGATTCTTGATTCTTGATTATACATCCCTACAACAGTCCTTAAATCTGCATAGCCTGTCACAATGCCGTGAATTATTGGATACACTCTTCATTTTTAAATTGCTTCATTTCTTGGTGAATTGTCCACAACTCCTTGCAAAAATAAACGTACATGTACCAGACAGACACACAAGGTTCAAGAATACATTGTCTACAAATTGGCTTAGAACTAACTACGCATTCGATGGGCCAATTGAACAAATGTCAAGATCTCTAAACAAAGTGGATATTGATATATTTAACTGCTCATTGTCAAAATTTAGAAATCACTTACATAATCTCCAGAACTGACTATTACTTTCCTGTGCTTACTTGTAATATAACCTGTGTATATATCTGTACATGTTTTTCTACTTATAGTCCATTGAACTTTCTTTTTAGTGTGTTTTGTTTTGTTTATTCTTCTCTACTGTTATGTAAAATTGTATTTCCGTTAATAAAGTATTATTATTAGAAGGCTTACACCTTTTTCTTTACATTGTAGCCAAAGGTTCTTCAATCTCAGGCCTCTCTACTGTCGCTTTTCTGCTGATATGTTGCACAGTTTAGCAAGATGTTTCTCTTTATTCTCCCTCAAATCTTCAACTTTCTTCCTTACAATGGTTCTGTCTTGAATTTCTTCGGGGTTTATTCCTTTTTCCTTTAGATCTTTACACACTTCTTTAAGTCAACAGGAATGAGTTTTCCATTTTTCCTGAAGAGTTGGTATTCTATGCACCCATTTATCCAAGTTCATTCTCTTTAGGTGTCTATAAAAGGTCATCTTCCTGTATCTAGTTTTGGTGGTAATTTTCTGTATATTCATAATTCCATATTGGGTCTGAGATGGAATGTAAAACCCTCCAACACTTTATTGGGTCTTTGAATTTTCTTGAGAAACTTCCTTTTCTTTTAATTGTGAGATTGTCTATTTTGGCTAGTGTCTTTGCAGTGTAGAGTCATTGTTGTCTGATTACTGTGCAGTAGTGCTTAAGTTTTGCCTGGAAGGAGATTAATCTGGACTTGTAGGTATCATGGCTCAGTTAAAAGGCCATTTGCATCCTCCTTGCTCTTTCTCTGAGTGATTCTTCCATCATTGCCATTGGCAGTAAAGATCCCACCGAGGTACTTACATTTCTCAGCCCTCTGGATACTTCCATACATTGTTCCAAGTTTGCGGATAGGGTCCGTTTTAGCTGAGTGCATGTACATTGTCTTTTCAAATGAGATCCTTGCACCAGTCGCAGTAGGTACATCTTGTAGTACTTCTGTTTGTTTCACTGTTGTCGGGAGGTTGCCTTCAAGAATCAACAATGGCCAGGCAATCTAATGTGATACCAGTTTTTGTAGCCTACTCTTACTCCACTTTGGATATCACTATGAACCTACTATGCTGGCGTAGCAGGGGGAGAGGCGATACTCCCAGGTGGTGGATGGGGGACGGGGGGGGGGGGTTCCTAACCAGCTTGCTGGCGGACTTGAGGGAAATAAAATACCTCTCGCAGACCAAACACACAACCCCCTGTGGGTGGGGGACACAGACAGAAAATACACCCACGGTATCCCCTTCCTGTCATAAGAAGTGACTAAAAGGGGTGACCAAGGGAAGATTGTATTAGAACCATGAAACTACTTGTAATTAGTACCACCACACGAGGAACACCATGGTCGCTTTTACTTGCATGTAGTACCACTATGTTAGGTACCAAATAAGTTTGTGATTAGTAGCAACAGAGTGCATTGCAGGCTTCTACAGTACCTGTGATTAGTACCACTTTAGGAGCGACACCATGGTTCTGGCTTGCCTATGATTAGTACTCACTATATGAGGAACACCGCAAGATAGTGCAGATCCCTGTGGTTAGTACACGTATGTGATGAACATCATAGGTTTGCGTTGCCTGTAAATGGTGCCGCAATGTGCGAAACACCATAGGTCTGTATTCCATGTGCGAATTTCATTACCTGTGAGTAGTACCATACTGTGTGGAATGCCGCGAGTCTACGCTACTTTTGACAAATACCATGGTTCTACTTTCCTAGCGATAAGTACCATTATGATGGACCAATGACTTGGATTTTGGACCCCTTTCGACTAAAAGCATCATCAATTCAGTATTATGCTATAGACGCAGTCCCTTGGTCAGTAATGCTATTGTTTCACGTCAGTTTCTGTGAATGTGAGACATTGCGGGTCGGATCCACTGATTGTTTTAAATTCATATCCACCCATTCATTCTTCGTCCTCACATTTTGAATTCTGGTCAGTGGAGGATTTTGGATTTTTAATTTGTCATTCCATTTTGTCTTATATTGTACCATTAGGGGCCGATGACCTAGATGTTAGGCCCCTTTAAACAACAAGCATCTTCATCATCAAGCTTTAGATATCATTTGTTGCCAACTCTTTTCTCCCTTATCTGAAGACTTTCTCCGGAACACAATTGAAAAGGGAGTGGGGAGAGGCCATCTGCCTGTCTTTCCTGTTTTAATTTGAATGTTTCCGACAGCTCACGCCAGGGCTTGTTAATGTGTGTCTGTTAGGATCTGTTGGATCAAAATAAGGAATTTATTATCGATTCTGAAATCCCAAATTTTTTTACAGAAGTCTCATGGTCCACTGAATCATAGACCTTCTTGAAATTCACAAAGATCATACTCGTCCTTTTCTACTTCATTGTCCTAATCTTGATCAATGATTTGAGGATGAAAATTTGTTCTGGACATGAACGTCTCTATTGGAAAAATGCCTGATATTTCCCCAACTGTATATCCACCTCAGGATGTTATAATAAGGGCTGGCTAACTGCGGCCTGGAATGTGTTACCTCGCTGAAGCAATGTAATGAGCTAGACAGCACTGAGCAGCGCTTTTGTAAACCAGGTACAATGCTTTCTGATCTGGCATGATTCCTGTTATTACCACATCATACTACAATACTGTTAATGAATTATGGTACCATAGCCTTCGTTCTAATAGCTGTTTATATAAGCTGTTCATAAACATACAGTATATACTTTTGTTTGTATCTGCTTACAGTGCAATAAACGCAAGATGACTTGACTTCACATACCGTTTTCCAATATGAGTACTTCATCCAGTAAGTGGTTCCTTAAAAGTTTGTTATAGCGAGGAATGTCAGCAAAACCCATAACTTCCTTTCAGAGTCTGCGGGATTAATAAAGTATGTGTTCTGTGGTGATATTTTGAGTTCCTACTACAGTGTCCTGCAGCCTTCTAAATCAGAAACAATGGCTAATTCATGAGGATTCTGTAGCAGTGATGGTCTTGAAAAGTAATGATCGCTCTATAGCCTTATCGAAATCAAAATATGCAGGCTGTTTCCATTGAGCGCTCAGTCCTTTGACTAGTGCTACCTGAACTTTCAAATGGGGTCCGAGAATTTGATCCATGCCAACATCATAAACAACCTTGCTGTATATGTGCATTTCATCAAAGCTCAGAACACAGTTAATCTGCCATTTTCACTACATTTTGACACCAACTTTAATATGTTTTCAAGAATACCAAGACAAGTAAACTTAGTTACATGTAATTAATCTCATAATAATAATAATTTCGTATGGCTATTTCTAGCCGAGTGCAGCCCTTGTAAGGCAGACCCTCCGACGAGGGTGGGTGGCATCTGGCATGTGTAGGTAACTGCGTGTAATTGTGGTGGAGGACAGTGTTATGTGTGGTGTGTGAGTTGCAGAGATTTTGGGGACAGCACAAATACCTAGCCCCCAGGCCACTGGAATTAACCAATGAAGGTTAAAATCCCCGACCCGGCCGGGAATCGAACCCGGGACCCTCTGAACCGAAGGCCAGTACGCTGACCATTCAGCCAACGAGTATTAATCTCATAATGGAACTGTATTGAAGATGATATATTAAAATTGTAAAATTCTTTTATTTACAACCACCTATTCAATACATTACAATACACTCATTGAATTATCGTATAATCATGAAGTGTCTCAAATAATGGGACATATTTCATTCGAAATAGTGAACATCATCTGCCGTTAATGGACACAGACTAGGTCAGGGTCCTGAGCTTAAAAATGATCAAAATAGTATCCTCACATCAAAAGAGTAACCATGTCATAATAAAAAAGTGATAATCAACGATCAACATAGTATAATAACATTAGACTTAGGTTGCAACAAAATATTTGCAAGTTCAAAACGAGTATTTGTCGTGGAATGCATTAATGATGGCAATCTGTGAAATTAAAAACAATCATGAGGTTGTTAAAGTATGACAGTAGACATTGTGGACATTAAAATATACATCAATGTGTGAAGCGTGAATTGATTATTGTGAGGATGGAGTTCCTTCGAATGACGTAAAGCAGGAGTTAAAATAGAGTTCATTGAATGATCACGAGTCCAAGTTGAACCAGTCAAAACGCACATAACGAACAAACTAAGGTTTGTTTATTTATTTATTTATTTATTTATTTATTTATTTATTTATTTATTTATTTATTTATTTATTTATTTATTTATTTATTTATTTATTTATTTATTTATTTATTTATTTATTTATTTATTTATTTATTTATTTATTTATTTATTTATTTATTTATTTATTTATTTATTTATTTATTTACATTTGTGGCAAAGTTAGGGCTCACGGCCCTCTCTTACACTTAACCACTATAAACAATAAAATTTAAAAATATAAACATACAAGTAAGACATAGAAATTTTAAAAAGAAATAATACTACAAACAGATAATTCTAAGACTAAGTTAGGCCTACATATCAATACAGCAATTAATGTGACAATAATAATAATAATAATAATAATAATAATAATAATAATAATAATAATAATAATAATAATAATAAATGAAGAAAACCCATTCACACAACATACACACAATGACTCACACAACTCAGTTTTATGTTCCCAGGAAAATCTTTCGGCAGGCAGATTTGAATTTATGAGGCAAAGTAAGGTGCCGAATGTCCATTGGGAGTGTATTCCAGAGTCTCGATGCAGTAACTAAAAAGGAATGATTGTAGGAATTCATTCGACTTAGTGGAATTTCAAGTAGGGAACCAGAACGGGTACTAATTTCATGGAATGAGGAAAGGAAACTAAAATTAGAAGAGAGGTAAGTAGGAGTGTTCGTCGAGAGCACTTGGTAAACAATTGTCATTAGGTGAAAATTCCTTCGTTCATTTATGCATGGCCATCCCAATGTTTTGAAATATGGTGTAACATGAGCATCATGTCGCAGTTGGAAGGCATATCGTATGCATGAGTTTTGTGCTCGCTGAAGTTTCAAAGCTTGTTCAGCATTTAGATTGACTAGTACCGTATCACTGTAGTCTAAAGTTGGGAATAGTAGTGCTTGGATTAATTTTAATTTAAGTTTTTGAGGAAAAGAATTCTTGTGACGTTTCAGGGGATATAGAGCTGCATGAACCTTTCTACATACATTTGTTACGTGTCCACTCCAGGTCAGATTCTCATTGATGGAGATTCCAAGATTAGTTACATTTTTAAGGTATGGTACAGCAATGTCATTGATTATGATTGGAGGAGGATTGATATTGCTTATTTTATTACATGTAATAATTTAGAGTTTCCTATGATAATACTTTGTGTTGTAGGAGGATTTAGGAGTAAGTGGTTGTTTTTAGCATATGTGGTAAGCCATTCAATATCCGAATTAATATGCTGAACTGTTTCATGTAAATTGTTTGTAGTGGTGTGTTTGTATATCTGCATATCATCAGCATATAAGTGGTAGTTGCAACACTGAAGTGTGGAAGATATGTCATTAATATGCAAGACGAACAGTAAGGGCCCTAGAACAGACCCTTGAGGGACACCGGATGATTTTTCACCCCATTGGGATCTTTGATTGTTTACCACTACGCACTGGCGACGATTTGTAAGGTACGACTTCAAGAAATTAAGGGCTATCGGGCCGATATGCAGAGAGCATAGCTTGGATAATAGTATGTCTATATTTACCGAAACTCATCTCCTGTCCACAATGTGTTAATGTCCTGAGAGAATAAATTGAAATTTTATCGTATTCATTTTTTACAAGTATTCCCTGCCCGGCTGCTCATTCCTGCCACCGGCTGACGAAAATTTCTGGGGAGAACACTGATATGGTCTGACACTGTGGTTAGCCAGTTCAAATCCTATTCGTCGAAACAAATTTCACCATCAGAATGTTCACTGGCAGGGTAGGAGAGGTGATGGTATACAATTTCAAACAACTAGATTGCATGGCAAAAGCCTGGATTAAATTCCAAACCTCTCTGCAGTACTCATATGGAGTGAGGGCATATGAGGCTGTTGGTGGTTTTTCATCCATTGAATGGAGACGTAAAGCCTTGAGCAGAGCCTTGGTGCTATTCCACAGGAATAGGCTATGTGCCAACACCGGGTTTCACCCTCTCCTTTCCTGTTATCATATATCATGTCATTCATTTCATCTCATCTGATGAGGTTGACATCGGGAAGGGCATCTGGTTGTAAAACTTCTCAACAAAGGGTCATCTTGCTTCATACCTGACCCCTTACGAGAAATGGGACAAGGGATGGACATGCATGGAATATAAGACTAGAATGTACCGTATCAAATCAAATAAATATACACACATTTTCCAACACATCATCTTCAATTTGAAAAAAGTATTTTTCTTGAATATACACTCTGGGAAAATAAAAAAAGAGCTCCATGAATTCGTTGACAACTTTTATTGACACACTCATGAGGACGTATACAACACACGATCACACTAACAGAGCCATATGCATCTGAGTACAGTTGACGGGATGTGCGCAATATCAGCACTAGTACTGTGTATACCCTCCCTTTGCAGCCATACAGATGATCGTGTAGAGGTGACGAATGTAGTCTGGAGGAATGGCCTGCCATGCAGTTTCCACCTGGTGCCTCAGTTGGGCCATATTTCCTGCTATTCGCGCAGACCGCGCAAGATGATGTTTCATCCAGTCCCAGGCGTGCCCAATGGGGGACAGATATGGGGATCGTGCAGGCCAGGTTAGTTGACGTACACCTTGTAGACCACATTCGGTGGCACGGGATACATGTGGATGTACATTGTCCTGTTGGAAAACACATCACCTTGTTGGTGCATGAACGGTAGAACAATAGGTTTAATGATGGTTTGGATGCACCGTGCACATTTCAGTGTTCCCTCGATGATCACCAAAAGCGAACAGTCATTGTAGGACAGGGTTCCCCACACCATGATGACGGTTGTTGGCCCTGTGTGTGTCTGTCGTATACGCTCCAGACGTTGGCGCTCATCTGCACGACGCCACACATGCGTACGACCATCATTGGCACCAATGCAGACACAACTCTCATCGCTGATGACGACACGTCTCCATTCGTCCTTCCATAAGTGCCTATCGTAACACCACTGGAGGCGGGCTGCACGATGGTGGGGCGTGAGTGGAAGACGCCATAACACCATGCAGGATTGTGGCCCTGCTTCACGGAGACAATTGCGAATGGTGCTCGCTAATATCCCCGGAGAAACAGTGTCCCTAATTTGTTGTGAAGTCATTGTGCGGTCCAATATGAGACTTCGTAAGATGCGACGGTCTTGACTTGTATCTGTGCATCACCCCTCTCCGGATCCAGGCCGACGGGCATGTGCACCTTCTGCTGACCACTGGTGACAGCATGGATGCACTGTGGAGACCTCGACGCACATGTTGTGTAATTCTGCGGTATGACTGCCCAGCCTCCCGTAGGCCCACTATACGCTCTCGTTCAAAGTGTGTCAGTTGCACAAACGGTTCGTGTACACGCTGTCGCGGCATGCTAACGATGTTGCAGACACAGACGGATCTACACATGCCACAGCAAAATGGCTGCCACTAGCTCAAGCGTGACAACTGCTTCGCAGCTTGTAACATTTCACGGCTGATAATGCAGTTCCTGGTGTGTCCGCAGTGCTGCGTGTTTGACCATTGCATTTACTGCCCTCTCGTAGTGTCCTGTGCAAGTATCGCAGGCCTTATTCACTTGCTTCAAGGTGTTTTTTTTTTTTCATTTTCCCGGAGTGTATATATCAGTAAAATAATAGCAGTGACAAAATATTAGTTCAATAATATGCAAGGAATTTCAGATATTTTTTAAATGTTTAAATATTTATGCAGATATGCCCATTTGATTATTTGCTTTAAGAAATTCATAAATTTCCATGATACTGAAAGGGTGACATAGTATGTCATAGATGAAAGTTTCAAAAATTTAAAAGTGAACTCTCATCAGTTACCTGGAAAAAAGTTTAGTGCGTACAACATACAGCACCTATCTACAGTGAAGCAAAACTAGTGTTTTCTCTTCCATGAAGTGTAACATCTATGCTCTCAACAGACCATTTTCAGTTTTTAAGATATAGTATCACATGTATTTTTTTAATTTTTAGAACATCCATTATACACAAATATTTAGGAAGTATCAGTACATGTAGACTGGTATATAACCCTTCGACAGCTGAAATTACAATGTGAAAAACAATAGAAAATTTGAAATGCTCATATTAATGTGTTTTATGAATAAAATTTACATAGGCTCAACCGTCAGAATTACTGCAGGAGTTGATGTTAATGTACCTGCACTAATATGACAATTTTACCTCATGGTATGAGAGACATGTTATTGAGAAAGAACTGAGCATGCAAAATTCCACCTGGCCCATATCATATCTCTACCATTGAAACACCTACAATGAAATTATATTCACAATCAAAATTTGTGAGATGTCTCTACCCAAACTTGGCGGGAAGAGCTCTTTCTCAAGGTTATAGATGGAGGTAATTTCATTGCATACACCAGAATGGTGAAGATTCATTCATTGCCCTGATAGAAGGCTATTTTTCACTAAACTGTCGTAGTATGATTGTCTTCATTGTATTTTTCTTTTATCCCATATTTGGTGAAAACTTCAGCCTTCTAAACATTCTTGTTTGTGATATCTGAAACCATCTCTTTTCAGTTTTGATTTAGTTAATTTATAATTGTTAGGTTCTTCATTCTGCCAAAACTAATTTTGAATAAATAAATTTATAAACTATCTGAAAAAGGAAATATATGGTAAAGTTTGATGGCACAGCCTATTCTCTCATCCACACGACGCAACACCAAATGTACAATAAATACAATATACAGTAGTTATTGTATTCGTATATAGCAGCTAGTCTCCAATGTTTTGGTACAACAAATATGGTGGCTGCGCGTGTCCACTGGCTTCAACTCTCGCAGCGTATTGACGACTCTATGTTATTCTGTGCTCGTATTCCCCACCTGCCTACTCATTCCTACCACCCGGCTGGCGAAAATTTCTGGGGAGAACACTGATGAAAATGAAAATCCACAGCCTGCTTCCAGTCATTTGACCAGGTCAGGAATAGAATGAATGAAGCCCCCATCTAGCGGCGAGGATGGGAAATGTGCTGGCTGCCGAAGCCTGTTGTACTCCTCTGGGGCAATGATTAATGAATGACAGATGGAATGAAATTATATTGGAGAGTGTTGTTGAAATGAAAGATGACAGGGAAGACCAGAGCCCAGAGAAAAACCTGTCCCACTTCCACTTTGTCCAGCACAAATCTCACATGGAGTGACCGGGATTTGAACCAGGGAACCCAGCGGTGAGAAGCCGACGTTCTGCCGCCTGAGCTATGGAGGCTCCTGGGGAGAACACTGATGTATGACTTTATTTATTTGCCATGTGTTCTCCCTCTGTATCATCTAACCAAGATCAACTGGAGCATGAGGCAAATGAAAGTGATGGAGGAGGAAGAAGAGTGTGCAGGATTAAAAGTAAATAATTATACCATCGTAAAAATTCCTAGAAAAAGAGAGTTATACTATTTGACAGCGTTGAAGATAACATATAAAATGACCTATTTCAGAAAGGAAGTTGTTGATATTAATGTTTACTTTGTCTCTCTGGAAAATGGAACATACACCCGAGGCGCAAAAAAAAAAAAAAAAAAAAGAAGCACAAATTGTTTGAATAGTTATGTTATGATATTAATTTTTCTAGTTGGTCTCAGAACCTCCATGTATACTCGCATGATTGATTCATTCTGCAAAGTTGCATATTGTAATTAAATATGGATAGTTTCAAAACGGTGTTAAGAAGGGACATATAAATGATGAGTAGAATTTAAGATGTTCATGTTAGAGTAAAGATGTCATAACAATTCTGCCACTGAGGTACTTGTTGACAGCATCAGTTATCAGACTTATATCTTTACAAGTGCAGCATACATTAGAAACATCTGCTGACAATGGCAGTTGTTGGTGCTGTGCGCTGCTACTTACCATTGTTATAGACCAAAACAATGATCAGATTCACATGGAATCAAAAGCAAAGCAAAGTCACCTCCGTACAGGCCATGAAGGCCCTTGGAGGAGTGGAAGGTAAAGGCTTCCACCATTGTTAACCTCGGCACGTGATGGGGTAGAGTGGTTAGCTCTACGCCTGGCTGCCTTTGCCCCCAGGAATTAACCTGGTACTCATTTTTGGTGTAGGCTGAGTGAACCTGAGGGCCATATGCACCTCCGGAAGTGGAAATATCATTTCTTAAATTCTACGACTTCCTGATGGGGATTCGAACCCACGTCCTTCCGGGCGAAACGAGCACGCCTTTACCGCCTCGGTCAGGCAGCCCCTGATTCACATGGAATCACCTCATTTTATGTTAGGCCTATATATTATTGTGAAAAGAGAAACCACATAACAAGATACAACAAAACCTATTTTGAGAATAAAATCTGATTTTCCAATTAATTCTGCTAATTTCCTTGTTACCCTCTGAATACCATTTATAGCATCCATGCTAAAATAAGGACTATATTCTGCATACAGTATTTATATATTTACTAATATGTGTCATTGACGGGACAATCGCTTAGCATTTGCATGATCACACCCCTGACATTGTTCTTCAGATTCTGAGGCACATAAGTGGGCATGCTTCTCGCTCTCAGCAGCTTATTTTGACGTACTTACTTTCTTGTTCTCTGGGGCCCTTTGCATTTTCACTTTTTTTTTTTTTTTCCCCCATTATTGCTGATCTTGACTTGATCTCTTCCTTCCAGTATAAAAGAAAGTCAAGTATCGGGTTAGTATTTGAAAGAATATTGACTGGTGTACAAAGCCTTTAACTCCTTCGCTCTCTGCCCAAGTACATACTCAGGCTCCCCATTACCGCTGCACGGTGTCAGTCCAAATACGTACCTGGGCTTGTACAGTTTTGCCTTAATTGCTTCGATTGTTGGCAAAAAATAATGCAAACGGCGTCTGTTCCACATCACTGGAATCACAAAGATATTCTCTTTGCAATAGCGCTGCTCTAAGTATTTATTCTCCTTGCATGGCTGAACTAGAGACAAAAGAATGATGCCAGCTGCAATTTGTTTACACTATGGCTTCCTCATTATGCAGTGCTTCACGTTCTCTGTTAAATGTTGATATTGAAACAGAATTGTATCAATAATGATTTATTTAGTCAAAGTAAGAGTTGAAGTGAACCTAGTGATGATGAAAATATCAATCGTGTTCATGACGACAGTGGCGGTATTGTTTTACCAACAACAGGTGGTGGTGACGGGACTTTATGTTACCATAAATTCCCCCAAATTTGTAGATTCTCATTCTATCCCTGATAAACTACAATTTACTGGGCAAACAGATTTGAAAATAGATATTCCTGACAATTTGTCCGGCCCCGCGGTGTAGGGGGCAACACGTCCGCCTGTCACTTGGCGGCCCCGGGTTCGATTTCCACCCAGGTCAGGAGTTTTAAATTGTAAATGATTAATATCCCTGGCCTGGGGATTGGGTGTTTTGAGTCGTCCTTAACGTTCCTTTTCTCACATTCAACACTCTACTCTTCTGCAATTACACTTACACGCAGGTTCCTATATATTGTGGAAGTAGTGGCAAAAGATCTGCGGAGATCAATGCCATGAACAAAAAATAAAATCCTGACAATTTTATGGACCTGGAGTTCTTCAAAACAATTTTTTCAAGTGATTTTTGTATTGATTTCCGTTAGCGACCTCTTCCCAATCTACAAGGAAGTTACCAGTTCGTGGACCTTCATATGGCTGCCTTATTTTTCACTGTGTTGGGAAAATGTATAGAGCAAAATTAACCATATGATATTTTTGTCTAAAATCAACCATAAGGAGAGATACATCAAGTTTTATTCTTTAGGCCCCTTCTGAAGGACCCACTCCCGGTAACATTTTTGGACAACTTGTAACTAAGATTCTACCTGACCTATTTTGAAACTGTAATTCTAAGTTTCATTAAAAAATAAACCCATCTTTTTTCCTCTGATGCTGTAACAGACAGACAGACAGACAGACAAATATTACTGGGAAAAGATATAGAACAGTAATTCACATAGAACAGTAATTCACCATGAGCTATTTTTGTGTGAAACCAACTAACCATAAGAGAGATACATTTAGTTTTACTCTTCAGGCCCCTTGTGTAGCACCCCCTCCTGATAAAATTTTTGGACAACTTATAACTAAGATCCTTCTCAACCTTTTTTTTTTTTTAATAATTGAAATACCTTGTTTCATTAAAATCACCCATCCATTTTCCAGAGATGCTGTAACAAACGTAGACAAATATTAAACTGAACTCGACATAAGTCATTACTAGACCTTGGATTTTAGGCAAAAGCCTATTTTGTTCCTTAAGAAATTACTTAAATGAAGTTGTATTTACACATTTCATGTATTTATAAGGTTAAAAACGGTTATTCTATAGTGCCTAAAAATGCCTAAATTATTGTTAGAATTTATATTTGCCTACATTCCTATAATTCCTATTTTTATCCCTAAATCGATTAAAAAACTTTCAGTTTATTCCGAGAAACTAATATATTTGCCAATTTGTTTTAAGTATCTTGAACAGTATATACTTGAAATACTTTTCATACAAAATCTTAACATCGGGAAGCTGTACACCGTACATCCGGAAGTCCTTAAGGACCTCCCACTGTACGTGAGCCTAATCTGTGTCATAAATTTCCATTCACCTGCTGAAAATAAGAAAGTGTCAGCTTCCAAGTCGTCTTTAATTCAAAGGTTACAGGAGCTTCCCCACTAAACATCGGAAGGTAAAATAGTATTCTATGACATTGCCATTAATGCTTTCACGGCCCGTGCTTATAGACATGATATTATATAGGCTTTTGGGCTTGTGCCATGTCAAGAAAATAAGGTGAAATTCTTAACGTTTCGCAGAAAACTGTGCTTTGCGTCCTCAGAAGAATTCTCGACTGTCCATGAGAAAGGCTTCTTAAACAATGACACTTTTGAATTTGGAACGTTATAATAGAAATAGAAGTGGAAATGGTACGTTCATTCACCACCAGGTGGCACCCAGGACGTGGCACAACGCTAGCGTTGGAAGCAGAAGCTGACGGAACCATCACAACCAGACTAAGCGGTTCACATAATGTGTTTGCGTAACATATGACAGGTGTAAGACATAGACATAAGCCTGGAATGAAACATCTGGCGACGAGGAACGTACGAATTTGGATGTAAAAGTGGGGACAATTTGTCCTTGGTCTTACTCAGACTGTGAGCAATTTTAGTGGTGCCACTAAAATACGAAATTCCCTGTACGTGCGGTAAAGTATACATCGGCCAAACATGCCGGTCCATTGGGGCCCGTGTCAAATAACATGAACGTAATATTTGTCTCAACCAACCTGACAAATCGGCAATACCTGAGCATGCTCTATCGTCGGTTCATGATCTCATGTTCCAAGATGCTCGAGCTCTTACCCACACTAGACACTACAGGTCCAGGATTATACGGGAAGCTGTGGAAATACGCAGAATCCTAACAATTTCAAAAGGACACCAGCTATCAATTAAGTAATACCTGGTTGCCAGCCATTAAGAATTTACGTAGGTAGTTCCCTTCCCTGCCTCTTTACTAGTGTTATTTTGTCTCGGACGCAGAGTACAGTTTTTCGCGAAACGTTGAGAATTTCACCTTATTTTCTTGACACGGCACAAGCCCAAAAGCCTATACAATATCATGTCTACAGTATTCTATGACGTTTGTAGCAAAGAGGGGAGTGAAATTTATTTTATGTATCCACTCCCCCCTAAAGAGTTATCATCAATTTAGCATAATTATAATAATGGCATTTTAATTGATAAATGTCTTAAAATATATAAAATTGAATCTGCCTAAAATGTATTTTGGAACCTATTTATTTCACTTTTGAGAGCCTATTTTAGGCACCTGAAATAAAAATGTTAGTACCTAAAAATCCTAGGTATGTTCATTACAATGATGTCAGTATTCTTATCAGAATACAATGTTACCGAGCGAGTTGGCTTTGCGGTTAGGGGTGTGGAGCTGTGTGCTTGCATTCAAGAGATAGTGGGTTCGACCCCTACTGTCGACAGCTCTGAAGATGGTCTTCCGTGGTTTCCCATCTTCTCGCCAGACAAATGCTGGGGCCACAGCCACTTCCTTCCCAATCCTAGCCCTTCCCTATCCTATCATCGCCATAAGACCTATCTGTAATGTAAGAAAAAAAATTAAATCAATATAAACTGACTGGAATGTTGCAGTTAAAAGCAATGCTATCATTTGAAATGCTCAATCAGATGGAAAACAGCACAGTTTCTCGCTTTTAATGAACAGCATTGTGCTGGTTTTCTCTCAGTGCCAAGTTCCAGAGCTGGAATGACCAGGCTGCGGACAGCCGTGAACACTTCTCTGCCGCATTCCGTTAAGTGCACACACTCCTCATTCATATCAGCATCCCAGAGTAGGGATCGAATAGCTGCAGTGTTATGATGAGTCAGTGCGTTACGTTCCAGTAATTATCAGAACATTTATGAACCAGAGAAATGACATGCTAAAAAAAGAAAGTTATCTAACTCCCCTGCTACCTCCTGCCAGTATTCAGGCAGGCTGTTTTATTTAGAACATAACAACAAACCCATGTTTACAAAGAAAAGGATTTATTGCATCCTCCTATTCAGTACATATATATATATCTATCTTTAGATGGAGTAATTCTAATCAGACTTGTTTCAGCTCACTTTTGAGTCATCTTCATTGAAAATGTGTGACATACTGAATTTTCAGACTAAGAGGTTCTTAACCTTTCTGCTACCTCACATTGTATGAACTTCATCACGTTGCACATATTTTTATACATTCTTTCTCATTGTTTTTTTAATAACATTCTTTTAACATTAGTCATTTAGTTTTTGACATTCTCACTGAAGATGGCTCAAAAGTGAGCCGAAACATGTCTGATTAGAATTACTCCATCTAAAGATTGATATAAATTTATTGAATAGGATGACGCAATCATTCCTTTCCTTTGTAAAGTGAAAACCGTCAATACAGAATCATTTTAATATCTTGTAATAATAAACCCATCTATCGGAGAGGAGTGGCAGCAGAAGGGACAAAGCACATCACAACAAACAATGGTCATTCTAATGTTACTGTTGATCATTTGTATGACCTTTCGATATTGTAAGCCTTCACATTTATTTTTCTTCTGACTCTGTGATATTAGGGCATTTGATGTAAAAGGAAGTCCTTCTTTCATGACAGCCTGTTGTCTTATTATTCAAGCAATCGTTCCTTTATGATTATCTTCTCAGTCTTGTAATCATCTTCTCAATTTTCCTTCTCAGTATAGACTGATGACCATGCGGTTTTACACCTTAAGACAATCATGACAAAAACCATTGTCAGTTAATGCGATTGAACAATATTTCCATGTTAGCGATATTTGGGATTGATATGGAGTAAGCAACAAAAGATTCAATTCATGAATTCTATTATCGTAGCTGGTATGGAAAACTGTATAAGACATAAATGATCAAAAACTGCATTCTCTATAATTTTTGTATTGTATTTAAAAATTAAATTTTAGGCCTTCCCCTAAACTACCATCTCTCAGCGTGAATAAAATTATTTATAGCCTAAGGTGTAGTGCCTTATTCCCCAATTTTACATACCAGTGAACATTAAATTCTCTTCAGCCATTTTCTCGCTATATACATACATACATACATACATACATACATACATACATACATATACTGAGATGATGGAAAATTAAAAAGTGCACTTCCTTGTCACTGTAGACATGACCTATACAGAACTACCATTTGTTTTTTAATTCTGAGCCATGTACCAACAAAAATCCTATTTATTTATATTTCAGATCTGTATGGATTATAACCTGGTTGTTAAGTCAGCTTACATCTTACCTAATGGATTGTACCTTTACTGTTTCAGAGGTAAATAGACGAGATTACCGAGCATGGTATGGATTAGGACAGACCTATGAAATACTTAAAATGAACTTCTACAGTTTGTACTATTACAAACAGGCCCAGCAACTGCGACCCAATGATAGCCGCATGCTTATAGCCCTTGGAGAGACTTACGAGAAGATGGACAAAATTAACGATGCTCTTAAGTGTTACTTTAGAGCTCGCAGTGTTGGAGACATTGAAGGGACGGCACTTCTAAAACTGGCCAAGTGAGTAACTAGATTGGATTAATAGTAAAAAAAACATGTACTTCTTCTTTTCTTTTAAATAATTTAGTTTTTCTCTTGTTATCTTGGAAATATTTCCTTGTTTCAAACACCGTTATTGTAGTAGTTTTAAACTGCTTACTTCCAGTTTTAATTAAAGATGAATATTTTATGTATCAGATATTTTACCCTGTTAAAATAAACTAATTTTACTCGATTTGGACAAAAACCTGTGACATTAACAATGAAAACTCGAGGAGTAATTTTAAAGGAGTATGTTGAGTGTCGAGTTGAGAAGTGGCTAGTTGTAATTTAGATTTATTCTTATGGAACATATTTCATTACGCAGTTGTCACCATTGTGTAATAATTGCACCTGTATTTATATATAAACTGTTCAGCACTTCATAAAATTTCACCACGTAATCGTCGCATAGATATTTCTGTATATCAAAATCAAGAATTACCGGGCGAGTTGGCCGTGCGGTTAGGAGCGCGCAGCTGTGAGCTCGCATCCGTGAGATAGTGGGTTCGAATACCACTGTCGGCAGCCCTGAAGATGGTTTACCATGGTTTCCCATTTTCACACCAGGCAAATGCTGGGGCTGTAACTTAATTAAGGCCACAGCCGCTTCCTTCCCATTCCTAGGCCTTTCCTGTCCCATCGTCGCCATAAGACTATCTGTGTCGGTGCGACGTAAAGCAACTAGCAAAAAAAAAAAATTATTTAAAAATCTGAAGTAGGTCAATACATTTCTAAAGTAGATTTGTTTTTAATGCCTGCAAGCAACAATAAATGCAATAATTTCCTCATCACCTCCACTGTCACTGCATTAATGAGCATCATACCTTCATCATCCGAAATGTCATCTGCAACTGATTTGTTCATAGCATTCTCAATCTTCTCAGAATTATTCAGCATTTTATGCTACCTATAAAACACGGGGAAAGTCATGTCCTCACTTTCAGAGCTTATACACAAGATTTATGATTTCTATTTTAAATATATCAATCGTATTGTGGGTTACTGTAGTCGTGTCCTTTTTCGTGAACCATGGGCAATGGCTGATTGGCCTAGTAAGTTGTTCTGAGAGTCGGGATACCAGTTGCTATGAAATGGGAATGGGCATCTCGGACATATCCCGACTCATGGCCCTCTGTGTGCTCCGGCCTATATGATTCACCGGTGGTCCGTAATCCATTAGAGGAGAGATCCTCACTGTGACTCTGTGCAAGTAGGATAGCCTCGGATAAAAAAAAAAAAATGATATAGATGTTGATTCCCATAGGGAACCTGAAATATTCATCCTGAATGAGTATATTTATAATACCAATATAAATGGTCTGCTATTGGACATTATAAATTTTCCAACGCTGGCAAGCGGGAATGAGTTAGCTGGAAAATTTGTAATGTTAATAGCGGACCATTTATATTGGTATTGCAAAAAAGAACTCAGAGCAGACAACAACACCCACAGACCCAATGCCAGGTATGATGGCTTACAGCCTGTTGATAGGCCAGGCCTTGCGATTGTACAACAAATTTGGAGAAGACAACACACTTGAATAAATACAATCAGTGTACTGAGTTTGACTGGGAAATGTGAAGATTTAGCAGACATCATGGAGAGAAGGAAAATATTAATCCTAGGACTGAGTGAAACTAAATGGAAAGGTAAAGGGAAGAAGGAGTTGGAGAAGAACTATACCCTTCACTGGACTGGTTACAACAGAGAGATGAGAAATGGAGTAGGATTTCTATCAACAAAATAATTAGATGGTATTACAGAGATCCAGTACACCAGTGAGAGGATTATAAAGGCAACAGTCACCTAGGGAAAAAGAAGCTGACACTGATGCAAATGTATGTCCCTTAGGCAGGTTGCAGTCGAGATGAAAAGAACAAATTTCTTGAAGATCTAGAAGAGACCATCAGTGAAGAGAGGGCAGTCATCATCGGGGACCTCAGTGCACAGCTCGGGACAGACAGGAATAACTATGAGAAAGTGATGGGACCACACAGGCATGGGAGAAGGAATTCAGAGGAGAACATTCCTAGACTTCACATAAGAAACTGTTTGGTAGTATAACATAGTTGGTTCAACAAGAGTCAGTCACAAGATTACCCGATACAGCTAGGATGGACACAGCAAGAATGTCATTGACTATGTCATTACAGATAAAGAAAAAGTAGACTTTTGACTGATGTCAAGGTGATTCCAAGTGAGAACCTCAATAGCGACCACCGGTTGTTAGTAGCAGATCTGAAAGAAATTAATGTATCAAAGATAACAACCAGGAAATTATCTATGATTAAGGTGTAGGAACTACAGCAGATTGGAAAGAGGACCTACTGTCCGGACCGTATAAGAGGATAGCTGTCTACAGAAGAAGTGGAGATTGATGAGGTATACTCCGCATGGCTCTACTTCTAAATTGACATTTAGGCCGATTTTGGCTCTGCCTGGTGGTTGTGTACCGAAGCATAGACATCCAACCAATCCCAACCTGCCATTTATATCGATTTATATCGGCAGAGCACGATCTCGAAACTTAGTTGCCAAGTCTGATATTTACATTCACCACGTGGTTAACCTATCTCGCTCAACGTGTATGGTATTCGGTAGTTTCACGATCTTTTGCATTTTCCTCCCCACGAACCTGCCACGCAGGCGTAGCAGGGGGAGAGGTGCAACTCCCACGTGGCGCGTCCCAGGTGGCGGATAGGGGGGTCCTAACCGGCTTGCCGGCGGACTTGAGGGAAATAAAATACCTCTCGTGGACCAAACACACTACCCCCTGCGGGTGGGGGACGCACATGTAGAATACACCCGCGGTATCCCCTGCCTGTCGTTAGAGGCGACTAAAAGGGGCGACCAAGGGCTGACTGAATTAGAACCATGAAACTAATTTTGAATCGTACCATCACGCGGGGAACACCATAGGTTGCCTGTACTTGCGAGTAGTACCACTAAATTCGGTACGAAATAGGTTTGTGATTAGTAGCAGTTAAAGCCTGGCCTGGTGGATTCCAGTACGCGTGCCTCGTACCCATGTGTGCAACAGCGCGGGTCTGGGCGTAGCCTGTGAGTTGTACCACTATATGAGCAGCACCGTGGGTCTGCGTTGCCTGTGATTAGTACCCACTATGTGAGGAACACCACGGGAATACCGGCGCCCGTGTTTAGTACACCTAGGTGGGGAACCTTCTCGGTTTGCGTTGACTCTGAGTTGGGCCATTGTGTGAGACACACCATAGGTCTGCGTTACTTGTACGTATTGCAATACTTGTGAGTAGTACCATCTTTTGTGGAACACTGTGAGTCTTTGCTACTTCTGATTAATACCCCAACATGACACATACCATGGTTCTATTTTACTCGCGACATGTACCATTCTGTGGGGCCTTAGACGTGGATTTTGCACCCCTTTTAGACACCAAGCATCATTGTGCTTTATAAGTGGTTCCTTGGTTGGTAATAATGTTATTTTCGATCTGTATTGAGTCCGATCCACTGGTTTTTGTTTGTTTGTTTTGTGTTTTGTTGGGTTCCTGTCCATCCATTCATTCTTCATGCCATATTTTATTTTTATTTTGGTCAGTGGATGCCTTTGCAATTTTTGTTCTTTCATTTCGTACCATTAGGGGCCGATGACCTTTGATGTTAGGCCCCTTAAAACAACAAGCATCATCATCAGCATTTTCCTCCAGTAATTAGTGTTTTTTCATATAAGTTTTATCTCTCTAGAATAGTATAGTATAGCGTAGTTTACAGTTTAGCATAGCATAAGTACAGTATAGGTTTAATTATTAAATAGCTGTAGTTTTATTGATGTCCATGTATCAGTGTACTTAGTTCGTCGTGTTTACCATGTCTCAGTGTAGTTCGGGAAAGACAAGTGGCAAGAAATTGAGAGGTGTGGGACAAGGCACGCCCTTGAGAAGCCAGGCCCGTGAAATTGTGTCCAACGTGCGCGAGTACTTTGAGAAAGAAAAGGAGAACGGTGCTACATTTCTTCCTTTAGCACAAGCTGTACAGAGAACTGCCGACGCTACCAAAGTAAGTAAATACACAGTAGTGGCAGTTGGAAAGGAGAAATACCAGGCTGAGGAACAATCTCCTGGATCCTCTAAGTTTGAAACGCCGGGTAAGAAAATGAATCGGGCCAAACCAGTGACGAACTTGGACAGTTTGGAGAAAGATGCCATTCGTCGTCATATTTATGACTACTTCCGCAGAAAAGACCACCCTACTCTTGCGAAGCTACGTGAGTCTCTGAAGGGAAGCAAACTGTTTAATAGAAGCAAGACTTCACTGAATGTTGTGGTAAAGGAACTGGGATTCCGTTACAAGAAATTAAACGGTCGGCGAGTGTTAATGGAGAGAAGTGATATTGTGATGTGGCGCTGCCGGTTTTTAAGAGACGTTATGAAAGAAAATTTTGATTTGATTGTTTCTGTTTCTTCTTCCAAGACTATATACTGATTTTTATTAAATTCTGTTAACCCATTTTCTCGTGGCTCGGCGTTCATGTAGACTTAGCGACAAAAATTGAAATTCATGAATATCTGTGTTATCATAGTTGGTAGGGTAAAAATGTATAAGACATAAATGATCGGAAATTTAATTCTATGTAATTTTAGTTATGTAATATTTATCGATAGGGCCACTAATAATATAAAAATTTAAGAATTGAATTTTAAGCCTTCCCCTAAACTACCATTTCACTCAGCGTGAATAAAATTATTTATATCTTAGATTGTAGTGGCTCATCCCCCGACTTTACATACCGACTTTCATGAAATTATCTTCAGCTTTTTTCTCTATGCGTGCACATACATACATACAGACAGACAGACAGACAGACAGACAGACAGACAGACAGACAGACAGAAATTACGGAAACGTAAAAAGTGCATTTCCTTGTTACTGTGGACATGACTGATACAGAAATACCATTTTTTTCTAATTGTGAGCAATGTACAGACAAAACTCTTATTTTATATATATATATAGATATTTGTGATATACGTCATCTTCAATACGGAACCAAAATGAGATTACTTCACGTGTTCCTACATTTCTTTTGAAGCCAAATTGTCTTTCCCCAACTCAACGTCAACTCGTTTTTCAATTTTTCTGAAAATAATACGTGTTAAAATTTTGCAGGCATGAGATACTAAACTAATGGTGTGGTAGTTTTCACACTTGTTAGAACCGGCTTTCTTGGGAATAGGTATAACAACATTCTGCTGAAAATCTGATGGCACTTGTCCTGTCTCATACATCTTACACACTAAATGGAATAACCAAGCCATGCTGGTTTCTCCTAGGGCAGTCTGTAATTCAGAGGAAATATCGTCAATTCCAGGTGCCTTGTTCATATTTAGGTCTCTCACAGCTCTGTCAAATTCTGATCTCAAAGTTGGGTCTCCCATTTCATCAACAGCCTCTTCTTGTTCCAGAACCAAATTATCTACATCTTTACCCTGATACAACTGTTGGATATGTTCCTGCCATCTTTCTGCTTTGTCTTCTTTCCCTACAAGTTGTTTTCTGTCTGAGCACTTAATATTCATACACTTAGATTCCCTTTCTCCAAAGATTTCCTTGATTTTCCTGTATGCAGTTTCTACCTTTCCTAGGACCGTACAACCTTCGTCATCCTTGCACTTCTCCTTCGGCCATTCTTCCTTAGCTACCTTGCACTTTCTATCCACTTCATTCTTTAATCACCTGTATTCTTTTCTGCCCTTTTTATTTCTAGCATTCTTGTATTTTTGTCATTCATTAATCAGGTCTAGTATCTCCTGAGTTATCCACTGATTCTTAGTTGATCTTTTCTTCCTTCGTAACATTTCTTCAGCAGCCCTACTGACTTCATTTTTCATGACTATCCACTCTTCCTCTATTGTGTTTCCTTCAGCCTTTTCATTTAGTCTTCGTGCAACATGTTCCTTGAAACAATCCCTCACACTCTTTTCTTTCAACTTGTCTAGATCCCATCTCCTTGAATTCCTTACTTTCTTCAATTTCTTCAACTGCAGATGGCATTTTATGACCAATAAGTTGTGGTCAGAGTCCATGTCTGCTCCTGGGAAAGTTTTGCTATCCAACACCTGGTTTCTGAATCTCTGCTTAAATATAATGAAGTCTATTTGATACCTTCCAGTGTCTCCAGGTCTCGTCCATGAATACATCCATCGTTTGCTGTGTTTTAACCAAGTATTGGCAAGGACTAAATTATGATCAGTGCAGAATTCAACCAGCCGACTTCCTCTTTTGTTCCTTTGTCCCAATCCAAATGCTCCTACCTTCTCTTCCTTGGACTACCACTGCATTCCAGTCTCCCATCACAATTAGATTCTCATCACCTTTTACATATTGTATTAAATCTTCTATCTCTTCTTATATACTTACGATTTCCTCATCATCTGCTGAACTAGTAGACATATAGACTTGCACTATTGTGGTGGCCATTGGTTTGGTGTCTATCTTCATGACAATAATTCTTTCACTATGCTGGCTGAAGTAACTTACCCGCTGCCCTATTTTCTTATTCATTATTAAACCAACTGCTGCATTTCCCCTGTTTGATTTTGTGTTGATAATTCAGAAGTCGCCTGACCAAAAATCCTGTTCTTCCTGCCAACTTACTTCACTTATACCAACTACATCTAACTTTAGTCTATCCACCTCTCTTTTCAGATTCTCTAACCTACCACAACGATTCAAACTTCTAACATTCCACGCCCCGACTCGCAGAATGTCAGTCCTCCTGATGATTGCCCCCCTCTTCTGTAGTCCCCACCCGGAGATCCGAATGGTGGACTAGTTTAACTCCGGAATATTTTACCTGGGAGGAAGCCATCATCAGTACACCCACCATTCATACATTCATTCTTCTTACAAGGTACAATATGTATTTCTGTTATTAATAATTTCTTTGCCGGGCTGAGTGGCTCAGACTATTGAGGTGCCGGCCTTCTGACCCCAACTTGGCAGGTTCGATCCTAGCTCAGTCCTGTGGTATTTGAAGGTGCTCAAATACGTCAGCCTCATGTCAGTAGATTTACTGGCACGTAAAAGGACTCCTGCAGGACTAAATTCTGGTGCCTCGGCGCCTCCGAAAACCGAAAAAGTAATGAGTGGGACATAAAGCCAATAACATTATTACTATTAATAATTTCTTGCTTTATTATGTGAAAAATAACACGGGTATAAATCGGTCATTTAATGCAGTTGCTCTTTGCAAGGTCAAGGAATAAAATAACATAGTCGGCTAAAGCATAACATGAATGTAAAATGCCTACTGTCCAGCTACACGGCTAAGTGGTTAGCAGGATGGCCTTTGGTCACAGGCATCCGGGGTTCAATTACCGGCAGGGTCGGAAATTCTAACCATAATTGGTTAATTCCCCTGGCACGGGGACTGAGTGTATGTGCCATCTTCATCATCATTTCATCCTCATCATGATGTGCAGGTCGCCTATGGGAGTCAAATCAAAAGATCTGCACCAGGCCTCTCTGGAGGCCGCACATCATTTCATTTCAATTGCCTACTAAAATCTGATGAATTCAGTAATACACGTAAGCAAAACAGTACCATGACAGCTGACGGCAAGTCTAGACACAGTATGATTCAACGCTGTCACCAAAATAAAGCTCACTAAATTGACAACTAAAATATACACACACAGAATGTGCCTCGTACACAGCATTCAATCTGAAAAAGATGTGGACTGCAAATGCTCAGATATGAAACACACAGTGAAATGGAAATTGCGTGTAGCTTTTAGCGCCGTGAGTGTCCGAGGACAAGTTCAGCTCTCCAGATGCAGGTCTTCTGATTTGGCGCATGTAGGCGATCTGCGTGTCGTGATGAGGATGAAATAATTATGATGAAGACGACACATACACCCATCCCCCATGCCAGCAAAATTAACCAATTTTGGTTAACATTTCTGACCCTTCCAAGTATCGAACACAGGATCCCTGTGACCAAAGGCCAGCACACTAACCATTTACCCATGGAGTCGGAGAAGCACACAATAAGGAATGGACATTCAAATCACGTGCTTTCTAATTTACCAAAGATGCACTTCCTGTAATAATGTACAAGTAATAGATTCAATATTGACTTAGTACAATTTTGAAGATCCGTTTGTGCATCATGATCTCGGGTATCCTGTAGCACAAATATAAGCTGCGGTTTCTATCACCAGCATGCACTCACTAAACGTCTATGCTCAATACTAATGTGCCTTCCTCAAAAGATGAAACACGGAACAGCATGTTTAATCAATAAGCAGACTTAAATCACTGAGATGAGTTCGGCATACGACCACTTAATGAGTATATCCAATGACACTTGTAACAATAAACATCGCGATATACTGCACATAATTCAGTAGAAGAATCTGTGCTACCTACATTCACATTCCGTGTACGAAGATCCTATCTGTTCATCTATCATCATACATTCCCTTATTAATTCAAACATTCATATGTTTTCCAGAATTCACTAGCCTCTCTCAAATGTTGTTTGTCCAACCCTTGTCCTTTCTCTCTACAGGGTCAGGTTTGAGGTGAGACGAATCTGTCGTGGCAGGTTTTTATGACCGGATGCCCTTTCTGATGTCAACCTCATCAGAGGAGTTACTGAGATTAAATGAATGACGTGATATATGATAATAAGATGGGAGAGGATGAGACCCGCTGCCGGCACATAGCCTACTCCTGTTGTATAGCACCAAGGGGTCTGCTCAATACTTAATGTCTCCATTGCAAGTGGCTAATCTCATGTTTTAATAATGTATGTATAATACATTATAATGTATTCAACAGGTTGATTAGAATTAAAACTTTGTTATTACAAATTAATGTCTCTATCTGACGGACGAATCACCATCAACAGCATCATATGCCCTCACTCCATATGAGCACTGCAGAGAGGTTTGGAATTTAATCCAGGCTTTTGGCATGCAATCCAGTGATTACCCTGCCAGCCAACATTCTGATGGTGAACATTTTTTCGACCAATGGGATTCGAACCAGCTAACCACAGTCTATTATTAGAAGATATTACTCCATATACTATATCATCAAAGAGCCCTTTTGTAACCATTTACTGTTGTTTGAGGACTCTGCATTTATATTATATCCTTGTAGACTCAAGAATGATCCTTTATTATTGTTGTTGTAATTATTATTATTATTATTATTATTATTATTATTATTATTATTATTATTGTTGTTGTTGTTGTTGTTGTTATTCGAAGACTCTATCTGTGTAACAGAAACTCTTAAAAATGACATTATATGCAATCCACATATATACCGGTAAACCTTTTATCAGTCACTGAAGAAATGTGTCCCAGTTACATTACTATTCATGTCTCATAATCCTGCCGTAAGTATAACCTACTCATGGTCTTAAATTTGCATGTATCTCGAATACCTGGCAAGTTCTAATTCAACATTTCCACCACAGCTTTTCATTTGAAGATCGTAGTAAAAAATGTGTAAGAACTTAACCATTCCCATTCTGAAATAAATAAATAAATAAATAAATAAATAAATACACTTCCACATATCGGTCTTTCAATTCAGAAGATTATCTACCCAAATTGAATTGTCACAATTATGACTCTGTCTCAGTTAAAAGATCCATAACTTTACACATTCTTCTTCTTGTAGTGCCTTCTCCATTACTGGTGACAGCGAAGTCTGCACAATTTTCGGCTGTCATCACCAGTATACTCAAATCTGGTCCTGTCCAGCCCCGTAAGTTCCTCGGCCAAAAGTGCTTCCTTCAACCGCCACCTCGATAACCATCAACTTTATCCTGGATGATCAATTGTAATAGGTTGTACTAATCATTCCTCATAATATTCCCAAGGTCTGTCTTTCTTTTCTTGATTGTGCGCACCAACATTTGTTCTCTCCTTATGCGCCTGAGTAAGACACCATTATCGACATAATGTCCTTTAAATTTAAGAATTTCATTTTTAAGTCTGCATTGAACCGGGAAGAATAGATAGGTAAAATTTAAAATCCACCTTTTCAATACTAATATTAAACCAAATCTATATATATATCTATATATATACAGTATATATAAAATAAGAGTTTTGTCTGTACATTGCTCAGAATTTGAAAAGAATGGCATTTCTGTATCGGTCATGTCCATAGTAACAAGGAAGTCCATTTTTTTACTTTTCCGTAATGTCTGTCTGTATGTATGTACACGGATCACGAGAAAACGGCTGAAGAGAATTGAATGAAAATCGGTATGTGAAGTCGGGGGGGGGGGGTGAGCCACTACAATCTAGGCTATAAATCATTTTACTCACGCTGAGTAAAATGGTAGTTTAGGGGAAGGCCTACAATTTAATTCTCAAATATTTATATTATTTGTGGTCATATCGATAAATACTACGTAACTAAAGTTATATAGAATTAAATTTCCGTTCATTTATGCCATACATTGTTACTGTACAGGCTTTGATAACACATACATTCATGAATTTGTATTCTTGTTGCCAAGTCCATATCGACACCGAGCTACGAGAAAATGTGTCAACAGAATTTCATGAAAGTCGGTATATAGAGTCGGGGAATAAAAAACTACAGTCTAAGTTATAAACAGTTGTA